>NW_003314267.1:860123-932321 GCF_000143415.4 Selaginella moellendorffii
ATTTGTTTTTCCCGGACGATGTTCAATAGGAAACTCCCCAAACTCCATGAGTTTGACCATCCAACGAGCTTGCCTAGTGTTTACTCCTTCTGTGTGAAAAGATACACAAGTGGTTTGTGTTCTGTCAACACCACGAACACTGCACCATAAAGATAGTGCTGCCACGTCCGCAAAGCATGAACAATAGAGAGTAACTCTTGCTCATATATGGAATAGCATTGCTCCATGGAATTCAAAGTTCGACTCTCATATGCAATAGGCTATCCCTCTTGCATGAGAATGCCTCCCAGTGCATAACCACTCGCATCGCATGTCACTTCGTAAGGTTTTGATAGATCATCAATGCGAAGCACTAGAGTCTCGCTCAACAATCGTTTTAGCGCCACAAAACTCTCCTCTTGTGGCTTCTTCCACTCAAATGACACATTCTTGCATAACAACTGCATCAAAGGAATAGCTACCTCTGCAAATTTATGTTGGAAACGTCAGTAGTAACTAGCCATACCAAGAAAACTGCGCAACTCAACCACTGTAGTCGGTGTAGGCCAGTTTTCCACCACAGCTACCTTCCTTGGATCCGTCTTGACACCCTTAGATGTCACAATATGGCCTAGATATTCCACCTCCGACTTTGCAAATTCACATTTGCTCTTCTTCACATAAAGTTTGCTGTCTCGAAGTAACAAAAGAACCTTGTGTAAATACACCCTATGCTCCTCCATATTTTTGCTAAAAACAAGAATATCGTCCAAGAAAATCTCCACAAACTCATGAAGATAATGCCCGAATACCTCTGTCATCAACCGAGTAAATGTGGCCTGTGCATTCGTCAAACCAAACGGCATAACTGTAAACTCAAAATGTCCGAAGCTTGTGTTGAATGCCGTCTTGGAGATAGATGTATCATCCATTGCAATCTGATGATATCCACTCCTCAGATCAATCTTGGTAAACACTCGTGCTTCACCAAGCTTGTCTAGGATATCATCCACACATGGCATCGGCATCTTATCTTTCACCGTCTTCTTGTTCAAAGCACGGTAGTCAATACATATCTGCATTAAATCGTCCTTCTTCTTCACAAGCAAGACTAGAGCACCAAATGGAGACTTACTTGGCTGAATAAATCTAAACTCAAGTAACTCCTTGACTTGTCATTGAACTTCTTGCTCCTCCGCATAACTTAACCGAAATGGACGCCGGTAAATTGGCCATGTCTCCGGCTCCAATGTAATCCCATGCTCCACACCTCGTAATGGAGGCAACCCATGAGGAAGTTCATGTGGAAAAACATTAGAAAACTCGTTTAGTACATCCCGTACTGCTGCTTCTCCCCCACACGTGCCTTGGCCCCCCAAGTCACGAACAAACAGTAAGTAATTTGAAAGTGCTTTTCCATTATGACAAGCTCGTTTCAAAGATGTAGCAGAGAGCATAACAACTAGTGGTTGAACACCCTCGCCAAACCACACATTTTTAATGCCACCATACTCCAGCGAGATATGCTTAATATCCACTTTATCTCTGGATCCACCTTCACCAACCATGGCATCCCGAGAATGAGATCCACATGGATATCCGTGAGATAAAAAGTGTCCACAAGTGTGGTTTTACCAATCAACACTTCCAGCCCCTCGACACAAGCATCAAAATGCTGAGTAGAGGTAGCTGCACCTTCCACTGTGTATAGAAGAACACCGCGTATGACCAGGCCATGCTCCACAACAAACTTTTCTGAAACAAAGTTGTCATCGCTCCCACTATCCAGTAAAATCTGCACTGGATCACCATGCAACACGCCCTCCAGCATTAAAGCTGATTCACGCGTATCCTCGAGCTCCATCTTGTTCCACATATAGTTGAGCTGACGAGCAACGATCAAAAGTCACTTCCTCCGACCGGAATGGTCGTTCTCCTCATCCTCACGTTGCAAAGTTTGCAACTTTTTAATATCTGACTTACCGTGAGAAGAAAATTGGCCATTCTTCTTGTCCTACTGCTTGTTCTTCAACTGTGGACAATCAGCCTTGTAGTGTTCAAGTTCGCCGCAATGATGACAACCTTGTCTATAATTCTTCACAAAGAACTTCTGCTTCTTGGACCCCTTTGCATCTGAAGTAGTCACCATTGACTTCAACTTATGATGTTTGTTCCCATCCTTGTGTCCACGGTGATCATCACTATGATTCTCGACAGAAGGACTCCACGAATGCTTGCGAGACTTATGCTTGTCATTGTCAAGTCGACGAGCTGCATCAAAGAGCTCCTCCAAACTCTTTGTAGGCTGAGAATGATGCAAGTGTTGCCGCATGCTCTCACTATGTAGGCCATCAATGAAGTAGGACTTGTTCTGATCTAGATCCTTCGTTGGAACACGACTAATCAAGCGAGTAAGCTTCTCAATATAGTCCCCGAGCATCATTTTCCCTTGCTGGAAATATCGAAGTTCTGTACAAGCATTCTCCACGTCGTAATGAGGGGCAAAACGTAAACGAAAAGCAGCCTCAAACTCATCCATGGTAAACACTGGTGGTTTCTTATCCGCAACACGGGACTCCTCAAGCCAATTCCACCATCGAAGACTCGCATCACGCAAAACCATCGGAATAGCCACTAAAGCCTTTGCATCTGGAGTTCCTCTAGCAGCCAAGAACTTCTTCACATTGGCTAGCCAAGCGAGACACTCATCCACACCACCATCACTGGAAAAATTTAGAATCTTGAGTCAATCTACCAAAGAAGGCTTACTTGGAGTGCTACCCTGTCCAGCCTCGAGTGCCTCAACACACCCATGCATGGTATCCATCATGCCATGCATCTCGTCTTGCATCTCTTGCTGATTTTGATTAAGGGCTCACAGCTCATGAACCACATCTTGAATGGTCCAAATCTCTGTAGCTTCGTCGGCACCATCGTCGGCACCACCATCGACAATAGGATTCCAACGTTCAGCTTGGTCAGCCATCGCAACCAACTCCTTTGATACCAATGTTATGATCCGGCACAAAAAGACAAAGATCTAGTCGCCCTAGACTATGCTACACCAACTCTTGAGGTTCCTCACCACCCAACCACCCCCGAGCTACCTCAAAAGCTCCACTGCGTCGCCACTCCACTATGAGCTCTAGGGTAGGTTAAGTCCGTTACCCTAACATGCCTTAATATACCCTTGAGCCTCCCTTTTGACCGACGTTAACCACATAGTCAAAGTTGGTGCCTAACACCAGGACGATTACTTTATTAAACCAATTGGCTAAAGGGGTGATCACTTTATTGCAAAGCCCTTTCTTTTATCCTATTATCCTGACCTAGTGCCTAACACCCCCACCCCCTTGAGGAACACATGCTTTGGCCTTTCACCCCAAACCTCCCTTAGTACCAAGAGTTAGTCTCTAAGGCAAGTTTGAAACTTACTAAATATGGAATGTCCCTAAATTGTGAATTTGGACACGGGACGAACACCATTGTGTTCAGGACAATCTCTACATTTCATAAATATGCCAAATGAGCAAATCTAGACATTTTCCATAAATAGCATTTGGGACCGGAATAAGACTAACATAAAGGGCATAATAGCTAAAGTGTTTGGCAGACACAATAAGCTATCATTCAGCAATATTGAGGGCCTAATCTCAATATGCAAGGGTTCTTGTCAAGCCAGTGCAAGACAGAGCAAAAGAGAATTAACAAGCTGGGCCAAGTATGTTTGACTAAATAGACACTTAGGAATTCCTTTCTTATACTCATCCGGCCAAATATAGATGCAAAGTTCAACTTACTAACATTTGAATAAGAGGACTGATAAAGGGTCTAGCAATACCCATGTGTGCCCATCATTAGCCTAGCTAAAATACTTTTTGGCTTTGTCCAATTTTGGATAGACAGACTTCTCTTGTCTCTAGCTTTCCCCAACTTTGGACAGTGGATAGTATCTTGTATCCATTATTCTTTAGGTTTTAGTCTTTAGGTCTTTATCTAATGCCCTTATGATGCCAAATACCACTTTCTAAGTGATGAGCATTTCTTTTTATGACTTTGACTCACTATATGGGTTTAGGGTTTTAAACCATTTAAGCAATTTATCTTCCTTCTTATCCTAATAAAAAGCCTTGGGAAGTTGACTTCCACCAATTCAATCAATTATGCCACATCTTTTGCTTAATTGCCTTATAGTTGTTAAGCTCTATAACTCATTGTTAGTGCTTCCACACCTCCATCATTATTTGGTCCATACACTCAAATCACATGTTTTCCAACTTAGGCTATGCCAATCCTATTTCCATTAAGATTTCTTTGGCAAAGGGTTCTCATTAACCTTTTTGACTTCAAGGCCTCATCCTTTGAAACACTTAGGGTCTCCACTTTATCAGTTTCATGAGCCTACTCTCATGACACTTTCTACTTATGTCTAGGTCTTTGCCAAGACCAAAGTAGTTGTTTCTCATACCAACTATCAGTTATATAGTGTTCACACACAACTCTGTGCCAAAGTTGCTTTCTTCTAGAAACACCTTTCCCACGATTTTAGTATGGCACATTCTGCTATCAATAAAATACCTACTATTCTCATACTTGGATCTTATGATCCTCCTTGTCCTTTGTAAGATACAATGTACATTAGTCCAAATGCTTCCACCAATCATTTACGATCATTCCTTGACTTTACTTGAGTCATCTAGCTTTTGGACTTTGCTAATTTGATGACCCGTAAAGTCCTACTTTTGAGGTGCAAACTCATTGAAATACAACTTCTTGTATTCATATTCTACTCACAAAGGCCATTTTTGCAAGTGTTACACTGACACTTGATTATTCTTTGTTCCATGTAGGCTACTTTTACCCTTTAAGACTATCTATCCATATGATGAGAATACTGACTCATCCTTTAAGTATACCTCCAACTTTTTGGGTTGTTCTAACATGTATTAAAGATAGCCCTAACTACCATTTCAAGGACCTATATTCTCATCAGTATTAGACCTTTTATGGTCATTAACTTCAGTCTTAAATTCTAGAGCACCATTCTCAATTATATAAGAATAATTTTATGACTCTTTTATTATCCAAGAGTTTCCATCATTCCCATGATCCCGACTGTAATTTTTTACCTCAACCACATTATCCAATTTACTAAGTCAAACACTTTTATAAATCACATCCTTAACTCTCCGAGGAAAACCTTGTATTGTTCCCGATCTTTATTAGCCCTTATCCTATTTATCCACCACATTGCTTACTAGTTCACACATGAACTATAAATTATAATGGAGAACTATGTCTTCCTAACCTACTACTCCTCAAGTATAGCCCCACTCCTAGAGCCTTCTAATGTCATTATCAAATGGTGATATACTTGATTGCTAATAAGAGTCAAATTAAGGAACAGCTCCGATACCAAGTTGTAAACGACTAAATTTTTCATTTTACTTTAGCCACTTAACCACACCTTTGATCACTTGATCACTCACTCACTCACTCCATAAGCCTTATTCCTAACTTCCATCTCGAACTCCATTTCAGACTCCATCTCGAGTCCATTTTAGACTTCATCTCGGACTCTATCTTGAACTTCATCTTTGGTCTATCTCGGGTCCATTTCGGACTCCGTCTCAGATCCATCTCAGGTCCATCTTGGACTGCATCTCGGACTCCATCTCGGGTCGATCTCAAACTCCATCTCAACACTTCCACGTGTCATGTGTTAGTCCTCTTGTATCCTTTTTCTAGAAACTCACTTATTACTTCGTGCTCGTTCCTTGAGCACTTCATTGGGAGTTTCACTCCTACTTTTGACTTTTCAAGTTAGAGCTTTTAATCCAAACGTGTTGTGCTTATTTATTTTCTTCTTCGGCCACTACCATATAGCACCCTTTTGGCTCTACTTTGGGGCTTTGGGATTTCTAGCTTTCCGGAGTGTTTTTCGATAGAGGAAGGGCTTCTCGATTTGTTTCTTGCATGGGGCCAACTCTCTCTTATGGAGCTTGAGGACACAGTCACTTTGGACCAAGTCCATCTTTTGCAGGATATAGCCGAACTCAATCCTCCTCAGCAACTATCTGAGGTGTCACACAGCTAACATCTTCTTACTAAAATCGCAGTAGCTGACGACTCCAAGCGTATTTTGTCATGCTGCTTCTTGGAGACGGAAGATGACATCTAGACACACAACTAGAAGAAAGAATCAAACCAATCAAATGTGCTGAAATGCAAGTTATAGCTCTTTGAGTTCAGAATTTCTTACTGTGGAGCCCCTGGTACTCCAACCACTAGAATGACAACTTCCTTTCGAAATTTACATCACGATGGATGCTTTTGGAGTATGCCTTTGCCAATGTTCACAACCTAGCAACCCACCACATGCAACATACTATGCCTCACATTTGTTCAAAGAGACTGAGAAGAAGTACGTAGATGTGGAAAAAGAAGCAATGGCTATTGTTTACACCTTGGAGCGATTTCGTCACTTTCTCACTGGAGCCCATATCCATTTCCATGTCTATTTTAATGTGTTGACCTTTCTTTTACAAAGACCAGTTCACAGTCCTCGTACTTTATCTTGGATTGTGACCATTGAAGAGTTCTAAACAACTTTTCACATGCAACATCTTCTTCAACAGCTGCAGGTCAAGCACTTGAAGAGTAGTAGCTATTATCTTGAGTGCAATGGCCAGGCCGAGTCTAGCAATAGGATATTGAAGACAGTCATTTCAAAGCTTGCGAAGGATCACCCAAGGCATTGGCACGAGCACTTGGTTACAGCATTGTGGGCCTTTCGGACGTCCTTCAAGACATCCATCTCTACGACCCCATTTTCCCTTGTCTATAGGACAGAGGCCATGCTTCCAGTGGAGATCCAAGTGCCATCACTCTCACTTTCACTCTAATATGCAGTAGCGATGTAGCTTAGCAATGAGGACAAGCTTCATGCACATGACTTGGAGGTTCTTGCTTTGGAAGAGCAGCGACGATCTACAACTGAACATCTTCTCCGGGGAAAGAAAAAGATCAAATCTAGCATTGATCACCAATGGTTTGCTGAACCATTTGCGAGTGGCAATCTTGTTCTACTCAAGGAGTTTACACCACCATCGAAGTTCTCCCCTCGCTGGACCGGCCCTTACTTTGTCTAGCAACACATTGGAGGTGGAGCATATGTGCTAATTGATGCTGATGGATGTGAGCTCCCACACGCTCACAACCACTCTCACCTCAAACGCTTCATCTGGTGAGGAGTTCCTCTTCTCTTCTTTTTCTTTTTCTTTTTTTTCTTTTCTTTCACTTTACTTTCATGACTCCTTTTCTTACTTTTAGAGGGTGTTTCCCCATTGGACCATGGCCAATGCCTTGGATTTCATGCTTAAACTACATTGCCGTTTGTATGGAGGTTCCTTACTTGGCTCGGTCTATGTTCCAAGTCCTTTGGCCCTTCCCTTACCATTACTACACCCCACACATTCCCCTCACCCATTCCATATCACCTACACTCACAGTTCCACCACCAATCACTTCCAACAGCGTTGCCCGCACTTATCTCTGGATGCCCATCTTGCATCTTTCATTCTTTCACCATCATTCACATCTTTGTTTGAGGTCACAATTACACCATACTATGGACACACATACGCGCACCAGCAGCAAAAGACACCACCTCATTTGGATATGCTGTTTCCAAGATATCCTTACGACCATTTGTCGACGACGCACTAGCTTTTCTGGAGCGCCTTTCTTCCAACCAGGTGAACCTGTTCACTCAAAGCACCTAGGTGGATCTTTAGGTGAGGCAATAGAAGCTGAAGCCACTTTCTTTTGCTCCAGCACTCGGTGGACACATGCCACCTCTCTTTATTGGCAACCTAACGACTGTGCCATCCTTTTCAATTGCTGTCTTCCTCAGTCTGACACATTAGTCCATTGGCCTACCACTTCTCAAAGTGCCACCACCATCTCAGTGCTCCACCATATCACTCCACCATATTGGTGCTGGAGCAGGTGCATGAGTAGGAGCGAGAGTAGGTGGTTACCATTATAGGTCTCTAGTTATTGGTTACTAGTTATTGGTTACCGGCTGCTCCGAGAGGTCAATGCTTACTCCATGGGCCAACGGTTATAGATAACCACCTTTTCAGAGTGCCACCACCATCTCGGCGCTCCACCATATCACTCCACTTTCATCATTTTTATTTTATAGGAAGATAGGGAATATTCTAAGGACCAAAATATTCCCTCTCTCTCTCTCAATGGGGGGTTCCAAATGTATAGTAGGGATAATGGGTAAGTTGGGTATGGCCGACCAACTTGAGGTATAGTCTAACTTCTCCTTGCATGTCTGTCCTTGTTCTACATTTAGTGTAGCACATGACCCTTTATTCTATGGTGTTTTACCATAAAATAATCACAAAGAAAAACTTAAACCCTCTATATGTGGAATTCAAGTTTTAAAGCTTTGGGCCACTAAATGAATGGAGCCAAATGTAAACTCCTTAATTTGGACTTCTTGGGAGGTAATCCAGCCTAATACTATTCAAACATAAAGAAGCTTAATTAATTATAAAAAGGGGTGCACTCTTGTTTATGGGACCCTTTCCCTCTATATTTGAACCCCATAGATCATCTCTCAAGTCATTCCCTTTGATTGCTTACAATCCACCATATTTCCTTGCAAGTTCACGCCCTTGTGAAAGGAAATATAAGCAACCAAAGGGAACGACTCAAGGGACGATTCATAAGGGTTCAAATATAGAGGGAAAGGGCCCATGAATAAAAGTGCACCCTCTTTTCCAATCGGTTAAGGGTCTTGAGATATTTGGGGTTAAGCGTCATTGTGTTTGAATAGTATTAGGTTGGGTGACCTCTCAGGAAGTCTAAACTCAAGAGATTATAGGAAACTAATAGCCACAGCTCTCCCGAGAGCCTCGCTTTTTTGACACCCTACCCCTTAGGTCGAGCCTAGTTGGGAGCAAATTGAACCTGCCAAATGTCAATTAACATATGATGTGATTCCCCGAAACCTCTTTGATACCATGGGTTGGGTAACCTCCTAGGAAGTCTAAACTCAAGAGCTTATAAGAAACTAATAGCCACAGCTCTCCCGAGAGCCTTGCTTTTCTGACACCTTACCCCTTAGGTCAAGCCCAGTTGGGAGCAAATTGGACCTGCCAAATGTCAATCAACATATAATGTGATTCCCCAAAACCTTTTTGATACCAAATGTAAACTTCTTAATTTGAACTTCTTGGGAGGTCACCCAACCCAATACTATTCAAACCTAAGGACGTTTAACAAGACCTTTAACTGATTGGAAAAAGGGAGTGCATTTTTGTTCATGGGCCTTTTCCCTCTATATTTAAACCCTATGGATCGTTTCTCATGATTGCTTACACCAAACTCCTAAACTTGAAGCCAAGAAGTAAAAGAACTAGAGCATGGAGTGACTCTTAAGCATACAGCACAAGGAGTGAAGGAATAGTAGTACAGAGTGGCTTGGAACAGTCCTAGCATTTAGCATCCCAATGCCAGGACTAGCATGCAAAACAGAGCCAAACAGAATTTGGTGTTATTTTAGCATACCGGTAGCCTAATGTAAGGATATGGGTACTTCACCAACTAGCGTGGTATGGAATTTGGGCTTAAATCCAAGTTGGATGCAAAACAAAGACAAGCACACAAGCAAGAGCTAAATTACACCTTAAGTTCGTCAGCCATTCTTGACCTACCCATTATTCTTACTATACATTTGGAACCCCCCCCCCTCCTCCTTTGAGGAACAAGAGGGACTGATAAAGGGAAGGGAATCAACAATACTGGTTTCTTACTGTCATGGCAGTAAGGAAAGAATATCTGAAAGTACTAGCTGACAAGTAATTTTTGATACCTAAAATCACATTTGTGACATCCAGCTTGGGTCTAAACCCAAGTTCCATACCATACTAGCTGGTGGAGTATCCATATCCTCGCATTAGGCCACCGGTATACTGAAATAATGCCAAACTCCATTTGGCTCCGTTTTGTGTGCCAATTTTGGCATTAAGATGCTAAATGCTTTAGGATTGTTCCAAGTTGTTGTATATTCCTATCCTTTGGCTCTTTGGGTTGTATGCTCAGGAGACATTCCGTGTTTTAGTTCCTTCATTCTTTAGCTTCATACTTAGGAGTTTAGCTTTGGACCTTCATTCAATGGCCCAATGCCTTGAAACTTGGGTTCCGCACCATTGTTTTTTTGATATGTGGTATATGACATGTGGCAGATAGAAGGTTTAGGTTCGGCTTCATGGTTATCCTATGGTAAATCACCATAGAATAAATGGTAGAAACCACATCTACTACAGTTAAGTTAGAGAAATAAAAAAAATTCTTAGGAAAAAGTAAAAGGTAAAAAAAAAAGGGTTAGATGGTAAATTAAAAGATTAACACTTACTATCTATTCATCTATCTATCTATCTATCTATCTATCTATCTATCTATATCTATATCTATATCTATATCTATATATATATATATACATATACATATATATATATATACATATATATATACATATACATATACATATACATATACATATACATATACATATACATATACATATACATATACATATACATATATATATACATATACATATATATATATACATACATACATACATATATATACATACATATATATATATATACATACATACATATATATACATACATATATATATATACATACATATATATATATATATATATATATATATATATATATATATATATATATATACACATATATATATATACACACATACATATATACATATATATATATATATACACATATATATATATATATATATATATATATATATATATATATATATATATATATATATATATATATATATATATATATATATATATATATATATATATATATATATATATATGTATGTATGAATATGTGTGTGTGTGTGTGTATGTATTTATAAACCTTACAAAATCAATAATTTCTTACATATTTAAATATCAATACTTAATATCCATATTTACTATCTTATGAATTCAATATCTTATACATTTGAATCTCATGTGAATTTATGAAATAAATGACAAAGTATAAAGTCCATACAAGGTTTTAATATAACATTATTTAAAATATTTGAATTTAAAATTGATGATGTTGTTATTATTAGTTAATATTTTATATGAGTAACATTGTAGTAAAGTAAAGAATTTTATTAAATGTTTCTTCTAGGAAATGAGTCATAAAATTTTTTTTATATATTTTAGTTGTGATCATTTAATTTCATATAAAATATTTCATATTTAATATTTTATATTATTAACTAAAATTTAATAGTAGTTGTTAATATAATTATTTAAATTTAGTATATTTATTTACAAATTTTTTGTTATCTGGATCACATTATATTTTGGCATTATATTTTGGTAAAATGTGTGGGTACAATAGAAGTATATTTCACAACTTAATAAATAATTAAATATAAAAAGTTAATAAAATATTTTATTTAATTAAAATAACACTTATTTTAAAAATATTTTAACTTCAATTGCATTTACCAATGCTTAGAGAACTTAGTGGCTATAAACATTGTTGATATTAAAAGATACATAAAGAACATTTTAATGTTAATAATGCTCAACTGAAAGACAATAAAATATATGCAAATTAATTTCCTTTATCATTGTTGTCCTTAAAACACTTTGCAATCCAAGAAATTCTTTAACACTAATTTCTCTTAAGTTTTGTTGGGAGAACTTTTTCATGTTGAAACATTAAATTCCTACAATATTTTAAACTCTTTACAAATTCAATGCAAATTGGCTATAGAGGAGAGGCACTGTCTAATCTTGTGTGGGTAGCTGTGGTGGTGGGGTCTCTCAGAATTGAACTTAAAAAGGAAAGAACTTTCTCATCGACATAAAAAAAACATTGGTTTTTGGAGCACGGCACGTCATTCCAAGATCATGATTCTGGTCGATCACAAAGGCATGGGCGCCAGCACAGCCATCGGATCGAATCGAACGGCTAAGTCGAGGCTGCCGTTGATTCCGTCAAGTTGGAGCGGGAAAAATGCCAGAGTAGGGCTTCTATAGGCGATGCCAGGCGGCGATGGCGGCCTTCCACAAGGCCATGATCTGCCGCATTTGGATCGTGCTGCTCGTCACTCTTCTCTGGATCGGCCTCTGGTACAGCAGAATCTCTCCGGCGACCTCGGATTTGGCAGCGCACAGGAAGGATCTTCACAGGTTTGGAGGAAATTTGGCCCGGAATTCGTCCTTCTCGAAGTTCTGGGAGGTGGAAGACGGCCAGCTTACTGCCGATCTCATCCACGAGGTTGTGGAGGAGCTCGAGAAGATTAGGGATGGGACTCCTGGTGGTGTGGTCGCGGCTAATCGCAAGGAGCCTTGCGATGAGCGGCGGGATTTAGCAAGGGAACGGGGCTTTCGACGGATTGGAGAGACGCTTCACGCCTTTGTCCTCTCCAGTGTGGCAAGATTTTCTCTGGAAGAATTCACCGCGGTGGGATTGGTTTCTATCCAACTGAGAGGCTTTGCCGGTAATCCATTGCAGTCTTGTGCTTGGGTTCCAAAGGCTGGATCCAGTTCTGTCGCGGCTGCTCTGGCGGCTTCCAACGATTCTTCGGTGATTTGGGGGAACTCTTGGCTGGGGTACGTGAATGAAAGCCACACGGAGAAGACCTTCTACGATGTGGGCGTGGTGAAATGCTCGTTCGAGGAGCCAGTAGGGGCAAATGGAGAAGGCGGGTTTCTAGTGCTCAACATGACAAGAAACTCGTCACCGCCACCTCTTGTGGATCACTCAGGGATCATCGAGCAAAGTTACGTGCCTGTTTTTCAAGAGCTTCCGGAAGAGATCTCCTCGATCCAATTCGAAGGGCCGTTTCGATTCGACTATGCCTACTGCTCGCCTCTGCTGACACCGAGCAAGAACGTATCGGCCAAGTACGTGAAAGAGTGGCTCATGTATCACCAAGGCCTGTGGAGCGAGAGTCACGTCCACTACTTCTTCTACGACGCCGGTGGGATCGATTCGAGGCTGCTGGAAGTCTTCCAGCCGCTGATGGAGAAGAAGTTTCTCACAGTGATAGACATGAGAGAATTGGTACTGTTCGAGTCTGCTGGTGACGGTCACCAGCTTGTGATCAACGATTGCCTCCAGCGAAGCCGGTTTCTAGCGACCTGGGCATTCTTCTGGGACTTGGACGAGTACCTCCAGCTCGTAAATTCCACATCGATGGCAGCTTTGCTCAGGAGCTATGAGAGTTCTCCCTGGATATCTCTAGCAAACTTGGTGTGGAGCAGGACTTACTGCAAGGAAACGAGCGCGGAGGACGAGTGGGCCGTGGAGAGGATGCGTTTCAGGCTGCGGTACCCGACTTGCGGGGACGAGCAAAGGGCCGAGACTTGCCACGGCGTGGAGGGGCACAGGAAGTGGATCGCCAACCCGCGCAAGGTGCTCGTCGCGTCCATCCACCGGACTGTGGAGCCCGAGTGGAACGGCGAGATCCTGCGAGCCTCCATCGCCAGGCTCAACCATTTCCACGGCCTGGCCGTGGAGGGCAGCGCGAATTCCAGCTGCTGGATCGTGAAGAAGCTCGACCAGGTGAACGAGTCGAGCCTGGTGGACGGATGGTGGCTCAAAGACGAGAGCTTTGCAGTGGCCGCCATGGAGCAGCATCGCAAGGGACTTTAGAAACATTGACCTTATCCAGTCCACGCCAAATGTTGACTTCTTGTCAGAGCCCGCTTTAGACCCTACTGCAAGCGTGCATAAGAAGCTTGCGTGAGGAAAAAAATAAAGGCCCAGAAGTTGACTTGGTCAAAGACCTAAAAGGTAACCTAAAAAGGTGCCACGTAGACTTTCCTTGATCACATAGAAACGAGGAATATCTTATCGCTTCACCCGTATGGTATGTCCTGCGCCCTCCCTGACATGGCCGGAAGCAAAAAACCAAAATGGCGTGCTACTTGCTTTTGGTTGCTTGACACACACCAAAAAAAAGAAATAAAAAAAGCCTGGTTTGAGAGATTGAGATTTTGATAACGTCCTTCCATGCAGTGGTTTTTTATATTGTTTTCCGGGGAAGGGAAAATAAAGCTGCTAGTATCTTTTGTCGTGGCCTTTCCCAAATCACTGTGATGTTTTGGCCCTCCTCGAGAGAGGTGATCATGCCATTGTTATCTAATGTATCTCAACATTTTTCGCGAAAACAATGGTTTTGATATGAACAAGATGAGTAACAAAGATCGCATCTGGAAGCACTGACATATAAATGTAGGAGACGAAAGCTACCAAACAGAGGCCATGCCTAGTTTAGCTAAAATGTGTCATAGTTTGTTAGAAGAGAGAGTGTGTGTAGCTAGTTAGCGAAGTATGGCGGGCCTGGCTTCTCCCAGCTTTTAAAATCAATGCTCTCATGGAATGGAGTGGAGTGGAGTGGAGAGCTTTATTTTAGGTCGTAGGAGGAGGAGGAGCTAGGAGAGAGCGCTAGAGAAAAGGCGAATCATCGATGGAAGCCTTGAGCAAGAATGGTGGCCGGATGAATGAAGGAGCGCAGCAGCGCGGCGGCATTGACATGTTAGGAATCCCGCGGCCGCAGCTCCCGCGCGACGCCAGGGGATCGCTGGAGGTGTTCCAGCCGCAGCAGCAAAGATCGGGCGAGAGGGATGCTGGCATCGCCATCGGCGTGGCGGATTCTCGAAATTTCGGCCGAAGCGGTCGCTATGGCGCCCAAGAACAGCAGGTTTTCGGCGGGAGGTCTGTGGAGAGCACGCTGGATTTGGCGACGACGAATGCCGGGTGGAGGAGATCGCCGTCTGGCTCGGGTTCCAAGAGTCCAGTTTGCGGCCATTTCCAAGGGGATTTTTCCTCCATCGCCAAGCCGCAGAACGATCGCGCTGCCGCCGAGCGTGCGGCGGAATGGGGGCTGGTTCTCAAGGCCGATGTTGGCTCGGGCAAGATCCAAGGCGTGGGGGTCCGGAATAACTCCGGGGACTCCAAGACTAGCGGGAGAAACTCTGGGAGGAGGACTTCGGAGGAGTCTTCCTCGGATGCTGGCAGCGAGGCCGCGCTTGGGGGTCGGCCTCACATTCCGAGAGTCTCGGAAGATTTGAAGGACGCGCTCTCATCGTTCCAGCAGACGTTCGTAGTGTGCGATGCGACCGACCCGGAGCTTCCAATTCTCTATGCGAGCGCTGGTTTTTTCAGCATGACGGGATACACTGCCAAGGAAGTGATCGGCCGAAACTGGTGTGGAAGTGCTACTTGTTGGTTTGATCTCACGGTTTATTTTTGTTTTCCAGTCGATTCTTGCAAGGTACCGAGACGGATCCAGTGGATGTTTCCAAAATCCGAGTGGCTTTGGAGCAAGGGAAGAGCTTCTGTGGACGGCTGCTAAACTACAAGAAGAATGGAACGCCATTTTGGAATCTCTTGACAATAGCTCCAATCAAAGACGAAGATGGCAAGGTTCTTAAGTACATCGGGTCAGTTTTCCTCTATTTTCCAATTCACGCCATACTCAGATTGAGTTTCACATGTAGGATGCTGGTTGAGGTGAGCCAGTTTACAGAGGGATCTAAAGACAAAGCTGTTCGTCCGAATGGAATGCCAGAGTCTCTGATCAAGTACGATGGTGAGTTATCTTATATGTTCCAGCTTCATAAATATGGTTTTGTTTAAAAAGATTTTTGCTGTCGCTGTTGATGTTCAAAAGCTCGACAGAAAGACAGCGTCGTGAGCTCGGTGTCTGAGCTCGTGGAGGTTTTCTCGACGTCGAAGCGAGACCAGTCCAACGACCACGACCGACGAGCTAGTGCTGGCAAGCTTACAGATGTTCCTGAGGCTAGTCCCGTGAAGGCGAGCAAGAGAACTCGCAGGTCATCCAGCTTACTGTCCTTTTTGAGGTAAATTTCGTTTTTATTTTCCTGCCAGAGATACCGACTGAGTAGATGATGCCAGGCGACATGCGAAGGATTCCGCTGAGATCGATCAATTGACGCTGAAGACTGCCGACAATGTCGACGACTTTCCTGAGGACTTTCAGAGAAAGAAGGAAATTCGAAGAGGCATCGACCTGGCAACCACATTGGAGCGTATCGAAAAGAACTTTGTCATCACTGATCCCCGTCTCCCCGACAATCCAATCGTAAGGTCTCAGCCTGTTTTGCGCCGATTCAAATGCAATATTATTACAACCGCAGATTTTTGCATCCGATTCCTTTTTGGAGCTAACGGAGTACAGCCGAGAGGAAATTCTGGGAAAAAACTGCAGGTCAGGATCAATACTTGACAAGAGTGGTAAAATTTTGATTGAAAAATTACAGATTCTTACAAGGACCCGATACGAATCAGGAGACGGTGACTAGAATTCGGTATGCCATTCGGGATCAGAAAAGCATCACTGTTCAACTTCTAAACTACACCAAACGGGGTATGCACTATCTGTTCGTGAACTCTCCTCCTAATGTTCTTGTCAATTTAATAGGGAAGCCTTTCTGGAATTTGTTTCACTTGCAACCCATGAGAGACAACAAGGTGCCCTTGTTTCTGCTGCAAACCATCTAGATACGCTAATCTTGTATATGCATGCAGGGAGAGTTGCAGTACTTTATAGGAGTTCAGCTGGATGGAAGCCAGCATTTTGACAAAGTTCGCAAGGGGCTTCCTGACAAGGTCGAGCACGAGGGCGTTCAAGTGGTAAGTGCCATATCACAAGCAGGATATTTTGTTCAGCGATCTTATGCTGCTGGTTTAGATCCAATCTGCAGCTGGCAACGTGGATACTGCAGTTCGTGAACTCCCAGATGCAAATCAGGTAAAGCTAGATAGAAGAATGATCACCAAGCTCTCATGTTCTGCTTAACGCTGTGTGTAGAATGTCTTTGAGATTTGGAGGAATTACTCAAAAAAAGTGTGTCCCAAGCCTCACAAGGTTCACAGTACTTCCTGGGCAGCCATAAACAAGGTGGAAGCTGTTCAATGAAACACTGGCATTAATTTGCTTTTGACAGGTTGTAAAAAAAGATGGACTCTTGAACTTACAGCATTTTCGGCCAGTCAAAGCTCTTGGTTCTGGTGATACCGGAGGGTGAGTACTGTTTTAAACTGAATGTGCCAGCTTAATTTCTGTTTGGGGTTTGTAGTGTTCATTTAGTGGAGCTACGAGAAACCGGCCAATTTTTTGCTATGAAAGCAATGGAGAAGTCGAGTATGCTCAATCGAAACAAGGTAAATTAACTATCGACAGAATATATCAACTCCTGCCGTGAAATAGGTTCATAGAACACTCATGGAACGAGACATTTTGGATATGATGGATCACCCTTTTCTTCCAACTCTCTATGGATCGTTTGAGGTACACTTTAGATTTTAACATGATCAAATAGTAAAATAATTCTGAAGTGTAGACTGAGGCACATGTATGCTTGATCACGGATTTCTGTCCAGGAGGCGAACTCTTTCTTCTTCTAGACAGGCAACCGTCAAAAACATTCAACGAGCCTACTGTTTGGTAACGTTCTTTTGTTACTTTCGCATCTATTTGGAATTGTTTGGAGCTAACACGCAACTTTGGCTTCAAGTTTCTATGCAGCTGAAGTGGTTGTTGCTCTTGAGTATCTTCATTGCAGAGGTAACTTAGTTCTGTGCAGCTGACAAAAACATTCAATCTCATGGCCAGGTGTTGTTTACCGAGACCTTAAACCAGAGAACATACTTGTTCAAAGAAATGGCCATCTTTTGCTCACCGATTTCGATCTCTCATTTGTGAGCAACCCGAGAGCTCAGGTGACTTCTACCAAATTAAGTTCTGAACTAAACTTGGATTCTAGTGTCAGGTTATAAGACCACCCCCGCCTGCCTCTGAACGACGGAAGAGAAAGAAAGAAGCACCAGTTCCCCCTACGTTTGTCGTGGAGCCTGTTGCAAGATCAAATTCTTTCGTTGGCACGGAGGAATACATTGCTCCTGTAAGCAGATTTTTTAAAGATGAGAAGTTTGTCATTTTTCTTTCTTTCTGTTTTGCAGGAAGTGATAAATGGTTCGGGCCACAGCAGTGCCGTGGATTGGTGGGCTCTTGGTAAGCCGACTGTCTCGCATAAAGCTCAAGCTTAACTTCTCCTCAGGAATTCTCTTGTATGAGATGCTCGTTGGATGGACTCCGTTCCGGGGTAAAAACAGACAGAAAACTTTTCACAACATTCTCCACAAAGAATTAAAATTTCCTAGCACTGTCCAGGTGGTAATTTTCTTATCCTTTTATTTAGATATTCTGATGGCATTGATGTCAACCAGGTCAGTCCTTCAGCAAAAGAACTAATCCATAGACTGCTGCAAAAGGACCCTTCGCAAAGGCTGGGCTCTTCAATGGGAGCGAACGAGATCAAACATCATCCTTTCTTCACTGGGGTGCGCTGGCCCCTTATTCGTTGCAAGGTAGCTAGTTCGGATTAAAGACTTTTCCTTACCCGGTTTACTGCAGAGCTGTCCGCGACTAGATGCTCCACTTACACTGACCGACGACTTTGTCAAAGGAACGTCTACGACAGACGCATTTGCTGTGTTTTAGATCATAACTTGTCGGTATGTCCTCTAACGAAAACGTCTGTGCATTAGATGCCACCTGCACGGAGAAGTTGTATGATAACAGTAGAGAGCCAATACGGTAATCCGCAATCGTTCTTCTCATTCTCCAGTTAAAAATTGAGGCCAAGTGGCAGGCACCATAGTGGGTTTGTCATGATGCGGTGTTGGTAGTGCTCGATGTCACATTTCCTAAAGCCAGGTTTGTGCTGTTCATCATATCGTTCTTCCTATAAGTGTGTCTAACTCGGTGCAACATTCAGAGGTAACGATGCTTCTTGCACGAGGCTTGTGCGTTTTAACAATCGCTCTTGTAGTTCTATGCGACGAGGGCCCTGCATTGAATTATTCTTACTATGCTAAGACATGTCCCCGGGCTGAATCCATTGTCAGCTCCAGCATCAGAACGTTTTTAAGGCGGGACAGGAGTGAAGTCGCCGGGCTGCTGCGAATATTTTTCCACGACTGCTTCGTTCAGGCAAGTTATTCGTTTGGTTTTCAAGTTGATTCAGGTAAATGCAAAAATCTTGCAGGGATGTGACGCGTCTGTTCTTCTCATGGGCCTCAACGGCAAAGAGTCCGAGCAGCAGGCAGTTCCAAATCTAACTCTACGCCCAAAATCCTTGCAAGCGATCACCGACATCAAGGCACGTCTAGAAAAGGCTTGCCCCGGGACTGTCTCGTGCGCAGATATAATCGCATTAGCCACCCGAGACGCTGTCAACGAGGTAAGCTTTCCAACGTCCTTGTTTATGCTCTTGGCTTGTAATTTCCTCTACTTAGGCTGGCGGCCCCTGGTTCCCTCTCCCCACCGGTCGCAAAGACAGCAAAAGCTTTGCAAGTGTGCAGGAGACCCTCAACAACTTGCCTCCACCGTCTTTCAACGCCTCTGAGCTGCTGGAGAGCTTCCAAAGCAAGGGGTTGAACGCTACTGATCTCGTCGCTCTGTCAGGTAAGTTTGCTCGAGAGTTTAAAAGAGCCGCTCTAATGCATTGAATCTAAACAGGTGCTCACACGGTCGGCAAAGCCCACTGCCCGACGTTCTCCGGCCGCTTGCGTCCATCGCTGGACCCCGACTTGGACATAAATTTCGCCCAAAAGCTGGCGGCGACTTGCCGGGAAGGCGACGACGACTTCGCGACCTCAAACTCCACGGATCTCGACAGCTCCACTCCAAACCGATTCGACAACGCGTACTACAGGAACCTGTTGGGGAAGAAGGGGCTTCTCACCTCGGACCAGCAGCTGTTCGTGGACAATCGCACGAGCAGCCTGGTGGAAGCGTTCGCGCGCAGCCAGCGCTCCTTCTTCTCGCAGTTTGCGGCGTCGTTCGTCAAGCTCAGCAAGATCCAAGTGCTCACTGGGAGCGAGGGGGAGGTCCGGATCAATTGCTCCGTTGCCAATCCATCGCGAATGCTCTACGATGCTTGAAATCTACATTAAATTTTTGGTGGTGTATAGTTTTGGTGTATTTGTCAATGTATGTTTTTGATTGACAGTGATTTTGTTTAAAGGTACTTTGATATATGGTGCGAAGAATGAGAATGGAAAAAAAAAAGAGAGGGGATTTTTCATTCATTGATTCATATTATAAGCTTTTTTACTTTTAGTGGAGAGAGGTGGTGAAGGAAACAGTCTCCAGAGGGCTTCCGCAGTGGTACTGCCGGATGATATCGGCCAAAGAGAGAACAAGGCGGCTGTCCATGGGCTTCACCAAGGGATTTCTTTGCGGGACGAGCACGAAATCATACGTGTGGTTCCTCGCGCTCGAAGGACTCGGGTATGGGATGTTGTGGCTGGTGTTGGAAGGAGCAACGTAAGGCTCGAGAATGCTGGCCGTCACAGCTCCTGGTCAAGCAGCAGATTCAACATGGATCATGGAAGAACGTTCAAGAACTTACCAGAGGTGCCGGCTGGAATGTTCGCAATCCAATAGTTGATGTAAGGATAGACCTTGGAGGGAGCTACCAGTGCTCGTTGGTCCGCCATCACCACCGAAAAGAGACGAGCGGTGCCATTCCCGCGGAAGCCTTGGATATCAATTGTGGGAGGTGAGTCAGTGCTGCTCAAGGGGATAAAATTGCCATTCGCCACAGTGGTAGAGCCATACTGGACGAGAAGACCCACGGCGACGTCCGCAAACAAACAGCACACAAGAGCAAAAGACACTACTGGAGATGAGAAAGATGCCATTGGAATTTGATGTACAAGGATGGATCGTCCATGGTTTTTATACAATGCCATAATCTAAATTCGTGCCAGGTCTCTAATAAAGGTTATAATCTAAAATATCATTTCGATTTTGTAATTCCAGCGGCTCCCATTCTTTTAGATTAATTTTGAGTCAATGTCAAAACATCTTTTAATTACTCTGATTGTAAGTATATTGTAAGCACTTTCACTCTAGATCTTCATGACTTATAACAAGCTATTTTATTGATGTTTCAGGCAAGTGTCTAGAGTGAATCTCCCCAAGTTTCCTGCAAGCTCTCTGTGCCCTGAGCGTTCTCAAGTAGCTCCACCAAAATCTCTTCGTCCTCTCGAACTCCCAATCTTTGGCACCTTTCCCACTCCCAAATCCCCTCCACAGCATCCCAAAAACTTTGCATGCCTTTGATTCCTCCTACACTTCGGGCCCGATCCAGCTGAAACTTCAAAGCTGGTTCATCCCTTCGTCTGTGAGATCCTTGCAAACGTTCCATGGCTTGACTTGCAAGTTATATCCTTCCACGTCAATGGTTCTTACATTTGTTAGTTCCAAAAACCGCCACCTCACACTTTCCATCACCTTTCCTGTGAACCCTAAACTTTCATGCACAAAAAAAGCGATTATTTCATTATTTTACCACATACATTATTTACCATATATACAACATCGTTCTATGCTTCTAGAGCTGGTACGTCAAACAGGACGTGCATGGCCATGGCGGAGCTCAAGGTGAGCATCACCAGTATTCTTCCAGCCACGTCTTTGCAGGCTTCGCTAACCCATGCCCAGAATCTGGCAAGTCGCCCAGGTTTGCGCGTGATGCCGCCGCTCGGGTTCTCTCGTCCGCCATGGTCCTCCACCACCTCCGCCAAGTTGTAGCTCCTGGCGTCTCTCTCGCGCCTCGTGAGGCCCCGGAGCTGGAGGTTTCCCCGGAGATATGGCGAGAGGACTCCCAGGAACACGTCGAAGAAGGAATGGATCGCCTCCGACGTTACCGTCCCGGCGACGTCGATCAGGAGCTTCCTGTTGCTGGGAACCGCCAGCGTCCTGGAGATCCCGTCCACCCAGTTTGGCAGCACGTTGATCCTGGAGCTCCCGCGACTGCTCGTCACGAGTATCATGTTGGCCTGGCCTTCCAGTTCCTCCAAGGAGCTCGGAGCTGCTGTCTTGCAAGTTTTCTCGGAGGCTGCCAGGGAATCGCTCTCGCTAGCCGCTCCAAGGCCGTCATTGAAACAATCCACTGTCTTGACAAGCTCCTTCACGACCTCTTTCTTGAGATGCTCTTGGGCGCCGGCTTCTCCTGTGGGAGGACTGGAGCTCAAAACTTCGTGCGAGGTTCTCACGAAGGTCTCCACTGCGCTGCTGCAAACTGAGCTAAAGAGATCCTTCACAGCAGCCTGGTGGCTCGGCTTAGTCACCCCAGCCACCACCTCTTCGTAAAAGTTCACGTCCTTGGTCTTCTCCAGGAAAACCGTCACGGCCGTGCCAACAAAAGCCTCGATGCAAGCCGCGACGAAGGACCTTCCTCGGTTGCTGGAGCACAGGTCGAGCAAAGTATCCGACGCCTCAAATGGAAATGGCTGTTCTAATCCCTGTTCCGGAGGACAAACATCTGGAGCCAATCCTCTCGAGTCCCAGTTCGATCGGTTGTGCTGAATCTGTAAGCCTTCCAGTATAGAGAGAATCGTGTTTCTAGCCACTGAGCCGAGAACCGCCGAAGCAAATCCCTTGCCAGGATCGCTGAAGATTTTGTGGAGTACCCTCTCGGGGAGCCGATCTTCTTGCTTGAGACTGGAACACTCCATGCTGCTATCGCATTCCTCACCACCATTCTGGAACTTTGCATTTCCATCCCTGGACCGGCTACCTTTCTCGTGGCTTTGTCGTCCATTCCTTCTTCTAGAAACAGAGAATTCATCGCTACCGGCATCCGCTACGCTTCTAACCAGCCCCCTTGAAACGCAGGAAGAAAAGGCCGTGAGAGCGTCCTGGAATTCTCTACAATTGGCGATCTTGAGGCCCTGTTTGAGGCTCCGGGGGACCTCGTCGTCGTCCGAGAGGAGGAAATTTCTAAGATCGCCAGCCAAGAGCGAGGTGGAGTCGATTCCCATGGCAAACACCTCGATCATTTGCACAAAACTGTCGATCAGCGATGCCACTCTCCTCCTCTTGCGCGTGACGAAGGACGATTTGTATACCTTGTAGGACGCGTAGCCGCCGACCCCAGCGGCGGCAGCGAGAAGGAGGATTCTCTTGCGGCGCCTGGCGGACAGCACCATTTCCATGGCTCCGCGAAACCCTAGCGCTCCGCCCTAGCTGTAGAAAAGAAAAAGTTTTAAAAGGCTCTCAAGGGGGAAAGGAATATCCTGTTCTAGAGGGAAAAGAGTGGCGCCATGTTGAGAAGAGGCGCTGCTAGGTTTCGATCGGGAGCGCCGGCGATCGCTGCCCGAGCGCTCCTTTCTCAGCGATTCAGCGGCGCTTCCTTCTGTAGCTCCAGTGCTGCGATCGATCAAGGGGTTAGAAGAGATTTTGGTGTCTAGGTCGTGAATCGCCTTGATTTCTCTGTTTTTTTGTCAGGCTGGAAGCTCCCAATCAAGCAGCGAGCCCTATGATGTGGTGATCGTCGGCGGGGGAATGGTCGGAGCGGCTGTGGCTTGTGGCCTAGGTGAGGTCTTTTTTCTTCACCCCTGGATTTACTTTGCGTGGAAATTTCTATCAGTGAGCTCTCCACTGACGAGATCACTTAAGATCGCTGTGATCGATGGAAGTCCTATATCTTTTGATAAGGTGAAGAAGAGCGATATCCCAGACCCTCGCGTCAGCTCCATCACTCCCGCGACTGTCTCTTTTTGCAAAGGTTAGTTTTTTTCTTCGCTACATGTCTTGGAATAACTTTGCTTTTTAGATATCGGTACATGGGATGATTTGAAGTCGAAGGTGGCTCCATTCGACTCAATGCAGGTATTTCTCTTTATCCTGCCTTTGAATTTTCGTTTCGTTTTGTGTTGAATTCCTTGCTTTCTCAGGTCTGGGATTATGCTGGCCTGGGTTATACACGCTACAACGCAGCTGACGTTGATGAGCCTGTTCTCGGGTATGCCATTTTCTTTTCGTTGTCGTTTGAAGTGAAACTTTAACCCTTCGGTATTCATGCGCAACAGATATGTTGTGGAAAATGGCATTCTCGTTTCCTCTCTTCGTGCGCGATTACAGGTTTCTTTAACGTAAAGCTCCATCACTCATCGACAGTGTTTCTTTCTCTTTTGTTTTCATCAGGGTTCAGACGTTGATCTGTTATGTCCAACGCAAGTTGATTCTGTGATCTTTCCACATCGAGTAGGCGGTTTGCCGGAAGAAGAGGGATCCAACTGGGCTCATGTAAGTCTCAAAGATGGCCGTTCCATAGCAACGCGGCTTGTGGTAAGTACTTTGGTTCAGGAAAAAGAAAGACACGATCTCGACTTTTTCTTTTCAGGTTGGAGCTGATGGTGGGAAGTCCAAGGTTCGGAAAATGGCTGGCATCAGTACGACTGGGTGGGATTACATGCAAGAGGGCCTGATTTGTACAGTTCGAGTTGATGAGCACCATTCCACGGCATGGCAACGATTTCTACCGACGGGTCCGCTGGCCTTACTTCCAATGAACGACGATTTCAGCAACATAGTTTGGTCTACAACTCCCAAGAAAGCAAAGGAGCTGAAGAGCCTACCCAGCGAAGACTTCGTGAACGCTGTCAACAATGCTCTGACCAAGGACTTCTCTCCGCCACCCAAGTCGGGATTCGCAGAGGTTTTGACGAACAGGTTCCTGTCGCCGTATTTTGGAAACTTAGCGCCGTCAGCCACAGAAGAGTTCCAGTTCCCGGTGAAGGTGAAATCAGTGGAGACGGACAGGCTTTCGTTCCCGCTCTCGCTCTCTCACGCTCGAAGCTACGCTGCTCCCCGTGTGGTTCTCGTCGGTGATGCGGCGCACACCGTCCATCCTCTTGCTGGACAGGGCGTCAACCTTGGCTTTGGAGACGCTGCTGCTCTTATCAAAGTCTTGGAAAAGGGAGTGAGATGTGGTCTTGACGTGGGAGAGGTAAGCACACCTCCTTCAAAGCTCTTGCCTGTTTTACAACTCACCCTTTTGTTCCAGATCTCGCTTCTCAACGAGTACGAGAACACTCGCAAGTTTGCCAATCTTCCCATGATGGCCGTGCTCGACGGCTTCCAGCGGATTTTCTCCACCGACTCGGGGCCCGTGAACGCTCTTCGAGCTGCGGGATTTAACTTGGTGCAATCCTTTGGTCCCTTGAAGAAGCTCGTCATCTCGTCGGCTATGAGCAACGGCTTTAGTGGGCTTCCCGGGCTTCTTCGCATCTAGTAAACTTCCCAATCCCAAGGACGCTCCTTTTTTTTCGTATTTGGCGGCATATTCACTGAATCTCCTTTCTCTTTTTTCTTTTTCTGATCTTCACTAGGTCTCGTAAGCTGATGGCTCTATTCGATGGGAGGGCGACTGCGGTGGAGGTGATGGATGGGATCCGCCTGGATTCCAAGGTCGCCATCGTCACAGGTAGATCCTTTCGATCGTTTTTTTCCGCTGCTACTCGAAGCTCTACAATTTTTCTAGGTGCCAATGGAGGTATTGGATTTGAGACCGTGAGAGCTCTCGCGATCAAAGGCGCCCATGTCATTCTCGCTTGCCGGAATCTAAAGTCCGCGGAGGCTGCAAAAGCTTCCATTTTGAGAGAGGAGCCGGACGTCCAGCTCACTGTTCTTCGCCTGGATCTCAGCTCTCTTGCCTCGGTTCGTGAGTTTGTGGAGGAGTTTAAGTCTCTCAAGCTTCCTTTGCATATCCTGATGTAAGTTTCTTCTCACTTTTTTGTTTTCATAGCTTTTCTATCAGCCCATCTCATGACGCTGTGGATGATTTCATGAAGCAACAATGCAGGTCTAGCGTCCAGCGAGTTCATGCTCACGGTGGATAACTTGGAAATCACATTTGCGACAAACCATGTTGGTAAGCTCAAGGTCCACTCTTTCGCGATTTTGCGATGGTGATTTTTTTGGTTTCCAGGACACTTTCTTCTCACGAACTTGCTCCTCGACTTGATGATCAGTACTGCCTTGGAGAGCAACTGTGAGGGGCGGATCGTGATAGTCGCGTCGAGACAACACGAGAGTGCCAGAGGCATCAATTTTGACAGCCTTCACAAGAAAAGCTGGCTGCAGTCCTTGCCGCTCGTAAAAAGGCAATCCAGTCATGTAAGATTCTTTTGGCAGCAAATTCTAACACTTTGCGTCTGGCAGCTACCACGGGTTGTGCTCGGTGTACGCTCAATCCAAGCTCGCCAACGTTTTACACGCGAAGGAGCTCGCACGTCTTCTTAAGGTTTTCTCTACACTAGTCACTTCCTCGTTTCTGGCATAACTCTACGGTGGTGTAGGAACGGGGAGCGAATGTAACAGTGAACTCTTTGCATCCCGGAGTGATTCACACAAACATTGTTCGCAACTTCTTCAAGCCCGCCGAGTGTAAGATCCAGGAGTTTGTTTCGATCTTTTTCTAACTCTCTCTCTTCGTACAGATATGTATAACGCGTTCCCTGGAATGTTTAAAACCATGGAACAGGTACTTCGATCGATTCATTTTTTTCTTTCGCGACCATTCTTTGTTGTTCTTCTTTTGTGATTTCCCAGGGAGCAGCGACTACTTGTTATGTGGCGGCTCATCCAGATTTAAATGGCGTCTCCGGGAAATACTTCGTGGATTGCAAAGAAGCTCCTTGTAGCCAATATGCCAACGATCCAGAACTCGCGAAACATCTCTGGAAGTACAGCGAGGAACTCGTGAGATCCTAGCCGTCGCGCACGAGCATGCGTGTCACCATCTTGAGCTGCCATCTGGCAAGCTCATCCACCGCGTCAGCCCTAACTGTTACCACGTGGCCCCGAGCTCCACGTGCTATTTTTTGGATAAGGGCGCCAGGATAAAGTAAGGGGGATATTCCCAGCGCTCTATTTTAACTGTGCTAGGTCGGAAAGGAAAATTCTTTGTTCCAGGCAGGGAATCTGGGCTGTGTAGGAGATTCTTTCCCGTAAATTATTGATTCTAGGGTTCTAGGGCGTAGCGAGCGACCGAGCGAGTGATCGAGGTACCGGAGGCGCGATCGATCGATCGATCGGTTCTTTGAGAGCGATTTAGGTCAGCACCGGAATGCCAGAGGAGCTGAGGATCGCGCCGCCGGCGTGGAGCGCAGCTGACATCAAGCTGTTTGAGTCGGCGCTATCGGTGTCCGCTCACAAATTTGGATCGGGGGAGCCGAATTGGGAGAAATTCCATCTACCGGGCAAGCAGGGCTGGGAGCTCAAGCAGCAGTATGATATGCTCGTCAAGGACGTGGCGGCGATCGAGGCCGGCCTTGTGGCGCCTCCGAATTACATCGAAGCTCCTCCGCAGGGCTCCCCGGATCGCAGCGGCAGCCCCGGCAGGAAAATCCCTGCTTCCATCGTACACAGGACGAGCGATCACCCCCCGCAAGAGCGAAGGAAAGGAATCCCGTGGAGCGAGGACGAGCACAAGTAAGTTGATTGGAGCTGCGGTTTCGATCGATCGATCATCGTGCTTACATTTTTCCACTTGTGTGATCTATAGGCTGTTCTTGATCGGCCTGGAGAAGTATGGCAAGGGAGACTGGCGAAGTATCTCCAGGAAAGTAGTGATCACAAGAACACCCACGCAGGTGGCGAGCCACGCGCAAAAGTATTTCAATCGCCTAGCGTCCAAGAACAAGGACAAGAGGAGGAACAGCATTCACGACATTACGTCCGTGTCGCCTCCGCCGTTGATTTCGCCCCACCACCGTCCGATGCACCACTGATTTTTTTTGTTTTTTTTCTTATTTTGTCCTGTAGACCTTGCGTCTATACTGTACATTGTATGAAGGAATTTTTGGAGTTTTCTCAAAACTGTATTATTCGCTTTTGTTCTTCTTTTGGCTGTTTAAATTTTATATATATATATATATATATATATATTTATATTTTTATATATATATATGTATATATACATGTATGTATATATATATATATGTATGTATGTATGCATGTATGCATGTATATATATAAACTTTGCATTATTGTTTATAACTTTAGTAACCTTTAACGAGTGATACAAGCACAACACGGGGCGGTTCACCGGGCAACCGGCAATGCATCACCGACAAATTGTCAACAATTACAATGTCACCTTTTTGCCAGTCCACGACGACTTGTTCCTCTTGCAGCACCGCAGCTATCTTGTCAAGTTCTTCCACCGGGATGGGCGATCCGTCTCCGAACGCAACTCCGCGAGTGACAGGCTCGTCTTTGACAAGGCAAATGCTGTTGAACCAAGCCATGGAGCCTTTGATCGGGTGCTTGATTGTCGCGGAGAAAGGCCCTCGATAAGCAACCGGCTCGTCATGATCGGATCCATCGGCTTTCCATTCCAGTCGAGCTCCAATCGCTTCAGCTCTATCAAAAGAATCGAAAAGTTACACACTAGCTCCTTCTCGGTATACCTCTTTTGCGCAATGGCTTTGTCCGTGGTCTGGAACGCTTCCTCCCACTTTTTTGGAAGTCCGGTGCGGTAGCAAACTCGCTTCTCCTGCAAGAGATTGAAGATCTCGGGCATCTCTTTTGCGAGTCTCTGGTACGCGAGCTCGCCGTTGACGAGAGCTGTTCCTCCCCCTCTCGGCGATGGCTGCTCGCAAAAGAACATGACCACGTCCGGATAGACAGAGAGCTGTTCATGGAGAAACTCGATCAAAATCAAGGATTTCTTACACTCAGATCTTTGAGGAGCCAAGTAACTTACATAGGCCATCTCGTTGTGGAAGGAGATTCGCTTGTCCACGGGGTCTTCGTTGGCCGTGAACACGGGGCCCAGGATGTGCTTCCTTGCGCCCCCGCCGTGCTTGTAGTCCATGCTGGTGTAGCCCAGCGCCTCCACGACGCTCGCAAAATCCTGGGCATTTGCCAGCTTCCATCCCCGGAGGAGAAGTGCGCCGTGCTCCACCACTTTTCCCCGGATCGAAGCCCTCTTTTGGCGAATCAGATGCAAGAGGCTGTGCAGGGAATCGTCGCTGCCATTGTCTGGGACGAGAAGCGCTGGGAATTCATTCATTAGAGAGCCCTTGAGGAGTGGATCAAATTTCATTTGACCTTTATAGTCTACAGTTGACTTCAGATTGACTTGGACTTGGACAACGTGTAATTTTTCACAAAGAAAAGTCGAAGAGGTACTCCACATTTCGCGAAGCTTTTTTTTGGGGCCCAAAACATGTGGTCTACGTAAAATATTATGGAGGTTTAACGCACCACTTTTTAGGGAAGATTTCATAAAAGACAAAAGAAACAAAGACGTATTGAACAGTGAGTTATAATCAAGCACACCTCTTTTCTCTTTCACCTTTGACGCGAGCATATATAGTTTGACATCAACACATAGCTTCCAGAGCTTGTGTCCACCACTCCCAGTCCCTCCAATCTTTGCAGCGTTTCGAAACAAGTTTTTCCAATAGCATCGTTCTTCCATTTGCAGCACGCATCCAGCAAACAAATCCACAAAGGTACAACGTTTTCTCTGTCCCCGAGCTCCAGCACCATAGCCAGTGCCTCCTCCAACTTATTCGCCTGCCCAAGCAAATCCACCATCACTCCATAGTGTTTGAGACTTGGTTTCAATCCATACAGCGTCACCATCCTCTCAAAGTAGCTCTTTCCTTCCGTGACGAGACCAGCGTGATTGCAAGCGGAGAGAACACTCAAGAAAGTTATCTCGTTTGGTTCCAGCAGCTCCTGTTCTTCCAAACTCTTTAGTAAATTAAATGCACTGGCGGCATCTCCCTGGCGACTGTATCCATCCAGCATCGAGTTCCAAGTGATCAAGTCCTTCTCCTCGTCCCCAACAAGGGAAAATCTTTCTTCTGCCTCAGCAATGCTTCCACATTTGCCGTAGAAATCGATGATTGAGTTCACCACCATCAAGTTCTTGTGAAGTCCAGCGTTTCGGACCTCGGCCTCGATCTTCCTACCAGTTTCAAGAGCTCCATAGTTTCCACAGGCCTTGAGAACTGCCGTGAAAGTTGTGGCATCAGATGATACTCCGGAAGCTCGCATTCTCGAGTAGAGATCGAGAGCTTTCTCGGCATCACCACCCTCCGCATAGCCTCGGATGATCGAAGTCCATGCCACCACATTTGGATTGGAAATCTTTTCAAAAACTTGGCAAGCCTTCGCCAGGCTTCCACACTTGACGTAAGTATCCACTAAGCTACTCGCTACAAAAACATGTTCTTCCAATCCATATCGCCTCGCATCCAAATGAAACTCTCCAGCTTTCTCCAAACACATATTTTTATCCACGAGAGATTGGTTTACGTACAAGGCAGCACAGGCCTTTAGAGCAGCCAAGATAGTCACTGGATTTGGAGGAATTCCTTCTTCGTCGCGCATTCTATAGTAGAGCTTCAGAGCCATTTCTTCTTGTCCACACTCGGCATAACCCGTGATCATACAGTTCCAGGACACTAGATCTCGCTGTCTCATATTTTCAAACACTTTGCGAGAGTCTTCCATATCCCCACACTTTGCGTATGTTTCTACAAGCCGGCTAGCGACAAAAACATTGCATTCCAGTCCATCCTTCCAAGCTTCACGATGGATTTCTCTCACTTTTGATTGTAGCTTGTCAGTTTCCATCTTATGGCATTCTTTGAGCTTGGAACTTAGCTCGTGATCTTTCTCATGTTCTTTGCTTAAACTCTCAGCTAGACTCACACAAGCCTTGAGCACGGCAAGGTAAGTGATAGCATCTGGTTTCCATCCCTCGTTTCTCATCATCTCAAAGATCTTCAATCCCATTTTGCCCTCTTTACATTCACCATAGCCTGCTATAAGACAATTCCAAGAGACTGTGTCTTTGTCTACCATACAATCAAAAACTTGCTGGGCGCCCAGCATTTCCCCACACTTGGCATAAAAATCTAGCACACAATTCCCCATAACAATGTTAGATTCAATCCCACTCCTCACAACTCTTGCTAGAACAACTTGTTTGCCATGTTGAGCCTTTGCCACCTTATTATTAGCTCCTGCCAGTGCATGTAATACTGCTGCATATGTGATTGTGTCAGCTTGAATCCCCTTGTCAAGCATTCGAGAGAAAAACTCAATCGTTCTACCTGTGTCACCTTTCTGGGCGTACCCTGATATCATCCCTGTCCAAGACACCAAGTCGGGAGTCATTATTTTCTCAAACACACCATTAGCTTCTTCCATGCTTCCACACCTTGCATACATTTCCACCAGCGAGCTCGCTACAAAGGGATGATTTCCATGGCCATGTTTGAGAGCTTGAGAGTGGATCGATCGCCCCTTTCTCAAAACATCTCTAATCTTCTCTTGTTGATTTTCCATTTGATCTTTCCTTGTTACTAGAACATTCACACAAGCTTTGAGAGCAGCAACAAATGTAACATTGTTTGGATAGCATTCACTCGATTGCATCTCGTCAAAGAGATCCAAAGCAAGTTCGCCATGGCCAAGCTCTGCGTACCCCTGGATCATTGCTGTCCATGAAACAACCGTGCGCTGCGTGATCCTGTCAAAAACTCGTCGAGCATCGCCCAAGCTCCCACATTTTGCATACATATCCACCAAAGAGTTTGCCACGAAAATGTGTGTATCATCACCACTGGCTGCTGCTTGGGCATGTAGATCTCGCCCTCGTTTCAAGCTCTGTGCTTTGACAAGCTCCGCACCAACAAGAGTTTTCTTCTCCTTGTCTGCAAGAGCAATGCAAGCACGTAGAGCAGCAAGATAAGTCACGAAATTTGCTGGAATTCTGGCTTCTTCTCTCAGCTGCGAGAAGAGCTCTAAGCCAAGCTCGCCATTTTGATTCTCGGCACAAGCTTTGATGATACAATTCCAAACGACGATTGATCTACGCTCTCGGACACTCTGGAAAACTCTGGTGGCCTCAACCAAGTTTCCACACTTGGAGTACATGTCTATTAACGTGCTCGCAACACGAACGTCAAGGCTTCTCTCACCGAACCTGGCTTCTATGCTGTGGATTTTCTTGCCGGATTCTATGTCTTGTGAAATGCTGCAAGCTTTCAATGCGGCCACCACCACTGCAACACTGGGCCGATCTCCTGTTTCCACAATCCTAATATAAGTTCTGAGTGCAGGTGGAGCACCCCTTGATGGTGGGTTTTGCATTTGGAGTGCTGGATTAATGTGTGAAATACTACTCTACTCGTTCAACAGGTGACTATTGAGGGTATGTGCTGAAAGCATAGAGATCCAAGATGCCGTGCCTTGCTCCAGCTTGCAATGAATACATTTAAGTCACCTTTTTCACTATCTCATTTTGCAGGATGCTGTAACAAGTGTTTTGCATGAGACAAGTTTTTTTCTGGAGCATCATTTGTCCAACTTCCTTTCCTTCAACATAATGCCCTTTCTGGGCATTTGCAGAATCATTCATTCCGAATCGGATCTCTCAAAATTATCCTTCTCCCCTTCACCTTTGTAATGGCATTACAAACCCTGTGCACATTCTTATGGCAGCCTGAGTTGATCAATCCAGGTAATACTGTTCCCTGCTCGGGCACGAAAACACCGCAGTCAGCAAAATTTGGGGCTTGAACGTTGCGCACATACAACGCAAAAATCATGGTTTTGCATTCAGATATTGTTATTCTTATTATAGGTAATTTGAAAGAGCAAATTCCAAGTATTTGTATATTTTAGTGGAGCGAAGTACAGTCTGGAGAGGGCTTCCACAAATGATATCAGCTAAAGAGGCGACAATGCGGCTGTCCATAAAGGATTCCTCTTGCACAAAATCATATATGTGATTCCTTGTGCTGAGTGGATTCGGGTATGGAATGTTTCTGGAAGGAGCAACATAGGGAAAATGCTGCCCTTCACAGCTCCCGCAAAGCAAACCAACGATCAGAATCTATCACATCCAAACTTGCAATCCAAAAATTGAGGTAGGGATAAACTTAATTGATGTTTTGTTGTGGGCATTTTCTCAGGATTATACAAAGCAAAATAGCAAAATTAACACCGCAAAAACTGTCTATTTTCCATTTTCCCCTTTGATCTCCCCTTTTCACCCTAGAATAAATTCAAATGTCTAGGGTTCCCGCCTTAGGGTTCGCGAATGCAAGGCAGCGCTCCATCGCGGCCCGCCACAGCTGAGGAGGAGGCATGGCTGGATGCTCAAGAGTGTCTGGATCATGCCCACACTCAGTGGCTCTACGCCAGCGACGGAATCGCTACAGTAGCGCAGGTTTTGATCCCCAATGTCCTTTCATTTAGTCTCTATTTCTTCATGCATTCGTTAGGATGCCCATGGCTTTGAGGATTATGGCTTTGAGAATTCCGAGGCTTTCGGGATGATGAGAGACGTGCAACAAGCGTAAATCGCCAGCCATCGAATTTACAGCTTTCTCAAGCTTTTTGTTTTTGTTTTTCCCAGCTCCGAGTTTCTTGTGAATCGAGAGATAGCAACAAAGGCGTCGTTTCATCGCCTGAGTTCCATGCGGAAGTCTGCACTGAAACTAGTAAGCATAATTGATGAGGCTATCCATACTGTTGTTCAAAACGAACGGTGCGTCTATCGCAACTCTCTAGTTTTTCTTCCTTCTAAAAGCATGCGTGTTCTTCAGGAATGCTGCCCTGGAGAAAATCGAGGCTGTGATGCAAATGAAAAACGAATGTGAGGAAGTCGCAATAGCCGAGCGAATGCAGCTCCAGTCCGAGGTTGCACTGCTTAAGCAGCAGGGAGAATGCCTGGTAGATCTCCTGGTAAGTTTTTCCTTTTCCATAAACTTCCTAGATCGATGTCTCTTCCGATGACTGACTTTGTTGGTTTTCAGGAACAAGAGAAAGACAAGAGCATTTGTGCAATCTGCTTTACAAGAGTAAGCCCTTCCCATCGATTTCTTTCTTTTTGATTTGCTCGCATTCGCGTTTGCAGCCGAGGAACGTCATCACTTTACCTTGCTGTAAGGAAGAACACTTTTCCTTTGCTTTCGGTGCTGCAACTTGACTTAGTTCTTTCTTTTCTTTTTTCTGGTTGTTGTTGCTGCAGTGCACTTCCACTACTGCAACTCGTGCCTCGATCAGCACCAGAGAACAAATCGAACTTGTCCGAGCTGCAGATGCCCGATAAGTGGGACGCTGAAGTGCAGCTTATAAAATCCATGGCGACGTCTCTCGAAGAAATCCTTGCAGGGATCGCACGAGGAAGAGCGAAAATACTTTAAAAAAACACGAAGAAAGAAGAAAAGGAAAAAGAGCTTTTTCCACAGCTACAATGTGGAAAACACTACTACAATGTCAATCAATCAATTCGTTCACAAACCTTGAGAAAATAATGATTATAGTGGAGAGTTTTACTTGGAAGAGTGGGGGAGTGGAAGTTATATAAGAAGAACTACTGTTCTAGTTTGTCATGGTCTGGGCATAGAGAAGCTCCACCTATAATCTCCAATGCCTACATAAAAATATTATAAAGAAGAACACAAGGGCACAAGGAAGGTTTTGGGTTTGTGATTTTATGGAAGAAGAATATATGGCAGGGCGACACTGGCAGGGCGGGGCCGCCTGATCTCTCCGCCCCGAAATCCCTCTCGCCGGTGGATGGATCGGATCCCATGGAGTGTAGGCGCAGCTTCCAGCTCGATCAATTCATGTGGCGCCTGGCTTGGATGAGAAATCGGACCTAGGCCGGAGGTATGTCGAATGTAGGTGCCGCCACTGCCGCCGCCACCGCTGGGACTTCTTCCTCGTCCTCGGCTGCTGCCGCCGCTGCCGTCGCCGCTGCCGCTGCCGCTGGAATCGATTCGCGCTTTGATAATCTCCAGCTCATTGGCAAGGGCTCGTTTGGCGACGTCTTCAAGGGGTTAGTTCTCGCTCCTCCTTGCTCGCGTTGCAGATCGATTGCTAGGTTTTGGATCTATCATTCTTGTCTTGGAGCCCTAATTTTCGTGAATTGGTTTTCTTTGCTCGCAGCTTTGACAAGGAGCTCAACAAGGAGGTTGCTATCAAAGTCATTGATCTCGAAGAAGCGTAAGTTCTTTCGCCTTCTTTCTTCCATCTTTTTTTTTCCTCTTTCGATCCTCCTCTTTACTTATTTTGTACTATTTCCTGATCGCAGTGAGGATGAAATCGACGAAATCCAAAAGGTAGCTGCTGTTTTCTTTATTTTTTTGAAGAACATAAGCTCAAGTTTTGATTTCGCGTTTCAGGAAATTTCAGTGCTGTCTCAATGCCGGTCACCATACATTACGGAGTATTATGGATCTTTCCTGCATGGAACAAAATTATGGATCGTTATGGAGTACATGGCTGGTGGATCTGTATCGGACTTGGTGAGTTTGGCTGCTGTTTAGTCTAGTGACGAAAGATTGTTTTCTGGATACAGCTTGAAACGGGAAACCCACTGGATGAGCTCTCTATAGCCTGCATCATTCGGGATCTCCTCCACGCGTTAGATTACCTGCACAGCGAAGGCAAAATCCACCGAGACATAAAGGGTAAAAGTTTGCATAATGGACCTCGTTGGACCTCATTGCAATTTCTGTATAAAATGTTCTGGCAGCTGCAAACATACTCCTTACGGCAAATGGTGATGTGAAGGTAACTGCGTGGTTTAGAAGGTCGTGATTGTACTCATATTTTATAAAACAGGTTGCAGATTTTGGGGTTTCTGCTCAGCTCACACGTACTGTGTCCAAGCGGAAAGTAAGTTTAAGATACACCTTTTTATAAGGAAGAAGCTAACTCGGTAACGAAATCAGACATTTGTCGGGACACCATTCTGGATGGCACCCGAGGTGATCCAAAATTCAGATGGATATAATGAAAAGGTATGTTATGTTCTAGCAGTACGGCTCATTCATCTGTTTCATTGACAGGCAGATATATGGTCCCTTGGAATAACTACCATCGAAATGGCAAAGGGTGAACCGCCTTTTGCCGATTTACATCCCATGAGAGTTCTTTTTTTGATTCCTAAAAATAATCCGCCACAGGTGCGTCTCTTTCTAAAACGCTTTAGCATTTAATTTTCGGCATATGCAGCTCGAAGATCATTTTTCCCGCCCAATGAAGGAGTTCGTTTCTTTGTGTCTCAAAAAAAATCCAGCAGAGGTAGAAGGTATTGATTTTCCCATTGTTGTTGGTAACAAACTTTTGCTTTGGTACCGCAGAGGGCTAGTGCTAAAGAGCTATTAAAACACCGTTTTGTAAGAAATGCGCGTAAAAGTCCTAGACTGCTCGAACGAATCAGGTTTGTCTTAAAGTTCCTGGTCGACACATGGATGGACTAACCAACATATACTGTAGAGAGAGACCTAAAGTTCACATAAGAAAACCTCGATCGGAACACATGTACGAGCAGGACACTGTCGAGAAGCCGAAAGGACTAAAAGCCGCGAAGGATGGAGAGTCTCACCTACTCAGGTTTGCTTCCCGTGTTTTAATTTTCAATTGTCAATGTTATCCCTTCCGCAGTCTGACAAAGGCAATGAGAAATGCTAGCTGGGATTTCGGGACTGGAACGATTCAAGGAATTTCACAAGGCACCGGGACCGTTCGTAGTGGATTAAGAACCCCATTTGGTTTTGACGACCGAGTGGAAAGTTTTGAAGGAGATATGAGCCCACGAATTTCAAGCAGATCTCATGACTGGCACAGAACATCTGCCTCAAGCTCTACCGAGCAGCAAGCAGCGGCTCAAGAACCAGAGACTTCCTTGGACAGTCAAGGAGAAGTAAGTACCAACATTGAATGCTTGCTTGGCTGATAGATGCGTTTCAGCTGTCTAACAATTCCGGAACCATGGTCATCCACCGGTCTCCCAGAGATCGTCCATCATTAGCAGCGTTATCATCACAAGGTTCTCCGTTGGTAATGAGTCTTGTACTTGGTTTTGTGGCATTTGGACTTACGGTTGGACCACGCAGGCATATGATCCTGATGAAGCAAGTGAGTCGAGCTCACCGATATTTGACAGCGGCACTTTTGTGGCCAGAGAAAAATCGAGCGAGTCCACGTCAAATAGCGAGACACCACGATATCAGCCTCAATTGGAACGGAGCGAGTCATCCCTTCAGGAGGACAGCGCGAAGAACCTTGCAGAGGTTAGATATATTCTGTTTGTTGCAAGGCTTATTGATTTTGGAGTATCGGTACCAGGCAAAGGCAGCTTTGCAATCAGGCTCAAGGAAAGGGATGGGACGCGAGAAGCAGTCATCGTCGAAACGGAGAGAAGACCCGGTTGTGACAACGGATCCATCGACAAGTGCCGACCCTGGACGGTAACACGGATGGTTCCTTCGCTTTTGAGCTGGCTTGATAAGCATCGACTTTGCTACAGGAAATCTTCATACTTGGACGTTCCGAAAGTTCGTTTATCTTCAGGCGAAGAAGAGCACGCTCGCACTCTCATCACAGAAGGATCTCCAGCGCTTTCGTTGCTGCTCATACCGGCTCTGAAAGAGGTCTGGATTTTTATATCGGGGAGAAACTCCGCAGCCTTTTATCTAGATTCCCAGGTTGAATGGTGCGCATGCAGACGGCCGCGGAGCAATCAGAGGGGTCTGCGCTGCGTGCCGCCGCCGATGCGGCGGACGCGCTCATCGATCTGGAACGAATGGCACCCGGAGCATGTGAAGTTTTAGTGACAAGATTACTCAAGAGACTGGGAAGGTACTTTAAAAACTTTGGTGTTTGCTGGTGGACTTGATGATCTTCGTCTCATTTGAGTGGCAGCGCTGAGGATCCTTCGGTAAAAACGTTGCAGGATTTAGCTCGCAAAGCTTTGGTAGTAGATCATCCCCCAGGTGCCGGAGACGGGCATTTGCAATCCACCACCCAACAGTTTGATTTTGCGAAATCTGGACAACAGAGAGGGCAGCCAAACTTGGAGTCGTCCGAGAGCTCGGGTTTGAGCCCTCTTGCCAGTTTCTTGCTGTCGAGGTATAGTCTCTCTTGGTTTCCAGGATAGAGTTCTCTGATCCTTCTCTCTTTTTTTTTTGGTTTTTTTTGCTCGTAGGTGGCAATCTCAACTTCCGCGTGACATGAACTGTTACAACTAACATGTATATTATGATTCTTCCCGGGTTTTTTTTTTTTCTTCTTTTTTTTTGCTTTCTTATTTGAAGCGGTGTTGTAAACAAGGTTTTGAAGTAAACAGGAATGTAGGAATTATAGCTATATCGTATTAGGTTTTAGGGTTTACAGGGACTTAGGGTTTATAGGTGTGTGGAAAATGGAGGAGCGTAGCGAGGGCGCCAGCGCGCTGATCGCCGCCAAGATGCTGCAGGGATGGGCGCTTCTCGGCGAGCATTGTCCGGCGTGTTTGACGCCACTGATGAGGAACAAGTGAGTGTCTCTATTCGACGGTTTAGTAATTTTGGATGCTTCGTCTCTAGGGAGAAGAGGATGTATTGCGTTTCTTGCCAGCAATGGGTAGTGCGTGAGAATGAGACTGCCAAGGTCGACAAGGCTGTGAAGATCGAGAAGATTGAGGCTGGTGAAGAAGATGGAAGAGATGGGAATTCGAGCGCGGCACCTTGGAGAGATAGAGATCAACCTCCACATTTGCTTCCAAAGGTAGTCGCAACTCATTTCCATTTTCTCATTCCACTTTTCTTTTGTTCTAGGTGTCTGAGGAGTATTGGTCACCGGAAGTGATAAGCACTGTGGAAGTCAAAATCATGGTAAGATCAGTATCGAGTCTTGAATCCCATTTGATTGGTATTTGTTTTGTCAAAGGAGCTGCGCAAAGCCATCGACGAAACTAGAGATGTTGCGCAACTAAAACTGGTAGGCCAAGTTTCATGTTTTCTTTTTCAACACAAACGCGCAACCTTTGCTTTTCCTTGGCAGCTCATAGATACTTTAACTTCGTGCTTGACATGCCTGGAGCTTCTCCGGAAAAACTAGCTCTCGAGCGATTCCGGCGTTCCTTTCCTCAGTCTCCGGGCCATGTAAACTTTCACGTACTCTCCGAAGCTCACTGGGCGATACCGGGATGGATGATCCGCGTCGACGAATTCCGGTAGAGGCTTGATCGTCGCCTCCACCGCTGGGTTGAAGAAGCTGGAAATGGAGAGCCTCGCTCTTTCGGGATTAGCCAAGACTCGGTGCTCAAAACTCTTGTAACGCTTGTTGGTTGCGATCTGGAACAAAGGTAATATGGAAACTTCCATTCCGTTTCATCTTTTCTTTCTTACCTGCATTTGATCTCCAAAGTTGACGACGAGCGCTCTCCGGTTTGTGCTGATTGGCACCCATGGCGATTCTTCGTTCTTCCTCATTTGCAAGCCGGGGACATCGTCGATCAAAAGGATATTGAGGAGACCTGGAGAACAAAGAAACAATGAAGAACACGAAGGAGAATGAAAAACAAGTGAACTTTCACCTTGATCACAGTGGCTGCGAACTCCCAGCACTAGATCCGGCTGGGGGCAAGGGAGGTACCTGTTGAAGAGCAAAAGCTGGTCTAATGGATCGAATTCTCTCTCAAGACGATCGGGACGTAATCCCAGGCTCTCGGACGCAAGCGATATCACCTTGAAGGCCAAAGCTCGGATTTCCTGGCAATACTTCAGTGCTGCGCTCCTGAGAAGGAAGAAAGAATGAAGAGAAAAGAAGGAAAAGAAGAAGAAAACCTGAATGATGGAGGATTGCTTGGCCAAGTTTCGAACGTTTCTTCACTGAGTGGATGGCACTTCCCGACCACCAGGAAGTCCCTCCAGTCCTGGACGCCAGTTTCATCCAAGCGCGTCCCATATCTGGTTCCATTCATCTTTGGCTCGCCACTAAACAGTTCCATCCTTTGTTCCATCGGCTGTCCAAAGAATTCCAGTGCCGCTCGGACAATCCCCTCCATGGTCTCCTCTGAAACGCCATGGCTTGTGACTTGGAAGAATCCCCACTCCCTGGAAGCCCGCTCGATCTCGCCCACTATTCGCTGCCTGCCATGGCTGGATTCCAGATCTAGCAAATCTATCACTGGGATTCTCTCCTCGTCCTGGACCTCACCACTGAATCCATCAGAGAAGCAAACGTAAGCTTCTGGAACTTTGGTCACGCCTTGCTCCACGAGAGTTGGAACCGGAACAGCTTGAGCGTACAAAAGAGTTCCCATGTCGGAAAAGGAAACAGAACAAACCTCTATCACACATTCTTTTGATCTTTCTCAGTAGAACTGACCTTTATTATTATGACAAATATCGTGACCTTTTTGGGTAAAATATTGTGGAGCTTTCTAAACAGAAACCAATGTGAGGGAGAACCCTTTGATAAATCCCATTCTTCCTTTGGAAGCTCGTTGCTGATGCACGGAGACAGTTAAAAACGTAAGTAAAAGGATTAACTCTAGGCAAACGTACATTGAGAATGTCATCCATTGTCAATTGAGAGTAATCCATCATAAGCGGCACTATTGAGCACCTCATCGTATTCGAACAGCTGTTTACGGGCTTCAAAATAATAGTTTTCGACTTTTCTTTGAGCCTCGTCCAGCGATTTCGTGAGCATTTTTGACTCGATCGGCAAATCCTCGATTTAGAAAAAACCAACAAAATGACAACTACCTCACCTTTATCTTTTCACCACCAAATATCCGAAATATGGTACCTTCTGCGGCCGCTGCCTGTAAGAACCTTTATGAGTAAAATTTTATGGAGCAAAAACAAATGTGAGGGAGAACCCTATCACTCAAAATACACCCTAAACCCTAAACCCCTAAGTATATTTTAGGTATATTCATTACCAAATTATTTAAATTAAAATTTTCATTAATAAAATTTAGATATCTTATTTTAAATCATTATTTTTAGTTTTAATTAATTTTAATTTTCATAAGCAGGATGGTAGTGGATATACTAAGAATATTTTTGGATATTCTAGAATATTTTACCATCTAACAGTTGTTATTCATTTATATTAGTCTTGTATTTATAAATTATAAACATGTTTATAATTTATAAATTTTCTTAAATCCTTTCTAGCATATTCTTTGTTATTCTATCATCTGGAATAACTTAATCTTGTTTTTATAAATTACAAACATGCTTATAATTATAAACTTTATTTGATCAATTGGATTAATAAGTAAGAATAACACTCTATTTTGATACAAAATGGTAAAAATTTATTTTTAACACCAAATTTATTTTCTCACAAATAAAATTTCTCCTTCTCACAATTTCCATTAAGAAAGGTTTTCCTCAGTTTGTTAACATTTCTTCTATAGTATAGCTTGAGGAATAGCTTCTCGAGCTTTTGTCTCTTTCTTAAACTTACATAAGTGCTCCACATTTGCAAATTTGAGTAGTGCAAGAGATTGAGATTTATTTTTGAATCAAGTCAAATTTCTCTCCCCTTGTGTTTTTAAGTGTTTGATTATAATTGCTTTTACATTTGGGAGAGTTTGAATACTCCAAGCTGTTTGGATATTATGGCTTTGGTCTTCAAAATAATATTTAGTTAAAGCTAAAAAACTTTTGCATTAGGTTTTGTAAATGGCTCTTGATGCTGGGAGGACACTCCTTCCCACAATATACTAAGGTTTGCAAGTAAGAAGGTTGTGTTTTTACTCAATGCTTGTTTCGACACAGAGAACATAAATCAAAAGAAAGCTTGCCTTAAGAAAATAGTCTTCTATTGGGCGTAGGGCTTTGCTAGGAAATGGCGGATTTCCACTAACAAGTTTGATAAGGTAAAACAAAATCAATGAAATTTGTCATTAATTAAGTTGATATGCACCACAGAGGCTTACGCACTGGTTGGAGAGCAAATACTATTCCAGCAATGAGAGGCACGAGGTTTCGAGGGCAGCAGAACTTGCACGCCTCACATTGGGTGTTTTTGACGAACCAGTGGGGAAACTTGGGATAACACCCAAAGCATCACAGGTTGTGACGCTTCTCACTCGAGACCAATTCTGGGACTTGTGTTCGGATATGTTGGACGAGCGATCCAAGCAGCACGAGGAATGGATTGAGCAGACCTTCACTGATGACCAAGATCTCAACTTCGTGCGCTACTTGAGGGAGGAGGAACGAAAGAACTCTCATTTTGGAAGTTTGGAACCACAAAGATTCACTAGTTTATTATTGCTTTCGACAAATCCAGAAAGAGCTCGATCCATAGTCAATCTCTCCGACAGCGCTCGCATCCGCAAGGAAAGTAATGCCAACCAGATTGAGGTTTGCAAACTCACTGTTAGCTGCAGACTCCAGAGCTATGGTAGAGATCTGGTTCATTTTGACTTCAAGGCCTGACTTGTAACCTCCCTTTGTGTTTGATATCTCTTCGCCAGTGAAGCCAAGAGATTTCAAGGTTGAATTTGCCAGCCAGACTCCAGGAGATCCTAGAATTTATGACAAAGATTTCATTAGACAGCGAAAGTGGAAGCCAATATTGACAATTACCAGTGTCGAGAATAGCTGGGACTTCAATCTTTGTGTTCCCGTTCTCAATTTCCACGAGAAGCCAAGGCAATCCACCAAGTATTTTCCCTCTTGTAGCCCCTCTGTACAAAGCAATGTTTCATACTTTTGAAATTTATAAATCCAATAGCATACCTTGGAATGCTAGCAGTCTCCAGTGTTGGTCGATCGATCAATCTGATCTGCCACGACTCCTCCGCATCAGAAAAGTCCAGTAACATTCTTGTTTTAGCAGCAAAGAAGTAATTTGACCCCAAGACGGAGCACGGGCTGTCATATGCAACAAGAGCTCGCACATCCACACCGTTCACTTGAAGCCTTATGATCTCTCCATCGCTTGCCTCATGCCCTTGCCCAAAGACAATGTTCATGTCTTTACCAGCAATGACTGTTCCCAGAGCACCAGTGTCAATTGCAAACTCAATATAGCCGCTTCTCTCTGCGTCGACATACAATGTTGACGTGAAGTGATACTGATCCGTTACTTTGGCTTCATACACTGTTGCTGGAAAAGAAGAAAAAAGAAAATAAGGAGAGAAAAGAAACGAAGATTAATATTTTAACACCTTTGGCTCGAGCTGTCACTAGACTTGACTTTGCAAACGCCAAATCTGTGACAGAGCACATATGTCAATCGAGGGAGAAAGTGAGAAAAAAAAAAACAACAAACCAGAATGTAGAAGGGATGTTCTCCTGCAGGGCAGACCCAAGAATCCAGTGAAAACTCCTGGATGTCCTGTCATAGTATTATATAGATGGTAAAATCAAGTTAAGGCCAACTTGTACTTAATGGTTTCTCTATCGCGTGTGTGAAGAGACGTCCCCGTGGGTTTGTAGAGCCTCTAACAGATAATGGCTATCTCCATAGATATGACGACGCTATGATTCAATAGTCTATGCTCTTGAGAGTACTTTCGATAACTAACCTGGACGTGGAGAGTTCCAGCCTGATGGCTCTATCCCAAGAAAGCGCGGTGATTTAGAGTCTGGAAGTGTGTCGAGTTAGAAAAGTTCTCGGGGGAACGAGTAACAAACCAGTACGAGCTTTGCCTGCTAGCAGGAGAGCTTGTGGCGATTTTGAAAAACGCGCACGACCTGTGCCATGCAAGAGGCTAGTTAAAAACGAAAAGTTCTTCAAACACAGATCAACTAACGAGCGCTCGAAGCTTGGCCTGCTTTTCCATGATTGAGAATCGTTTGTCCAGTCCAGGCCGAAAGTCCTGTGGCTGAGAGGAATAAAACGTTAGAAGGTGAAGCCATGAGATTAAATGCCAAAACCAGAACTTAGAGCTTGGCCTGGTGGTGAACCTGGAATGCCTGACAGCGATCTAGCAAAGAACGCTGTGTTTGTGTGTGAGAAAGATTGATTAAATCGTCTTGTGAAAACTGAACTAACCAGAAACTCGGGCTTGGCCTCCAGGTGACGTTGATCTGGCATAAGCTCCTGCTAGGAAAATTAGAAGGTCGTCTTGATAGATCGAAAGCTCCAAGATTCACCACGAAGTCCCGCGTCGCAGATAATCTGGAGGCTCCCGGATCCGCAATGGAAGTTTCGAGTGCTAGCGCCTTCGCTTCCAATGGGAATGCCATGCAAGAGCTCCACACCGCCATCGCCAATCCACGCTCACGCTCTCTTCTTCTTGAATTACCAATGAAATTCATCCCGCTACTTCACGTTTTACTGAAGCGCCAACTTTCAACGCTTTTGACTTGCGTAGAGGTCGAATCTCGCCAGTCTGGTAAGTCCTTCTAGGGTTCTAAAGACAGAGTTGGAGATGGCTAGCGTCTTCTTCTCGCCGCCGTCGCCACCGGCGCCATCGCCAAGTAAGCTCAGATTTCTTCAAGGAAATGCTGCTCGTCGCTTCCCGGCTGGAAATCTCCATCTCCACGCTAGAAATACGAGGCGGCAGTCCGGCGTGGTGGCCAGCGCCGCCGATCTGCGAGAAAAGGTCGTGGGGATCGATTTGGGGACCACGAATTCCGCGGTTGCGGCGATGGAGGGTGGCAAGCCGACGATCATCACAAACTCTGAGGGGCAGCGGACCACTCCCTCGGTGGTGGCTTTCACGAAGAATGGGGAGAAGCTCGTCGGCCAGATCGCCAAGCGCCAGGCCGTGTTTAATCCCTCCAACACCATCTCCTCGGTGAAGAGATTTATCGGCAGGAAGATGGCCGAGGTTGACGAGGAGTCCAAGCAGGTCTCCTACGCGGTCGTGAGCGATGAGAATGGAAATGTGAAGCTCCACTGCCCTGCCGCTGGCAAAACCTTCGCTGCCGAGGAAATCTCAGCTCAGGTTTGCTCAAACTCTTTGTTGCCTTTGTTTCTTCGTGGTTTCGCATCTTGTTTTTCTTCATGATGTTTTATAATGTTTTTTCCATCCATGATCTTAGTTTTTGCTTCGTGATCTTGGTTGTTCCGTGTTTGGTTTTCTATCCTTCTATTTTGTGATGCGTGTATCTTAGATTTTTTCTTCTTTGTGTTCGGCTAGCTATAGCATTTTCCTTTTGTTCTTAGTGTTAATCTTGTTTTGTCTTTGTATCTAGGTGTTGAGAAAGCTTGTGGACGATGCTTGCAACTTTTTCAACGACAAAGTGAGCAAGGCTGTGATCACAGTTCCTGCGTATTTCAACGACGCACAGAGAACTGCAACGGTCGACGCCGGAAGGATTGCCGGACTAGAGGTTCTTCGTATTATCAACGAGCCTACGGCGGCGTCTCTGGCTTATGGTTTCGACAAGAAAACCAACGAGACCATCTTGGTTTTCGATCTGGGGGGTGGTACATTTGATGTTTCAGGTATACAAAACTATTTCGCTCTCTATCTCGCACTGGTTTGATGATGTCACTGTGCTGTTTTGATTTAGTGCTGGAAGTTGGTGATGGCGTTTTCGAAGTCCTGTCGACATCAGGAGACACGCACTTGGGTGGAGACGATTTTGACAAGGTGCCACGAAGATCAATTAAGATCTTTTTATTTTCTTAACTCTTTTTCGTCGTAAACAGAGAATTGTTGACTGGCTAGCGTCCAACTTCAAGAAAGACGAAGGAATCGATCTTCTCAAGGACAAGCAAGCACTTCAAAGGCTGACAGAGACTGCAGAGAAGATCAAGATAGAGCTTTCGTTACTCACTCAGACAAGCATCAGGTGATTAGAGCTTCTCACATTTGCGTTTTTTTTCTTCTAACTGTGTCGATCAGCCTGCCATTTATTACTGCCACTTCAGATGGTCCTAAGCACATTGACACGACGATTACTCGGGCTAAGTTTGAGGAACTTTGTTCTGATCTTCTAGACAGGTAGTTTTTCAACACTCATGAGAAAATTGTTCATTCTGTTTTTTCCACTCTCTTCTTTCTGCACCAGGTGCTGCACACCAGTCAAAAACGCGCTTAAGGATGCAAAGCTGGAATTTAAAGACATCAACGAGGTGATTCTCGTTGGTGGCTCCACTCGCATTCCTGCTGTTCAAGAGGTTGTCAAGAGGCTGACGGGGAAAACTCCCAACTTAAGTGTCAACCCGGATGAAGTGGTCGCCTTGGGAGCTGCAGTTCAGGTATGATTCTCACATTTAAAAGAGAAAGAATGGTATTTATCTTTCTTTTCCTTCGTTTAGGCTGGCATTCTGGCTGGCGAAGTCAGCAAGGTGGTGCTACTGGACGTGACCTCACTGTCGCTGGGTCTGGAAACTCTGGGTGGTGTCATGACAAAGGTCATACCTCGCAACACGACGCGTCCGGCAACCAAGTCGGAGGTTTTCTCCACGGCCGCAGACAACCAGACGAGCGTAGAGATCAATGTTCTCCAGGGAGAGCGAGAGTTTGTCAAGGACAATAAGTCCCTGGGAAGCTTCAGGCTGGAAGGCATTCCCCCAGCACCGAGGGGAGTACCACAGATAGAGGTCCGCTTTGACATCGATGCCAATGGTATCCTCTCGGTGAGCGCTACCGAGAAAGGAACTGGAAAGAAGCAGGAGATCACCATCACCGGAGCTAGCACTCTATCTCAGGACGAGGTAAGCTCTTCCTTGTTACATCGTTTCTTTTCTCTGAAAGTTTGGTCTTTTAGGTGGAGAGAATGGTCCAGGAGGCCGAGAGGTTTCGCGCAGAGGACGAAAAGAAGAGGGGAGACGTGGATGCCAGGAACGAAGCGGAATCTCTGGTGTATCAAACCGAGAAGCAGCTCGAGGAACTGGGAGGCAAAGTCCCGGCTGATGTGAAGAGCAAGGTGGAAGATAAAGTGAAAGCGTTGAAAGTGGAGATGTCGAGCGGTGACACTCGCAAGATCAAGGACGCCATAGCCGCATTGAGGCAGGAAGCGATGCAAATTGGCCAGAGCTTGTATAGCCAAGCTGGAACGAAAGAAGCGAAGGAAACGAAGGGAACGAAAGAAACCAAAGATGGTAGCGATGGTGATGAAGTCATTGACGCAGATTTTAGCTCGTAGTGTCGAAGAGATTGTCCAAGAGCATAGGAAATGGAAGCATGAAATCTATAGTTTATAGAAACTTTAGATTGTCTCTACAAGAGAAGAAATGTTTTACATGCCTAGTCTTAAGATGCCAAGAATCTCCATTTTGCGCTCCAGGGTTTTAGGGTTTCCAGGGAGGATGGCGGCGGCGAGGGAGCCACAGCTCGTCCAGCCTCCAAAGGTATGGCTAGGCTTAGATTCGAGAGGGCGGGAGCGACATTTGGGATTTTTTCTCGCAGGGCACGCGAGATTTCAAGCCCGAGCAAATGATGGTGAGGAAGAGAGTGTTTGGCATCGTCTCCAAGGTTTTCGAGCAGCACGGAGCCGTCTCTCTCGACACTCCCGTGTTTGAGCTCCGGGAAACTCTCACGGGAAAGTATGGAGAGGACTCAAAGCTCATCTACAACCTCGAAGATCAGGCTAGTGAAAAAAACTTTGCTTTCCGTTTGTTGCTTACAATTTTTTTTCTGTCTTTCAGGGTGGTCAGCTCCTTTCGCTCCGATACGATCTCACTGTTCCTTTTGCTCGATATCTGGCATCGAACAAGGTGACCAGCATGAAACGCTACCAGATCGGCAAAGTTTACCGGCGTGACAATCCTTCTCGGGGGAGGTATCGCGAGTTCTATCAGTGTGACTTCGATATCGCGGGGCAGTTCCCGGCCATGATCGCGGATGCCGAGGTGATCAAGGTCGTGGTGGAGCTGCTTGATTCTCTCGACGTAGGGGACTACCAGGTGAGAAAATACTTTTTCGTGCTTTTCTTTTCTCTCGTTGCTTGATTCCAATCTTTGTCACAGGTGAAAGTGAATCACAGAAAGCTTCTGGATCTAGTGCTCGCGTCTTGTGGAGTTCCCGAAGATAAGTTCAAGTCCATTTGCTCCGCCATCGACAAGCTGGATAAATCTCCCTGGGACAAAGTTCGAACAGAAATGGTGAGCCTTTTTGTTCGTGTTTTTACATGTGTGTTTGACAAGAGCTTGATTTCTACCAGGTGGAGGAGAAAGGCTTGTCACCGGAAGTGGCTGACAAAGTCGGTGAGCAAGTCTCCAAGAAAGGCAATGCGACGGACATGCTTGCTTACTTGAACGCGTATCTCGGAGAGTCCCAGAATGCAACAGAGGTTCTCGAAGGCATGGAGACGCTCTTTGGCTTTTTGGAAGCTGGGAACTGCTTGCATCGCGTGGTTTTCGACCTTAGCCTTGCTCGAGGCCTGGATTACTACACCGGTGTCATCTTTGAGGCCGTTTTCACAGGCTCCACTCAGGTAATCTCGTCGTTTCTTCTTTCTGTTTTTCATCTTTGTTTGTATACTTCTTTTGAAGGTTGGATCGATTGCTGCTGGTGGTCGCTACGACAACCTCGTGAGCATGTTTGGCGGCAAGGAAGTGCCGGTTGTGGGACTTAGCCTGGGAATCGAGCGCGTTCTTCTCATACTCGAAGAGCGGGAGAAGGCAAACAAGGTGCGTGTTTCTCTCAGGATTTCTCATTACAATCACTACTCTCTCTCCCTCTCTCGCACAGGTTGCAAGAACGAAAGAGACACAGGTTTTGATACTCTACCTCGGCAAAAACATGCACAAGCAAGCCTTTCGACTGGCGAGCGAGCTGTGGGCTGCGTCACTCAACGTAGAGTTTGACGCCATCGCCACGTCCAAGCTCAAGAACAAGCTGGATATGGCGGGCAAATCCTTCATCCCCTTCGTCGTCGTCGTTGGCGAGGACGAAGAAAAGAAAGGCGTGGTGCAGCTCAAGGAGATTGTCGTGAAGAAATCTCAAGAGGAAGAAAACAAACAAAAAGAGGAAATCCCGAGAAACGAACTAGCCAAGACCATCTTGTCCAGATTGCAAAAATAAATCTTTCGATCATTAGTCTCGACCTTTAACCTTTGCTCTTGGAATATTCTAGCCTTTGCCTTTAGAGTATTCTTTTGGCTTTAAACAGTTTTTGCCCTAATCCGGGGCTGGGGCGATCTGACGGCTGATGGGCGCGCGAGAGCTTTGGCTTGAGTGGTGGAATCTGGCGCTAGGGCTGAATCCCGGCGTGGATCCTGGGAGCTCTAGCTAGGGTTTGGGAGCGGGGCAGGGATTCTTGCGGAGAATGCGCTACGGGCGTGGATTCTACTGGCAGGCGCTTTTGCGAGCTGGGAGGCTGCTGCTCCATCTCAAAATGCCGTAGTACCGTGCCCGCGGGGGATCGGCATTGCCGCAATGCCGGCTGCCACAGCGGCCAAGCTGATTGTGGATGCGCTGCTGCAGCGCTTTCTGCCGCTCGCGCGACGCAGGATCGACACGGCGCAGGCACAGGTAATCTTTCGGGGATGATCGACGAGTGATTGATCTTCGCTTGGAATTTCTTTCTTTCTTTCTCTAGGATGGGCAATATCTTCGTGCGTCTGATGCTGCCTACGAGCAAGTGTTGGATTCGCTGGCTATGGTGGCTCGTCACACTCCAATACCTCTTCTGGAGGCACTTCTTAAGTGGAGAGAAAGGTGAGTGGTCTTATCTAAAACGAACAAGAATTGATGTGATCGGCAATGCTGTCTCGTATGAGCAGTGAATCCCCGAAAGGAGCCAACGATGCTTCGACTTTTCAAAGAAAAGTGAGTTGGAACTCCACTTTTTTCTCTCTTCCTGTGCTGAAACTTAGATTCGTGTAGCTGGCCGTGGAGTGTATATTTTGCTCAGCGTGTATACGTTTTGTGGAGTGCTGTCCACAAGAAGGGCTCACAGGTATTTCACCAGTGCCTTATTTCCAAGTCCTAGACACTCATACATTCTTCTATGGACAGAAACACTGTGGAATGGTCTGGAGAATTTTGTTTTCGATTGGCTTATCAATGCCGACAGGTATCTGGTTTTTCTGATAAACTGTGATGAACCAACACGGTCTTTTATTTCAGAGTTGTTAGCCAGACAGATTATCCCTCCTTATTTGATCTTCGCGGATTGCTCTTGGACCTCGTTGCTCAATTGCTTGGCGCTTTGTCCAGAATAAGGCAAGTTGAAATTCCTTCAGTGTTAACTATAACATGAAACTATACAGATTTAGCTCCATAACTGAGCGTTTCTTTAACGAGTTGAATACTCGTCGCATTGATACGAACGTGACAAGAAGCGAAACATTAAGCATCATCCATGGAATGCGGTATCTCAAGCTCGGGGTATTTGAGGAAATGGTTCTGTAGTCAATTGGGTAATCCTTTTTTTTTTTTTTTTTTTTTTTTGCAGGTTTCATCACTTGGAGGACTTAATGCTAGCACGTCATTTGTAGCCAAAGCCAATCCTTTGAATCGAATGCCAGCGAAGAAGAAGAGTGAGCTCCATCATGCGCTGTGCAACATGCTTTCAAGTGTTCTTGCCCCTCTCACAGACGGTGGGAGTGGCCAGTGGCCGCCTGCAGGAGTTGATCAGGCACTGACTCTGTGGTATGATGCTGTTCTTCGAATTCGGAACCAACTTATGCACTGGATGGAGAGGCAAAGCAAGCATGTTAACGTAAGTAAAAGATTTTCCAAATGAATTCGTCGTCAACAACGTTTACAGGTTGGATACCCTCTTGTTACAAGTCTTTTGTGCCTAGGCGATCCAGAGTATTTTATAAGTTCATTCAATCCTCACCTCGATCAACTGTATAAACTGTTACGGGTGAGCAGGGACGTTAAAATTCAGTATTGCTCTAAACCTTTTTTTTGTCTTAGGAGAAAAATAACAGATCGGTAGCATTGGAATGTCTTCACAGAGTGCTTCGCTTCTATTTGAATGTGTACGCTGAAAGTCAACCGCAAAATCGGGTATGGATGACCTTGCACAGTGTTACAGCTCAATTGTTGAGCTGTTTGAAAAAAGGCTTTTTTACGCTGGATGTTCAACACGAGAAGCTTGTCGACCTTTGCGTGACAATAGCCGAGAGTAATCTGGACTTCGCGATGAATCACGTGATATTGGAACTTCTTCGGACAGAGAACCTTAGCGAGGCTAAAGTCATCGGTCTGAGAGGACTTTTGGCTATAGTTTCGTCCACTTCGGCCGAGCAACGTACAGATGATTCTCGGCTCTCTTTGACGTCATTTCGTGGATCACCGACATCTTCTTGGTCATCAGCAACCTCGGCCGTTTTTACGTCATCTCGTCACAGTGCTGCAGCTCGTGTTGATATTCCTTCCAGCACTCATGATATTGGACCATATATACCAAAAGTGCGAGCTGCTCTTGGTTCTATTATCAAAGCATGTCACAGCACTTATGGGGGCGCATTGCTTACTTCCTCGAAGGCAACGCTGGGTAAGTTTTGCGACTCTTTTCGACAGTTTTTTCTCACAGTCACGTAATTTTGACAGATGCTCTGAGCAAAGAAAAGCCTCAAGGCTGGCTTGTGTTCCGCTGGGCTCTGAAATGTGTACCACATTTGATACCAGAGCAGTGGCGCAACGATCGGATGACGGAAATTATCCCGGTTTATGCGATCAGTGTTGAACCTGGTGTTCGTGAGGAAGCCGTGCAGGTTCTTTTTAGAACTGTTCGGGACCTTCCTCAAAGCCGCTTTGCCGTCATGCGAGGGATGGCAAATTTTATATTTCGGCTCCCGGACGACTTTCCAATACTGATCCGGATTTCTCTGGATCGTCTCGTACAGCTTTTAAGCTCTTGGCGCGTGTCTCTTTTGGAAGAGCTTTCGGACAGCAAAGACAACTATAACAAAAGTTCACGTCATGCAGCACCATCGGAAGCCCGGTTTCATCCCTCGGGTTTAGATGCAGTGGGTCTTATATTTCTGTGCTCGGTAGACGTTCAAATTCGGCATACGGCTCTGGAACTTTTGAGGGCCGTTCGAGCTCTCTACAATGATCTCTCAAGGATGTCTTCAAAGGAGAAGAACAATAAAAGGCCACATCCAGACCATACTTACGTGATCGACGTATTCGAGGAAGCTGGTGTATGTATATTTTCGTTATTGTAATGATTTCGTTCTAAAGTTCTTTTCTCCAGGACGACATTGTCCAGCAATGCTACTGGGACTGTGGAAGATGGTACGAAATGAGAAAAGAGTGGGATGCCATTCCACCAGAACTATCGCTGCAAACCGTACTGGAGAGCTCGGACAAAGGTCGTTGGGGACGATGTTTAAGTGAACTTGTTAAGTATGCAGCAGAGCTTTGTCCGTCAGCTGTTCAAGGTGCAAGGTGCGTTTTTCTTTTTCTTCTGTTTCGCTCCGTAGTTTCTAATCTAAGTCGTTCTATGTAGACTGGAAGTGGTTCAGCGGCTTGCACAAATTACTTCGGTAGAACTCGGTGGGAAGTCAACAACGTCGCACGATGACAGCAAGCTAGACCAGTGGCTTCTGTATTCAATGTTTGCATGTTCATGTCCTCCTGAGGACGTGGAGGACACCAAGTCGCACTCTACGAAAGAGTTGCTTCGTCTAATTTTGCCGTCTTTGAAGTCAGGTTCCGAGACTCAAATTGTGAGCCTTCCTTCACTCGACCATTCTGATGCTTACTTGTACCTGTGTTCATTTCCCCCACAGAATGCGGCTACCTTAGCGTTGGGACACTGCCACTGGGAGATTTGCGAACCAATGCTCACGGAATTACGACAGTTTTTGGACGAAATTGCAACGGAGATTGAAAGTCGTCCCAAGTGGAAGGTATGACGAGTCTGCCAAAAGGCCTCTGTGTTGATGTTTTCCTTTTACAGAGTCAAAAACTTAGGCGAGAAGACATTCGTGTGCATGTTGCAAACATATACCGAATGGTGGCAGATAATTTTTGGCCTGGTATGCTGATACGCAAGCCCGTTCAACGTATTCATGTGATCAAGTTCATTGAAGACACAGTCAAGTACATCACGTCACCGTCTCCGCTGGAGGTTTTCCAAGATTTGCAACCTCTAAGATTTTGCCTAGGCTCCGTGCTACGATCAGTTTCCATCGAAATGGTGAAATCCAACTCGGACCGGTTTGATCCGCGAACAAGGAAGCGGATGTTCGATCTGCTCGCGTCCTGGTGCGACGATACTACGACTGTCTGGAGCCAAGACGGTGTTAGCGAGTACCGACGGGAAGTGGAGCGGTACAAGTCATCACAAAACTCCAGGACTAAGGACTCTGTGGAGAGAATCACTGTAGAGAAGGACGTCAACGAACAGGTGGATGCAATCCAATGGATCGCTATGAACGCTATGGCCGCTCTGTTATATGGGCCTTGCTTCGACGACAACGTCAGGAAGATGAGTGGGAGAATCATCGCATGGATCAACGGCCTTTTCCTTGAACCGGCTACTAGAATGCCTATCGGGTATTCTCCAGATCCTCGTACACCACTCCATAAGTTCGCCATGGCTGGAGTCTTTGACGTAGTTCACGGTGGTAAGGACAGGCACAAGAGCAATCCTATGCGAGTTCATCTTGCGAAAGTTGCTCTTATGAACCTCGTTCAGACCAACCTCGATCTCTTCCCAGCATGCATCGACCAGGTTTGTGATTTACTCATGAGTTTTTGGTGGCATTACTATTTACGTGTTGCAGTGCTACTCTTCTGATCCTTCTATCGCGGATGGATATTTTTCTGTTCTTGCCGAAGTGTACATGCGGTACGAGATACCAAGGTGCGACACCCAAAGACTGTTAAGCCTCATACTCTACAAGGTTGTGGACCAGTCTCGGAGGATTAGAGATGATGCATTACAGATGCTAGAGACTTTATCCATCAGGGAATGGGCTGAGGATGGGGAAGGAACGGGAAGGTATCGAGCAGCGGTCGTGGGAAGTTTACCAGATTCTTACCAACAATTTCAGTATCAGCTGTCTGCAAAGCTAGCAAAGGAACATCCAGAGCTGAGTGAGCTACTTTGCGAGGAGATCATGCAAAGGCAGCTGGATGCAGTGGACATCATCGCTCAGCATCAGGTTCTTACGTGCATGGCTCCTTGGATTGAAAACTTGAAGCTCTGGGAATCGGGATGGAGTGAGAGACTGCTGAAGAGCCTTTACTACGTAACTTGGCGTCACGGGGATCAGTTCCCTGATGAGATTGAGAAGCTGTGGCGGACAGTGGCAAACAAGAGACGAAATATCAGTCCCGTCCTCGACTTTTTGATATCTAAGGGCATTGAAGATGGTGACTCAACCGCATCAGGAGAGATTACTGGAGTTTTTGCGACGTACTTCTCCGTGGCAAAGCGGATAAGCCTTTACTTGGCTCGAATATCACCACAGCAGACCATAGATAATCTCGTCTGCGAGTTGGCAGAGAGAAGACTTGAAGATCATCCGGAGCAATCGAAACGAAGTGTGGATGGAGCGTTTGAGCTTGAAAGCTCGGCTGTTTTGGAGTTCTCGCAAGGACCAGCTCCCGTTCAACTGCTAGAACCGCCGCCGCATATGTCACCACTTCTGGTCAGGAGCTCTCTGGAAGGACCACTGAGGAATGCCAGCGGGAGTTTAAGCTGGAGAACAGCCACAGGTCGGAGTATGTCGGGTCCTCTGAATACTGTCCCCGACACGCATACCGGGAGGTCTGGCCAGCTATTCACGGGATCAGGACCCTTGCCAAATGCTTCTGGCCAGCTTTTGGGAGTTCGTAGCTCCACAGGAAGCTTGAAGAGTCACCACTTATCGCGTGACAGTGGAGACTATTTTGACACTCCGAATTCGGTCGAAGACATACGTATCATCACTCCACCGGTGAACCCGAGCGAGCTGCAGTCGGCTCTTCAGGCCCATCACCACTGGCTTTCTCGTGCGGACATTGCTCTGATACTTTTGGCGGAGATAGCTTACGAGAATGACGAAGACTTTCGAAGCCACCTTCCGCTGCTCTTCCACGTTACGTTCGTATATATGGATAGCTCCGAAGACATTGTTTTGAAGCATTGCCAGCAGCTGCTGGTGAATCTTCTCTACTCGCTAGCGGGACGACATCTTGAACTTTACGAGCATGGTGATGGAGATTACAAGCAACAAGTCGTGAGCCTGATCAAGTACGTGCAGTCGAAGAAGGGAAGCAGGATGTGGGAAAAGGAATCAATGTCTTTGACGAGAACGGAGTTGCCAAGTGCTGCTTTACTATCTGCGCTGGTGCTAAGTGTGGTGGACGCGATAGTTTTCCAAGGCGACCTTCGGGAGAAATGGGGGGAGGAGGCTTTGAAATGGGCTATGGAGTGCTCATACCGTCATCTGGCCTGCCGGTCTCACCAGGTTTACCGTGCACTCCGTCCCAGTGTCACCAGCGAGACGTGTGTTTCACTGCTGAGGTGCCTACATCGATGCTTCAGCAATCCAACTCCTCCAGTGCTGGGATTCGTCATGGAGATCCTCCTGACTCTGCAAGTGATGGTGGAGAGCATGGAACCCGAGAAAGTTATTCTCTATCCACAGCTCTTCTGGGGCTGTGTGGCCATGCTGCACACGGACTTCGTCCACGTTTACGTCCAAGTTTTGGAGCTGCTTTCCCGGATTGTTGATCGGCTATCCTTCCACGACCACACCGCCGAACAGGTTCTTCTGTCCAGTATGCCCAGGGACGAGTTTGAGAGCAGCGAAGGGAAAGGTGACGGGGGAACAGACGCAGACAAAGCTCCGGCGTTTGAAGGAGTGCAGCCGCTGGTTCTCAAGGGACTCATGTCAACAGTGAGCCATACGTGTGCCATCGAGGTGCTGTCGAGGATAACTCTGCATTCGTGCGACCGGATTTTTGGCGACTCGGACACTCGTCTGCTGATGCACATCGTGGGCCTTCTCCCTTGGCTCCTGCTTCAGCTCGTAAAAGGACAGAGTCACTTACCCGGTTTCGACTCGCCACTCCAGCAGCAGTTTCAAAAGGCTTGCTCTGTCGCGACAAACATCGCTCAGTGGTGCGAGGCAAAATCGCAGGGAGCTCTAGCGGCTGTTTTCTCCGCTTACGGGAATGGACAAGTCACCGCCATCGGAGACTTGCTCAACCGTATAGTACCGTTGCTGTGCAAGGAATGGTTCCCTCGGCATTCGGCGCTGGCATTCGGCCACCTTTTACGTGTTCTGGAGAAAGGACCAGTGGAGTACCAGCGAGTGATTCTCCTCATGCTCAGGGCGCTCTTGCAGCACTGTCCGATGGATACCGCCCAGAGTCCTCAAGTTTACGCTGCCGTCTCTCAGCTCGTGGAGAGTCCTCTCTGCTGGGAAGCCTTACATGTTCTAGAGGCGGTTTTGCAAAGCTGCAGCACTTTGCCGGTGGAAGCTACAACTTCCAGCGGACAGGATGCCACTGCCAACGGACAAGCAGCGACGAGGAGGCTAGACGAAGACAGGCCTGTCGTTGCCTTGCTCTCGCAGACTTCTTTCAAGTCTCGGACAGGTCCCTTCCATTCCTGGGTTGGCTCTGGTGGAGTTCCTGCGGTGACTGGAAATCCCGGCAGTGTTGACATGACGATGCTTCCATCGCGCGAGACGGCGCTGCAAAACACCAGGCTGGCACTGGGACGTGTTTTGGATACTTATGGCGTGGGAAAGCGCAGTTACTATCGGCGTCTTGTTCCATTCGTTATTAGCAGCGTTCAAGCTGAGCCGCAGCAAAAACACCGGTGACGTCGTTCGTATATACTCGAGGAAGATGAAGAGGAAGAGCGCCTTGGTTTGGAGACAGCTATTTTTTGTTCGTCCATAAGGTATCATCTTTTACTTTCATACTGATCTCGTCTAAATTTCGTTCCCATGAAACAGGACGCTTTGTACATTCGAATCGCAGGATTTTTGTGTTGGATAGAGGTAGAATCTACTCAAGTTGACACTGTTAACGAGCTATCTTGTTTATACGCAGAAGTTTTGAGTGTATAAAGAGACTTATATTGACTGTAAAGACGACGCGGTACGTATACTACCGCGCACTTATTCTGATATCTTCTTTTCGTTTTTAAATCATAATCAGGAAGCTTGCGCAGCGAGCTGCCACTGGAGGAAATAACAGCCGAGTTTGATAAGTTTGGACGCTTTTTGTAACGCCCCCAGCTTCCCCTGCTCGGCAGCCAACCGAGTGTCGTCGATCACGTCCCTCGTCACCTCCGCGTCCGCCAGTGGTATGGGGTAGTAGCACCGGCTCAAGTTTTGCATGGAAGTCGTGAAGAAGCCGGTCATCTGGGATCTTATATCGCCGACCTCGATGGCTCGGTAGCCAGACGCGACAGCTTCCTGGACGAGGCTATCTTCCGCGGCCTTGAGCGCCTTGAGCAGCTCCTTCCTCGGCTTGGCCTCACGCTGCACGAACTTGAGAAGCTCTCCATACGTTCCTTCGCCAACCGGCTTGCTCTCGAAGGGCCCGTGCTTGAGGAACTGTCCGAGGTAGCCGGTCTTCTCGTCACCGACGAGAGCTCTGGCAGTCTCGGAGATGTGGTTGATGAGGTGCGTGCTGAGCCGCTTGTGAGCAAACTCGAGGATCTCGAACGCAGCAATCTGCCTGGAGGAGTGGATGAGCCTCTTGAGGTGCAAGTCGCAGTTGTTCTCGTCCCAGCAAGTGATGATCCTCTTCAAAGCAGGTTCGATGGTGTTGTTTCTCGATTGATTCTCTTGACTGTGATCTTGTTGATGGCAGCTCTGTGCACGTCTTTCTTCGTCAAAGCAGCTGGTGGCGGTGGTGGCGGCGGCCGAATGATCAAAGGCTGGCTGATCTAAGTACTCGGTGTTTCGAGCTTGCTCCAGAGAATGGATCCTCTCCTGCTTCAAGCGGTTCAAGTAGTCGACTCTCCCCCGCGCCTGCTGCTCCATGACATCCAGCTTACTCTTGATACTCTCCAGCTGCTTGTCCTCCATGTTCTGGATGACGCTCCTCATCGACTCCTGCTTGCTCCCCAGCGACTGGATGCGGTCCTTGAGCGAGTTCTTCCCCTTGAGCAGCGACTTTATCTCCGACTCGAGCGTGGAGAAGTTGTCCAAGAGCGACTGCATCGTATCGTCGTCCTTGGGCTCGAATCCTCCAAACGCAGCGGCAGTGACAGCAGCGGGTTCTTCCGGTGGAGCAGTGGCAGCAGAGACGCGATCTTTGGCGGTGAAACTAGTGGGATCGAGCGCGGGGCTGGCGAGGGAGTATGGGCTCAAAGCATAGGCCCCGGCGGTGGGGGTGGAGGAGTAGGACTTACACGAGGAGTCGGAGATGGTGCTGGGCACGAGACGGACTCTCCTGGGAAGGACTGCTGTTGCCGATGGTGATTGCGAGTGAGAATGCGAGTGGGAGTGGGAGTGGGAGTGGGAGTGGGAGTGGGAGTGGAGGCCACCATTCTTCCTGGGACGAGACTGGATGTCGTACATTTTCACACGCGCTCATCAGAGGATAGGGCTGGGGGCTTTTAACGGAACGGGCTAACTGCCAACCTGGCACGAAAATATTATCTCATGTTTTATAACAGAAGGAATGCGTTTAAAGCTTTGATCAGATTTTGGAACTTGCTGTTCTACGTTATAAGCCCCTGCCATTGAAACAACAGAGTCACAAATCCGTCTGGACTATATTAGATGAGCTCGCATTCGCTGGAGTTTGTTTGAGCACGCATTGGCAGCAGGAATCAAGCACTGAGGTAAGCACACTTAAAAAATCAGTTCCTTCTGGTAGAAATCACATGCGTAATAAAAGCACTTTGGCTCGGGTTTGGCTTAGGAAAATGCGAAAGCTTAAATAAGTGTTGGAAATGTAAGAATTACAGCAATTCCCATGATAGAATAAAGTACTCACATACCACAGAAAACTTATTATTTTCCAGATCGATGTGCTTCAGGATTAAATCACACAACCTGTTCCAGCATGAGATTGTTGGTCTCCTTTGGACACATGTTAAGGCAGCCGGCTATTTTGTTATAACTGCAGCAGTAGTACTCGCGTCCCGATTCACAGCGCTGACCGCAACCGAACTTATTTTCCCGGCAGCAAAAGTACTCCTTTTCCTTATCGCACATCTGGTGGCACCCATATCCGTTTTTGACGCAGCATTCATAGGTAATGCTGGAATCACACTCCTGAACGCAGCCCTGAAAGTTTTTGATGCAGCAATAGCTGCCGCCAAGGCCTTGGAAACACAAACATTTCAAGTATGAACTGATGGTCGTGCGAGAAAGAATGTGACTCTCATTTACCGTGCTGAGGAGGTTCGTGGATGGTGGTCACAAGTTCCATAGAAGGCTCCTCAATCGTATACATAACGCCCTTGTTGCCCACTGCTTACAACACAGTTCAATGGATGTAATAGACGGGAAAGACTTAAAGCACAAAGTACATGCCTTCAATATCGCGAGATGCATTTGCCAAGAGCACCAGGCCAAAGACAAGGCAGGCAGTTGCAAGAAGCTTGGCCATTTTCCAAGGATAGGAGAGATTCCAAAAGATGAAACGAGCAAAGGATGTGCTTTGGTGCCCTTTCTTTGATCACAATTTATACTGTGAGGCTTGCATGGATCGCGTGGGAAATCCTTTTCCAAGTCAATCCCATGCTAAGCACAAGGAGGCATCCAAATCGCAAGCAAATCCCAGTTAAATACACAAGATTGAGTTTGATAATCTTGTTCTGACCGTCCTAGACTGTACATAAACAAATATTATATGCCAAACTTCCCATCGATCACATGGATCGCTTCTCTGGACGGTGGGAAATTTGGGTGTCCTGAAAGTTGCAGCACAGCTAGAGAAAATTTATGCCTTTTTCAAAGGGTAACAGCTCAAATGTCAGATTCACTGGCTTTATGGGACTAGTACAATACAGGCCATCAGCCACGTGGGTCTAGCAGTAGGATTATCGCCAAGAACTATACACATTTAATAGACATGAAAATATCACTGATCTTATGTTAACGTTGTAGACAATGTTTATTGAGAGATATCCATCTTCGTGTAGCCATGCATTCTTAGCAGCTCCAGAAGCTTTTGCATGTGAACTTCGGTGTGCAAAACTCTTGGTCCAAGCCGGATAGAGTTGACATAATTTACAGGATTGTGATCCACAATCCCAGGAAAGAACAGCCCTGCAACGCGAAGCACACGGGATGCCATCGTCTCCTTGAACTGCGACCCATGCAAGTAGCTCCTCCTGAAACTTAGAATCAAGTCCCAGGCTGCCGTGATCCGTGTCGCGATGAAGTACTTGATTGAGAAGTTCTTATTTGGTTCTTCGAGCAGCGTCTGAAAAGCATCACGCGCATCAGCAGCAAGATTTGTAGTAAGAATCATACGTACCTTTGCAGCGTAGTTATGGTCGAAGTAAAAGCACAGACCAAAGTGCTTGAACTGGAAGAATATATCATCAAACGGGATCCTGGGAACGATGTCGTTGGAGTAAACGATCCGAAAGTAGCGGTTCACCGGGTCATTGAGCTTCTCGTCCATGTAGTCTGCAAAATCCATGTCTCCAACTCGAGGCTGGCCGAAAGTATACACCCCTGCTATCCTCTCCGTCACCGAGTCTTCCTTGTTATAGAACAGCATCGCCGTGAAAACAGTGGCCAGAGCTCCACCAAGGCTGTGTCCCGTAATGTAGACTTTGGCGCTCTTGTTGGCTTTCACAAGCTCCTTCAACTTGTCCTTGGTCGAATCGTAGGCCAACGAGAGCTTCCTGTCCTCGTTTTTAGCCTCTGGCAAGCCGGAAGTGACGCGCTCTTTGCCTTGAACGTTTTGATAGCTGTGCTTCTTGAGCCTTGTAAAGGATTCCATGTCGTGGCGATCCACCAGGCTGAGAGCTTCCATAAAGCCCACATGAATTCTTCCGACCCCCGGAAGGTGGTACCAGGAGAAATCAAAGTCGGTGCTCCAGTCATATGCGTTGAACGGCATGGTTCCTCTGAACGTGACAACGATTGCGCCGGCGTCCTGAGGTGCATCCATGAACAGGAAAACCTGTGTTGGATTATTCTCTTGGTTCTCTGCATCGTAATAGCTTCTTTCAGTCAGCACCGAGCCTTTCAAGATTAAATACTTAACTGTTGATGCACTCGAACACATTCACAAGGGACATCTGAAAATATTGTGTACGCGTTAGAATCAGAACGTTGGGTCACATACCTTCCAGATCTGAGTAACAACTTTGTTTACAACCGCCGGGTTTTCGTACGCAAGCTTCGAAGCCATGATGCACACGTCTGCCACGACTTTTGATCCGGGAACCACTTCAAAGAAACTGCTGCCTTCAGATTTCTGAAGCTTCTGATCGTCGGAACTTTCGGTCATCAGCTCCAATCTCGGGTCTAGCATCCCCACAATGCTCCAGTAATTTTCCGAGCCTTCCACGGGCATTACTAAGACTGCAGTGAAATAGACAACTGAGAGTCCTTGCAAAAACAAGAGCAATAGCTTACATTCACCAGCCAAAATCTTGTTGCAGACTTTGATGAATCCGCCGTTTATGTAGAAAACGTTGAGAATGTATTCCACGAATTTACCAGTAACCTTAGAGATCCGTGCCAGGTAATGCAGGAGCGTGGTGATGAACATCGAAAGTTTGGCCTGCCAGCTGACATCGATCCTGGGCTTAAGTGCCGGTGTGGAGCTTACATGTGGTGTTTCCACAAAGGAACTACGGCGAACATAGTCCCACGGCTTGCCTTGACTTGGATGGCCGATTACAAAGGTATCCATCCTTCGATACTCTGTCAAGAATGGCAAGTTTCAAAGTTTGCTGGGAAAAAATCAGTCTATGTAGTCAAGTACCTTGCAAACCACACGAGCTCCATGCCGCCAGCGTCACGGAATCCATGCAAAGATCCGAAGAGAACGTTTGTCAAGAAAAATCAAATGCATACCAGTTATAATCTCAGCACGGGAACAAAACCGCGAGTTCTTGAAGTATCTGTAACAGCTGCAAAGCAGGAAAAGAGAGCACCATGATCAAAAGAAAGTGTTCTAACCCGGGGAATAGAGCTAAGTAGGAAGAATCAAAACAGGCTTGAGGCGGGACGAAGGTTTTTTACAGCAGGATGGGAGTGTTAGTGGCTGGGGACACTAGGCTGGAAGGTGTAATCTTCCGAGTCCTCTTCAAACTCGAAGTCGAGGGACGGTAACTCGATTTCTTCCGGGTCCGAGTTTGATCTCTTGGAGCTCTCACTGTCCGTCCAGTCCCCCAGGTAAGATTTTGGAGACTCGCTTATCTCGCTGATTTCGTGGACGACCTTCGTTTCCACCGCTGCCGCTTGGAAAGTCGGCTGTGGCTGCAAAGGTGGCGCAGAGGAAGCAGAGCTACTGACCCTGGCGGAAGGCTTTGAGAGGGAGTACGTCCAGGCGATGGCTTTCGAAGACGAGGAGCCGAGAGGGCCGAAATTTTTGTTGGCACAGTCGTAGATCTTGCATGGGGTGGTGGCAGCAACTAGCTTCCTTGAAGGTGGCGGCGGCGGTGAGCTGCTGGATTTCCATGACTTGAGCACCGGCAGCGAGCTAATCTGGAAAGTCCGCGAGGCAGCGACGAGCTTCTTCTGTTTCTTCTTCAAGTGCTTTCGCTGCTTTCGATTCATAGTTTGCTGCTGTTCTTCCTGTTCCTGATCACCATGTGTCACGTTGCTGGTGGAAGCGTCGTTGCCAGAATCTGTCCTGAGAAGTTCCACCATTGGAAGTGGAGCCAGCTTCAATCCAACAGCGACGAGATCCTTGACGTCTTCGCTAGAACGAGGTGGCGCCGGAGGACGGGCGTCTTCTACTACCATTAACTCGCGGGAAAGGCCAGGGAAATCTACCAAGGAAGCGATACAGGGCTCTTCGGGGATCTGAGACGATGCCTCTACGACCATGGGACTGGGAGAAAACTTCGCGGGGGATTGCGAGAGGGAGGATGAAATGGCGGCTAGATCGAACTGTACTGTCTGGGACCCGGTGGATCGGCGAGTAACCGGCCTCCATTCCCAGCGGGACTTCCTCTTCACGACCTGGCCTAGATGATAGTGCCTCCTCCTATGAAAGAAATGCATCTGACCTCTCGCCCGACGATCCAGCGGCGCCTTGGAAGACGAAGACCCTAGCTTAGCGAGGATGACTCCGACCGATGCCGCGAACAAAACCAATGACGCTATTGCGCTGGTGTGATTGCCGGAGCGCGCGGCGATGAGCGCCGCTGCCAATCGCGCCTTGTCCTCCGATAATCCGCCAGCGCAGCAGCAGCTATGGCGGCAGAAGGAGCAGGAGCAGCCAGAGCTGCTAGCGTGTTGATCCATCAATGTAGCCGACGAGGATGCTGGCGCAGCCGCTGCCGCTGCTCCTGCCGCTGCTGCCGCCATAGCTCCAAACCCTTGTGTCGGAATTGGGGCGCGCAATTCCAAAAGAGAAGCGGATATCGGTTCCCTTCAAGAACCCTAAAAATGATACCGTAAAAGATTCTCATTCGACGCGTCCGTCTTGCCACGTGGCATCGTATTGTAAGGGCGGGCGCGGTTTTTTCAAAATCCGCATATCCGCTTTTCAAATTATAGATTCCTAGCTTTTTGTGTATCCATTAACCCTGAGATACTCTCGCGATTTCTTGTCAGCCAGCCTCACAGGCTCAGGAACCCTAAATTTGCACAGCTTTCTCACAATCTCCACGCCAGTCTCCAGCGAAATCCTATGCCCGGTCGACACAAACACTGGATGCACGCACTCTCCGGTGCTCCGCAGCGCCGATCCCCAAACCTTGCCCGATCGCCCCACCAGATCCATGGCGTCCCCAGCTCGCAGCAGCGAATTCCTGGCGCTCCTCTTCACCTCCCTCTCGGAGAGCCCGTCCACCTCGAACAACGACTTGGCGATTCCCAGCGTTGGAACATCGGCAAGAACACCCAAATGGCTCGCGAGCCCGAATCCTCGCGGGTGAAGCACGCCATTCCCGTCCACCATGAGCAGCTGCGGGAAGATCTCTGGCCGCGAGGATTTCATCCGCGCGAGGAGACTGAGCAGCGCCGGGCTCTCACGGAAGGCCAGGAACCCTGGAATGTAAGGCATGTCGAGCGAGACGATCTCCAAATCCTCGTACACTGTCGCCATTGTGACCGCGTCGATCACCACCAGCGCGCTGCAAGCCACCGTCTCGTTCTCCTTGACGAAGCTAAGATCCATCCCACCGATATATTTGAGTTCAATCTCTCCCTTTCCCTCGCAATCTTGCTTCGATCCATCGAGGCTTGGAATCGTCGAGTAATTCGTGCTGGCTCGGCGCGCTAGAATCGACCGCTTCTTCCTTTTTTAGGGTTCTTGGCTCACCATAGCCAAATTTCTCTGGAATTACCCATGGGAAGGAATCGCTACAAACCAGTCTTTGCTTGAGCGCCTGCTGCTCCTGAATCCACAGCTTCTTCTTCGCCGCCTTCTCCTCCATCAAAAGAGCCCTAATTTCAAACACACCGCGCGCAAGAACCCTAATTTTTGCCAAACAGCCCACTCAAGAACTTGGCCGACTTTACAACCGGGGAGTTCGCCGCCACGCGATTGTAGAGCGCATTCTCCAGATCTTCCGGCGATGGCCGCCTACTCAGGCTCAACACGCAATCCATCTCGCTGCCTTCCTTCAAGAACACTCGCCATGGAGTGTTGAGCGGGACCTCCTTGAGCACCGCGCCTTCTTTCCTGCTCAAGAACACTCTGATCGAGAGAGGGATGAAGGAGTATGCGACCTGGAATGCATCACACGGCGCCGCGAGCTCTTCCTCCAGCGACCACTCCGGATTGAGCACGACGATTGCCCTGCCCCCGGAACTCCCCAAGATCCTCCCCACCGGATCAATCTCGGCCGAGCCGGGAGCCACGATCAGCACAAACGCCGCGTCCTTGTGGATCGCAAAATCGTAATCGTCCTGGAGGTTCTCGAGCTGGAGCTCTGGAAGAACCCTAGAATCGGCGCTGCGCCTCCTCTCCGCCTCGGCCGCCACGAATTCTTGCAGCAGCGCCGTCGGCAGCACGAGACAGAGCTTGGAAACACCGGCATTGGCGATCAGATCGAGCGCGAGCGATGCTAGGGTTCGGTCGTCGCCATCCAGGACTGGGATCTCGATCCGGAAGCGTGACTGCTGCTGGATCTGGGCTTGGCGCTTGGAAATCTTCCGCAGCGTCGATGGCTCCGCGCGACGTTTCAGCGGTGCCTCGAGAACCGCCCAGAGCGAAGCGCGCGCCTGCTCGATCGTCTCCTCCTTGCTAATCGGCGGCAAATTCCCTGTCCCATTCTTCACACTTGCCCTACATGTCCAAGAAGAAGAAGGGGGCGATGAAGAAGAAAGGTTCATCGATATGCCCAGCGCAGGCATAGCAATTGCCGCCATAGCCAAGACCTTTGCAATCACGCCATGTGGCAAGAATAACGTGTCCTGTGATTGTGCCACGTGGCGATTTCCATAGCATCCGACCGTTGGCAGGGTCAAACGCGTAACCGAGTGGCAAGAGCCCTAGGTCTTGATTCCTAGGTAGCGAGTCCACAAAATCGGCTACTGCGCGTTCCGCGGGATGATCTTCACAAGCTGAGAAACAGCTGGAACGCTCGCCATGGATCAGGCGCTCGCTCCTCCGTCCACAGGTATGGGATTCCTCAATCTCCACTGGATCTTGCAAGGCGTGGACGCGATGCTCGCGGTGCACGCCGATCTCCAGCGCCTGCTGCTGGAAGCGCTGGGAATGCCGGGGAAGAGGGATCGAATTCTAGTCTCGGTGTTCGTGGATGACAACGCGAGGCAGCTCGAGACGATCAACGCTGTGAGGAAGGGTATGAGCGTAGCGGCGCAGCACAAGATGAGGATCAAGTACGCTCTCAATCTCGTCAAGAGCGCGGCGATCTCCAAGGAATTGGAAGTCGCCAGAGCAAAGATTTATCTGGAGGAAGTGATCGGCGAGATCGAGAGGAGCAGTGAGGTGAATAACACGCATACAGGGAGCTGGCCACTCGATCAAGACAGCCACCATTACCGGAAGCTCAAGCTCGAGAAGAAGTCCAACATATCCACGATTGCAAGCAAAGCCATCGAGGCCAACTTGGTGAGCTCGCTGGTGCTGGGGGCGCTGCTGGTGGCCTTGGATTGCAGTGCGGGTCTCTCGATCACGCCAGCTATCCCGATCCCAAAGAACTTATCGGGGGGATTTCCAAGCTTGTGGGAGGAGCTCAAGGAAGAGGCAGAGGCAAGGCGTGGGAATCGTTGGTCTTCGGCATTTCTGGAAGGGATTTGCTCGTGCTTGGGGCAGATCGCGGCGCTGCTGGATTCTTTGCTGCGGAACAAAGCGAGAAGAGACGATGACGAGCTCCAGATCAAGCAGCTCCTCCAGCTCGCGCACAAGAAGCTCGATTATCTCGACAGCGGCTTCCAGATTCTCGAGGAGCAAATGGGCGATCTCTTTTCCAAGATGGTGGCAAACCGGAAGGAAATTCTCTCGATTGCGTGACGATTCATATAGAAGAAACATCATGTGTAAAACCATTTGTAAATTGATTGATTGCTTCGTCAAGATGGAAATATTCCTCTTGCATTGACTAGAATATGCGGCGCTAGGAGTGAAATTTTTTAAGGGATCAAAGTTTTAGGGTTCCTAGTGGAATAGGCGATGGGAGAAGGGATCACGGAGGTGGATCGGCTGGAGGCGCTGGTGGATGAAGGCGTCGGCGATGTTGCTCGGTATCTAGCTCTCATTCGCAAGCTCAAGCTGCGCAGATCTAGTAAGGTCGCCAAGCACGGGATGGAGCTGCTTAGAAATTCCAGCGCCAGGGCCAAGCTGGGAGCTGACGGTAAGGATGTTTTTCTTCGATCTGAGCGTCAAGGATGAAAATTTCTCCAAATGCCTGGCAGTCTGGACCGTGTACGAGCAGGTTGCGATCGCCGCATTGGACTGTCAATGCTTGACCGCTGCAAAGGTAAGTTTTTCCTTCAGACTCTTCGATTGTTCTATGAGAGGTTTGGATTATTTTGCGTGATCGGCAGGAGTGCATTGGAGCTTTGCTGAAGAAGTTCCCGGATAGCACTCGAGTGGGTGCGTGATGCAAATGTCATGCGTGTGCTTTTGTTGATGCGAGATTTTTCTGACAAATTCGGGTTTCGATCAGGGCGTCTGGAAGGAATGTGGTTTGAAGCAAGGGGATCGTGGCAACAAGCCGAGAAAGTCTATGCTAGCATTCTAGAGGAGCACCCGACTGATGCAGTAAGCTTAAAACCTCTTGTGGATTTCTCCAAGGTTTTTTAACTTTTGTGCCTTGTCCAGAGAATACTTAAGAGAAAGATAGCGATGGCAAAAGCTCAAGGAAACCTGATGGGTGCAGTTGATGAAATGAACAAATACCTTGAACTGTAAGCATTTTTTTTTTCGTTTTTCTTTTTTTGTTGATGCTTAGTTGTGTGTCAGGTTCATGGCTGATCACGAGTGCTGGAAAGAACTCGCAGACGTTTACCTCGCGCTGCAAATGTGAGTCGTCTTTCCGACGCGCTGAAATCACTGAAAATGCCTTCCCAGGTACAAACAAGCTGCATTTTGCTACGAGGAACTCATCTTGGTACAACCCGCGAATGCTTTGTTTCACTTGGGGTATGCCGAGGTACGCGGTTTTGTGTGTGTGCGTGCTCAACAAAGTCTCAACCTTTTTGGTCTCGCATTTTGCCAGATTTTGTACACGATAGGTGGCTTGGAAAACTTGAAAACAGCCAAGAAATACTACGCATCGGCGATTGAGCTAAGCGGAGGCAAAAATATGCGAGCTCTCTACGGTGTTTGCCTCGTAAGTCCTGCAAAGGTTTTGAGATTGAAAAGACAAAAACGTCGGTCTCTTTCGCGCAGTGCGCTGCTGGGATCAACCAGGCCAAGGGCCGGAACGTTAAAGACGAGAAAGAGAACTCTACCGTGCACACTCTCGCGGCCGACGTGATCAAAAGGGAATACAGATTGAAAGCTCCAAAGAAGGCCAGTTTGGCGGCTTCCATTTTGGAGGCTTGACGAAGTGCTTAAAACGCGAGCTACCACTGGGAGAGAACAAATGGGGGTCGCATCCATCCAATGGTAGCGATTTGTTTGATATATATCAAAGTATACTAATATATTCCTTGTCCGGATTCCAAAGTCTCATCCAATTTTCTTAATGTCAGACGGAATGTGCTGCTCGAGCTGGCGGAATATGTCTGTTTGTAGGCAGAATGTGCGAGGAATAAAGTACGCCGCTGACGGAATATAATGACGTAATATGCTGATGGAATCTTACGTGGCGCGCTGTGAGCCGTTGGATAAGCATCCGACGGTCCATACGCGGACATGCAAAACCCCCCGGCCCGTGTTGTTTACTTCGAGGTTGAAGAGGAAGGGCCGTTTAGATCACAGGTCGAGAGCGCGCCTCGCTTTTTTTGGGCCGCGCCTAGCTAGGTAGGGATCGCGGCTTTAAATCTCTCGCTCCAGAGGTAATCTCATTCTTTGTCGGCGGCCTTGCAGATCCTCGCCGAGTTTTCGCTGCTTCTGCCAATGGCCGCAACGATGATGAAGTCCGCCGTGGCCGCGAGCTGCGCCATGGATCGATTGAGCGCATCCGCCTCGAATGCGTCCCAGGCAGCGTCTTGCAACATGGTACTGTATGATCCACACATATTTCGGCACTCTCACTGCTGTTCTTGCATTGCCAGGTCGCGTCTCCAAAGCCAAAGGCTTTTAAGATGGCTGCTAAGATGGATTCTTTCTTCGGTGTGTCCGATCTGAGCTTCTCGGCTCCCTTGACGAGCCGTGCCACAAAGGGTTCCATGGTTTCGGTGCGAGCAGCGCTGGCGGAGGCTCCCACAAAGCCAAGTATGGGTTTGCAAAGCTTGTTCTTCTTGAGTTCTTTCTTTTGGGAGTTAGTTTTACCTGAACTAAATCGTTCTTCGTCGTTTCTCGCTTTGTGTTGTAGAATCTGCGGGAACTAAAGGAAAGACTAGGATTGGCATCAATGGTTTTGGACGCATTGGAAGACTCGTTCTCCGAGTTGCGTTGACACGAGATGACATTGAAGTGGTAGCGGTGAATGATCCATTCACCAGTGCCAAGTACATGGTAAGCTTTGCGGCTTTGCTTTTGTAGATTCGCTCTTTACATTTTTCTTTGCTTTTGACAGGCTTACCTCTTCAAGTATGACTCCACTCACGGGATCTTTCACGAGGAAGTTAAAGCCGTGGATGACACCACCCTGGAAGTTGGTGGTCACAAGATCAAGGTCTATGGACAGCGGTAATGTTTCAGCTAATATGGAAATCGATTGTGATGCATTTCGGTTTTTTGCAGTGATCCCGCTGATATCCCATGGGGTGATGCCGGCGTCGACTTTGTCGTTGAGGCCTCTGGCGTCTTTACCAAGACCGAAAAGGCGTCTGCGCACTTAAAGGTAGAAGAGAAATTTTTAGACTCCCAAAGTGACTTGCTCACAATATTATCTTTTGGACGGTGTGTGACTAGGGAGGAGCCAAGAAGGTCGTTATTTCAGCACCCTCGGAAGACGCGCCAATGTTCGTTGTTGGTGTGAATCACGAGAAATACAAAGCCGAGCAAGACATTGTTTCGAATGCTAGCTGCACAACCAATTGCCTTGCTCCTTTGGCCAAGGTCTTCAAAACACTTGCGTTCTTCCTTGCTGCTCAGCTCTGTTTTCTTGCAGGTTATCAATGATGAATTTGGTCTGGCTGAGGGTCTTATGACGACTGTCCACGCAACCACAGGTGCTACCCCATGGAGAGCTCTAGTTCTGTGCTTAATTTCTTTTGTTTCTTTCTCCAGCAACTCAGAAAACTGTGGATGGTCCCTCTGGAAAGGATTGGCGAGGCGGACGAGGTGCCGGCCAGAATATCATCCCCAGCTCTACCGGAGCAGCAAAGGCACGTCTCTTTTAATGGACCATGTCCAAAGTCACTAAATGTTTTCGTTTTCTCAGGCTGTCGGCAAGGTTCTTCCAGAGCTTAATGGCAAGCTCACAGGAATGGCGTTCCGTGTCCCAACTCCAAACGTCTCAGTCGTCGACTTGACATGCCGATTGTCCAAGGAAGCTTCTTACGACGAAATCAAGGCCGCCATCAAGTAAGTCTAGGAACCTTTGCGACTTTGGAGCGTTTTCACACTCTGGGACGTAACTGGCAGGGCCGCATCCGAGGGATCTCTCAAGGGCATCCTCGGCTACACCGAGGACCCTGTTGTCTCTAACGATTTCATTGGCGATGCCAGGTATGAATCACCTAGATGAATCTAAGCCGGAAACTGTGGGTTTGTGCCAGGTCGAGCATCTTTGACGCTGCTGCTGGAATTCCATTGAGCAAAAGCTTCGTCAAGCTCGTGGCGTGGTATGACAACGAATGGGGATACAGGTGTGCTTCTATTTCTCGCTCGTTTCATGAGATTTAGCTTCTTCTCTTGTTTTCCAGCACCCGGGTCGTGGATCTTCTCAACCACATGGCAACTGTCTTGGCCGCCAGTAAGAGCAAGTGAGAAACAAACGCGGCCAGTTTTGTATGCGCTAGTGAAGGAGCTGACTATTTATATTTTTTCAAAGACACCACCAGTATGGATGGAAACTATGGTTGTTACTGGAAATAAATCACACACACAAGACGAACCATATGAAAATAAATCAACGCCGTGGAATGAAAAATGCTTTGCTTTCTCAATGGTTACGAAATTCAAAGAAAGATGATTGTTTTGATTATAATTAAGTGGTAACTAAATTCCACAGCCATATTCTGGATAGCATTCAACCTTATTGTGACTATGAATGCTAAAGAATCTGGATGACCCAAGATCGGTCCTTGTACAGTATAGCCTGGACATTCACATTGCTTAACAAATAGAGACCCAGCATGATAGAAATGGTTTCCTGCTAATTGGAAATGTCCTAACATTTATTCTATACCCCATGAAGCTCCAACTTCAGCTGTCAGAGAACAAAAGTAAAGGCCTATTATTCACTCAAGATGCACCTTTCAAAGTGGATTGTCAAGATTGTTAAAGAAGATTACACTTGAAATGAAGGAGCTCAAGGAGCTGAGTTTATATTCACTACTCCATCAGTAGCATAAAATAGTTTGAGCAAAATCAAAAGTGTTTTGGCATAAAAGTTAACTATAAATAAAAGGGTTAACCTAATTTTTAATTTACTAAAATATTTATAATAATAATAATAATTTTAAAAAAAACAAGAAGTGTGAGAAAAACTCTAGTGCAAAACCCCAAAGTTCATGTGCTCTTCAAGGATTTAACATTTCATTCTTTGAAATTCCTTTTTTTCTACAGGGTATACTATTAAAGGATATGGCAGTGATCTTTGAAGCTGGTGACTCTTAATTGCTTCAAAATGCCTGTGGGTGAGAACTAAAGTGTCTTATTAATCACGGTCATTAGTCAGACACTAGTTTGAGTGATGCAATTGGAAATCACGTTTGCAACTTTTGCAGAGGAAAAAAAAAAACTCTAATCTTTTCTTCATTTGGTTTTTATCATTTAGTCATGATTGTTTGTATTAATTCTTTCAGCTAGGAATTCTATATGCAACATGTAGCTATCAGCTGGTCCATCAATGCACTTGTTGGCAAGTGCAAAGGATGTGTGTGATTGGTTGGAGATAGAAGCATTTAGGTATTGCTTTAAGTACAAGAAAAAAATATAAACAATATTCCACAGCTTTGGAAATCTAGACATCTTGGCTTGACTATATTCAAGCTCATGTATTGGTATTTTTTTTGGATGGCAAAAGAGTGTGATATTGATCCTAAAGAATATAACATCAGGAATAACTACTGTAACAAGGAAAAAACACTTGATGGTGATGTCAAGGAGTATAAACACTAATTTATTGAGGTTTGGAGTAATGTCAAGAGATAAAGAATTCTTTAAATCTTATCAAAGATATCTTACTTCACATAGGTATGAATCAATCACATATTTATCATTATTAATTGTTACAATGTAGTGATGATTTCCATTCTATAATACAATAGTTCTTGGCATGTTTAACATATCAATAGAAGGTTAATAGTTTATTAAAGTCATGGGAAACTTATTAATCTTGCAAGGATGATTTCTCTATGACTAATTTAGAGTATATCAAACCTAATCTAAATCCCTGGTGTGGCTTTTAATGCTTTATTTATCAAAAAATTTTAAGAAGTTGATTTTGTGAACTAGTTATTAAAAATCATGTAAATACTTTATTTATGGATTTGTATGTTTACAAGTTTTGCAATCTTTGCTTTATTCTTATAGATATTTATAATGAGTTGTTAAAGTTGCAATGTTTTATCAAAGACGTAGATGTGAAAAAAAATCCCAAACAAGATTTTATAGTGATGTTAATTAGGGCCCAGATGTTTTTGCCAAAACCATCAATCAACTTGTCAATAAAGTAGTCAACATAATGATTATCAAAGTCAATATTTCAAAGAAAAAACAATTATTGCAACATTAGGGCTTGAAAAATAAAGATAGCAAATGAAGTTAAGAAGCTTTATTTGATGGGTTGTAAACCACGTAC
>NW_003314267.1:934054-947010 GCF_000143415.4 Selaginella moellendorffii
AAAAAAGAGGCCCCAAGACCCCCCCACGACGGCAGTCAGCGCCTACTTAGGTATTTCTAGGACAGCACTGGGTTCGCTCAATCCCTATGCTCATGAACATACTCTAAATTAAATATGATTATATTATAGAAAGAAACAAGTACATCACAAAAGAACTACTATGAAGGATATTTTCAAGCAGAACATTAATGATTACTCTATTAATAGCTTTAATGTTTGTAAAGAAGGAGTATGAGATAACTTGCTACCAATTTCGATATGTAAAATAATATGCTCTTAATTAATCTTTAGCTTTCTATCTTCCTTCCTAATAATGACATTTGTACAATTCATAACTTTGAATGAAAGATAGTTAAAAATCCCTTGAACTATCAAAAGAATATTTAATCCATTCACATTAAACATGAGTGTTATGTCTATATATTATAACCACCTTTTAGATCACTGAACTCTTTTCCACGGGGAAATCAAATCTATTTACCACCTTAGAACTCAACAAATCATGTGTAGGCACTTAGATGAAAAAGAATGTTAAATTCACTACACTAAATATCCCTCTTCACTTTCAAAAGTTGATGAACTTAGGAATTAAGTTTTTGACCATATTCACCTCACTATTTCATAATCACTTCACAAGGGGACAATTCTTTCCATGATGACTATGCTTGTAACAACCTTTTAATGTGCCATCTGTTGTAAGGCTTGGTCCATCCATGTTGATCACCGAGAAATTGGATGCAGTCGGCCCTCCGGTAGGAAAGCTGTGAAGGTAGCGGCGAGTTTCTTGATCGCTCGTCCCTTGCTCTGGGCGTTTCTGCCTCCGATGGCTGTGCTTTTCGCTGTGGTCGTGGCGTGCTCTGCTGCCATGGATGATTCGTTTATGTTCCAGAAGCGCCAATTGCTGGTGAAAGTCTTTGTGATGTCTAGATACTGCGGTGCATAAGTGTACATGCCCATGGTGGTCTAGCTCTTTGTCGACGGGAACTTCAACTGTTACCACCACGGACCTGGTTTGTGAAGATGATTCGTCCTAAGTTGCAGAGCTTTGTTGTTTCGACATCCAGATTGCTCTCATTTGCCAGGAACTCACCATTTAGAGCTGTATTGCAGGGGGATTGTGGATGTGGAACTTGTTTCTCGTGGTCTCACTTCCTCTCGATTGAATCGTCTGGAAATGTGCTAGCAATACTCTCTATAAATCCCGTGTAGTGACGTGTGGCCACCTGGCAATGGAAGATACTTTGAATATGCTTTCTTATTTTGCTGCCTCAATGCCGCGTCTGCTGGCTAGGTTTTGGCGATGGCGCGTTCTTCGACCGATCGGAGGGCGGGAGCGCTGGGAGATTTCGATGCGCTCCCGGATGAGCTGCTGTGCTCGGTGCTTGGATTGCTGGAGCCGCGCGACATTGGCGCCATGGCGTGTGTTAGCAGGTATGAAGTGACTGAGCTCTAGGCCCTAGCTCTAGCTTGATCTGTCCCGGTGTTTCAGCGTGTTCTATGTACTGTGCAACGAGGAGCCGCTGTGGATGCGGATTTGCCTGTCGAACCGAGAGCGCGTCGATTCTCTCGTTTACAAGGGCTCTTGGAAGAGGACCGCTATGAAAAACAAGTATGTTTGCATACACTTTTTTCTCCGTTTTGTGTTCGCTAAAGTGCTTGGTTTTCTCATAGAACTGGAAAACTCAATGACAAAATCGAGCAGCTACAATTCAATGGTGGGGTTTTCTTCCATGTCTTCAAAGCTTGCTAAAGCTTGTTCTTTCCTTTGTCCACAGGTTTCACCTCCTTATACCTTTATCGAAGGTGGTATCGGTGCCATATGTCGCTCGAGAATTTCTTCTACGACGCTGGAGCTATTGAAAGACGGAAGGACTCTCCTATGATGTCTTTGTACAAAACTACGATGTTCAGAAACCTGTACGTTTCGGTGAGTGCTCCTGCCAACAGAAATTCTCACATATTTTCTTTTATGCACCAGGTTCTCTTGACTGATCTGGCTGAGGACTGGCCTGCGAGACGAACTTGGACGATAGGCCAACTCGTCCATCGCTACGGTGACTCCGAGTTCAAAGTTTCTCAATCATACGGGCAAAGGATACGCATGACGCTGAAAGATTATGCTGAGTATATGAGGTCCCAACATGATGAAGATCCGCTGTATATATTTGACTCTTCTGTAAGTCCTTGTATTCGAGTGGCAGTTCAGATATTTACTGCTGCTCGCTGTGCAGTTCGGTGAATCTACTCCGGGTCTCCTAGAAGATTATACAGTACCATATTTGTTCAGGGAAGATTTATTCTCCGTTCTAAGTCCATCGCAGCGTCCACCATACAGGTGGCTTGTTATTGGTCCTTCTAGATCGGGTGCTAATTGGCACGTCGACCCTGCTCTTACAAGCGCCTGGAACGCACTTTTATCTGGGAGAAAGAGGTACAAATCACCGTTGTGTATGAAGATGATCCATGAACTGCAATTGATTGAACAGATGGGCATTTTATCCTCCTGGGAGAGTACCGCCTGGTGTGTTCGTTGATGTGAACGAAGACGACGGAGAAATTCATTATGATGGTCCAACATCTCTTCAGGTACATGGAACTTGTTACGGATTGTGTTTACAGCGTTTTCTGCAGTGGTGGATGGATGTTTATCCTTCTCTGGATAACGACAGTAAGCCTTTGGAGTGCACACAACTTCCCGGGGAGACGATCTTTGTTCCCAGTGGCTGGTGGCATTGCGTGCTGAATATCGACGAGACAGTTGCCGTCACGCAAAACTTTGTGAACAGCAGGAACATGGAGCTTGTATGCATCGACATGGCGCCGGGGTTTCATCACAGAGGTGTTGCTCGTGCTGGTCTTTTGGCATTGGACGAGGATGAGTTTGAAGGCGAGCATGATTTTACAAATCCAGAGTTTCTCAAGAAACACATAGGCCCGCACCCTGATCACTTTTTATCCGAAACCAGCGCCGATGGAATGCTGAACAAAAGAGATTTCCGTGACTGGCTTCGAAAACTTCAAGTTGAGAGGCCTGATTTAAGACATCAAATTTGGAAGGTAAGTCTTTCAATCGTGTTTCAGTCAGTATAAAACTCTAGCTGTATTGTTCGTCCTTGTGAAACAGTGTGCTTGTCTAGCTATCGATGCGGGTACATGGCAAAGAAGATTAAGCAGCATCTGCAATGCGCACGACTTCTATTTCAAGGAAGATCAGCACATTCCTGTTGGTCATGGCAGTAGCCCGGTAAGCTGCCCATCTTCGTTATTGCCAAAGCTGATTAACTTTGCAGGTTTACCTGCTTGATGAGTATGCAATCAAGATTTATATACACGAGGACGGAATTGTCACTGCCTTGCAAGAGATTGACCACGAGGTACTTGGTTTTATCGTATTTCGGTTTTTTTTTTTACTGTTTTCTACATGTAGCTCCAATTTTATGCTTTACTTCGAGAAAGCGCATCGCCCTTGGCTGAACATGTTCCGGCTGTTATTGCCAAAGGCATTGTTTACGAAGAAGGTGAACTTTTCAGAGCAGTTCCTTCTGTCGACAGTGGTGAAATACTTTCAACGGGAATGTCTATGGTAAGCTCCAAAGACAGCCGAGCATTTTGGCCATACATTGTCACAAGGCGGTGCCCGGGACAAAACTTAGCTCATTGGTAAGTCCAGTACTTCGTCGATTCGTTTCCCTGTAAATTGTTTTTTTTGGCAGTCGAGGCATGATGAAGGACGATGATTACATTGATCTGGCATCTTTTCTTGGCTGTCAATTACGACACCTTCATACACTGTCGCTTCCGATGAGGGAAGAGCCCGTCCTCGGCATGCCCGACGTACCGCAAGAATGGACACACTTTGTGGCCATGCTTAGGCAGCATCGGCAAACACTTGCGAAACGTCTCAAGGAGTGGTAAATCTAATGTCACGCCGGTTCTTGTTGTCTTCGCTAACTTCAACGCCATCTTCCAGGGGCTCGGTGCCGCGGCATTTGCTAGAAAAGGTCGAGGATTACGTCCCCAAGGATCCTGTCGTGCTTATAGGCGTTGCGAAGGTACCCAGGCTTTCTCGTATTAACTTGTGGGAAACGACAGCCTCATCTAAGTTGATGCTTCTCCGTCACCGCGCAGGTTGAGAATGGCGCCGCTGTGCCGTCGCGCAGCGCGGCTTGGCTTCACATGGACATTATGGAAGACAACATCCAGATGGTCCCTCACGCCAGTTTGGACGGCTTCCAAAACGATAGACGAGCGATGCAGGCGAGATACATCTTCGACTTCGGCGACCTCCGACGCGGTAAGGATCTTCCCACTTTCGCTTGTCGCCCGTTTCTGACGATGCCAGCCTCGGCAACTTCGCAAAAACAGGAGATCCCCTCTACGAGCTGGTCCCGCTGTTCACGGACGTCCTGGAGGCCAATGTGGAGCTCCTGGAGCACTTTCTCGAGTCCTACAAGCTCGACCTCGCGGTGGAGGGCGTGCGAACTTCGTATCGAGCAATGTGAGTCGCCATTAACTCTCTGCTGGAAAAGCGCTTTGATTCCAGACTGACGCGATCGATGCTGGTTCTTTATTCTTGCTACCAGGTGCTATTGTTTACTGTACAAATACGACGCAATGGAGGCCATATTCCGTGGCAGCAAAGAGCTGCGCATGGTGGAATCATGGCATGAGCTGGAGCTCATTCTCTGGGGCATGCTCAACGAATAGACAAAGGCCGTGCTCGTGGGGACCATGGAAGTCGTGTGTGTGTGGGGTGACGTCAGCGGCAGACGTGGAGTGACGCGTGGCGGGGTTGGGGTTTAAGCACCAGACAATCACAAGACAACGCAGCTTTTAACAAGAGAAAACGAGACCCCGTTCCATCCAATCCACCATCGAGGAAGAGGGAGGAAAGCCATCTCCGGCATGGACTAATATATATATATATATATATATATATATATGTATAGATATCAAAGATGGAGCTATCAATCACCAGTGGCACCACCGAACAATGACACACGAAGAGAGGAAGAAGAAAAATAAACATTGATATCAAGAGCAAAGATTGCACAGCTCTTTGAAGTGGACACGGGCCAATCCAAGCAATTTGCTGACCTCTCTAGAACTGTGGAGGTGGTGGAGGTGGTGGAGGTGGTGGTGGTGGTGGTGCTGGGCTCCAAAGTCCAGACTCTCCAGACTCTCCAGAGAGGGAGGGAGAGAGAGAGATAGAGGAGGTCCCATCTCTGCAAGCGAAAAATCTTCACGAATCTTGCTCTTGTTGTTGGTGTTGTTGCTATTGCTGCTGCTGCTGCTGCTACGGGTGATGATGGTGGTGATTGATGATTTAATTGTTGTTGTGGCTGGTGGCCATTTGTTTGAGCGCGGTAAACTTTCAACGATTTGCCACCGCGAGGACAAAATATGATACTTGTCTTCTGCTAAGCTAGCAGCTGAATCCTCAATCACAGTACCGCAAGATCTCACAACAGCAAAGTAAAAATAGAACACATACTGTATAATTTGGAATAAAGTGGTGTTGTGATAGAAGATTGTGTGTGTGTGTGTGTGTTTTCTTGTGCTGGCCTGGAATTTTCTTGTGCATGGAGACTTGTGAATGGCTAGAATCTCTTGCAACCACCGACACCGACCTTATTTTAGTTTTTCCCATTTTTTTTCCCCTTCCGCCACTCCAGAGCATTTCCACTCATTTATACACGCACACATGACTTGCTGTTGGACGCACAGCCAGCCATTCACGAACGCGATCTACAGGGGGGCGAGAAAAGAAAAGCTCGCCCAATCGCAATAGTTTTACCGAGAAAATCTGGAGAGCTTGATCCATCATACTTTCGTCACCCTGTGTATGGCATATGGAACACCTGTGAGATCGGCGATCAAATTGAGAAGATTTTAAGGAGAGAGAGAGAGAGAGAGGATTAAATAAGTGTGTGCCTGGAGAGAGGAGCCAGGAGGAGAGATTATTTTATATGCCCAAGCTCTTCCACACAACACTCCGCCGCGGACCAAAGGCCCATCCCCTCGCTGGGAATCATGAGGCCGAGTCTCTTTGGACAGAAACCAATAAAGAAAACAACTCTTCCCGCCCCAATGACAGGCGGAGTTGTAAAAGCGTCCAAAGAAACACATAACGAACAGAGCAGATAGCCAAACTTAACGAAAAAACGGAAAAAAGGAAAAGAAAAGAAAAGAAAAGATAACACGAGAGAGAGACACACGGCTGTAATCAAACTCAAAGAACGTTTAAGAAGAGACTCCAGTATATACAATTACAAAATCCAATCCAGTTTAGCAGGAAAACCACCCTCTCATTGTTTTGTTCTTGTGTGTGTTTTTTTCTCTCCAGCTTCTCTTCCTGCGCCCCAAGGATGGATGTCTTTGCCAATATACTCGTATGCTTTTTCCTTCTTTATTACTACTTGGCTGATATAATCAATAAAACTCCCTCTAGAGATGTTACGTATACGTATAAGTATGATGGTGGTGAGCCAAAAAAATTTGAGGAACACGGGAATAAAGATAACGTAACAAGAGAAGAGAACGAAAAAACGAAGAAAAAGAAAAAAAAAAAAACAAAAACGAAACCAGGAAGAAGACCGACGAGCAGCAGTCGCAATCCCAAAAGAAAAGAAGCTTTTTTTTTTCGCTCTCGAGGGGCGGTGGAGGTGGCCGAGTGTTGCTGAGAGAGATGTGAGTAGTGACAATGATGCAACGCAAGATCAGGGGGGGGGGAGAGAGGGAAGAGAGTTCACCGACGGTGTACCTTCTGTTCCCCGTTTTCTCGATTTCATTTTTTCTCTCGAAGTTGATGATCGAAGAGGCGGAGGATCTGCTGCTGCTGCTGCTGCTGTTGCTTTGGATCTCTATACAGAATTGATTGATTGATTTTTGTTGCTTGTTGTTAGGCTGTGCGCGAGAAGAAGAGAACCTGTGTTGTCTCCAGTGTTGTCAAAAACGAAGAGGGTGAGAGGAGCCAACGAACGGGGGGCGGGGATGGAAGCAAGAGACAGGAAAGAAAAAGAATTTTAAACCCCCGGGATGGATGATGGCTGGATATATAGCGGCGCAGCTGCTAGAGAAGTTGATGATTCCCTGGTGTTTGATGATGGTGGTGGTGGTGGTGGTGGTGATGATTCGACCCGCCGTAGGCGTGTAGATCCGACGTCCAGCCACCGTTACTCCAGTACCCCGCAGCGTCACTCCCGCTCTCGAAGAATGCCTCGGTCGGTGACGGCTGCCACTGATCCGGCGACGAGGAATCGCCCTGTTGGTCGTAGTCACTGGACGAAACATCCCCCGAGCTCTTGCCTTTGTGGTGGTGGTGGTGGTGCTGCTTCATCTTCTCCACCCCGTGGCTCGCCTCCAAGTCCAGCAGTACGTGATGCCTCCCGCCGCCGCCGCCACCACCGCCGCCGCCGCCGCCGCCGCCGCCGCCTTGATCCTGCTCGCTCCCATCCTCGAGCAAAGACACGAGCTTTGGCTGCTGCGGAAACCTCCACATCATCTCGCCGCTACCTCCATTGAGCCCGAAGTTCTCCACCGGCACGTAAGAGCTCAGCGCCTCGTTCATGGCCGCGTGCGTCCCCATTCCCAGCGAGCCCGGATCGAAGATAGAGTTGATGTCGCCGCCGGCATCGCCGTGAACCGGCTCCTGTTTGATCGGCGCGCCGGGGAGATTCAACCCAAGCATGCTCGGATCAAACTGCTGTGGATGGCTCCCGAGCTGTCCAGTCGCCCAGTTTATCGAGATGGGAGGCGGGCCGGGATGGCTCCCAGCGGCTCCGGGGAAAATCCTCGCCACCCCTCCCTCGACCCTGTCAAACGCCAAGCTTATCCCGTTGCTCGCCTTGGCCACTTGATCGTACAGCCCCGAGCTCGTCGCCACCGGGAATTCCTGCTGTAGCATACTGCTGCTGCTGGCACCGTCGTTCCCCACCATGGCTCCACCCCCTCCCGGAAGACCGCCGCCGCCGTTGGGCTGGCCGGTCTCGTCCGACGAGGCCGCTGGAGGACCCGGATGGTCCTGCTGCCGCTGCTTGACGCGCTTGTTCTTCCGGCACCCGCCACCCACGGGGACGTTCCTCAGCGCCCCTCCCTTGGTCCAGTAGCGCTTGCAGTTCTTGCAGAAATGCCGGGGCTGCGTGAGGCTGTAGTTGTTGTAGTAGCAAAACTTGGTGTTCATCGAGTCGCAGCGGGGGCACTTGAGGACTTGATCCGAATGCGGCTTGAGCCGCCGCTCTTGCTGGCCCGGCTGCTGGTGCTGCTGGTGCTGCTGCCCCGGCCTCGACTGGCAGAGCAACTGATCCGGAGGAGGGGGCTTCAAGCTGCTGGTGGAGGACGAGACGTCCGTGAGCGATGGCTGCGGGACGACTCCAACGCCAACTCCAACTCCTCCCACCGTGTGGAGAAGGGGCGCCTGTTGCGATCCATCAAAGCCTGACGAGTCCCCCACCTGATCCCGACCATAATTGCTCAACAGCATGACACCACCACCACCACCGGACCAAGCTCGTCCAAAATTCCTGCCTTTGATGATGCCTGGTTGTCCGATCAAGAAGCTCTCACACCCTGCGATCACAGGAGAAGAAAAAAGAGAGAGACAAAACCATTAGCACAGCGGATGATGATCCAATTTTAAAGATTTTAAAGAAGCCAAGCGAGCCATGGATCTAAAAGCATGCAAAGCTCCCATGCAACCATCCTTTGGAGAAAATGCGGCATTTAGAGGAGAGTGTTTTTTACCCTGTGATGGGCGATGATCAAACTGCATGAAGATCACGATCGAGGATGCTCTTCTTCTCGTTGCCGTGCTCCTGCCCTGTGATCTCCCCCTTGAAAACTATCATTGCCCGAGAGAGGTGTGTGTGAGAGAGAGAGAGAGAGAGAGATCGAAGAAATTAAACCACCAATTTGCGCCTACCACTCTCCTCCTCTTCGCGAGAATTCCCTGCTGCCTTGGCTGCCCGGACGGATAATCAAATAATTCGCATACGGAATGGCGTACGGCATTGCGTCTGGGAGCCGGATTTCGCCATTGGAGCGAGCGCTCGATCGATCCCCAATCCCTGCGAGCGCAAATCGTCCCCCACCAACGATGATCAATGCGTTGACGAGAGGCCTCGCAAATCTGCGGTGCCCGCCCGGCAATGCAACAATCTTTCGCTGCTCTGCCCCGCCTGTGCAATCCCCGCGCCGAGATCCAAGATGTCTCGATCAAGAACACTGGATGGAGCTGGAGCTCGAGGACGCATCTTCATCGATCACGTCCACTTCATCGCAGAATCATAATATCCGCCACAGCCGAGCAGCACACGCAAGAGATGTGCCTGCGTGTTCTATCTAAGCCGAGGCTTTTGCTTTCTCCCCTTTCTTTTCCCTCCACACAGAGATTTCCACTCTCCCTCTCTCCTCACACGAATGCCTGTCGCATCGATCCAAGCCGAGGAGCGCCCTACCTAGCTAAGATCATCCTCGCACGCGCTGAATTGGCCACGGCCGATGATCTTGGAAAGATCGACGAGAAGATCACTAAACGGCAATTCCCGACGACTCCTCCAACGATCGAGTGGGAAATCCAAGGGAGCGATGGGAAAAAGATCGCCACGGAGCTACCGGAGCGCGATATTTCGATCGATAACGATAGAAGAAGAGAGAGAGAGAGCGCAGCCGCCAGGCGCTACTAGGCTTTTCCTCCCTGATCCTCGATTTTCACAATGCGAGACCTAGCAGCGCCCTGGAGTAGCTCGCGCTCGCCATTTTTCTTCCCCCAAGAACCCTCTCCCACAAATCTCTAGGGTTCTCCCTGGCACACCAGACAAAGCACCAAGCTCTGGACGGACAATGGGGCAATTTGCCCGATCCCAGCAAATGCCCTAAGGGGATTAAAAAAAACCCGATCACGCCAGTGCCAGGTGTGAACACGTCCACGATAGTGTCTGGGCCGGACGCCAATGAAAGACGCCTGCTGCTGGTCTGAAGAGGGAGAGCGCGGAAGAGAACCATGCCGATGCCGTGGAGCAAACGGGAGCGTTGGATCTCGACGCGGGAGATTGCACGAGAACGAATGGACAAGGGAGAGGGCAGGCGTGGGCTGATGCCGGTCGTTGGATGCGACACATCGGGGCCGTCGGGTGTGGAGGATATTTGGGCCTGGGACACGCGTCAGCCGGTGAGAGGCAGCGTGCGAGAGGGCCCGGTTCCCCAGGCCCCGACACCGCATTATCTCGCGACGCACACATACACACACAAATATCGTACGGTAAATTTTGGCAACAAAAGAAAAATGGTTTATAAAGTATAAAAATGCGAAACAGAAATTCAGAAATGCATGTGTCTGGAAATAAATAAAGGTTTTTTAAGCTGGCGGGAAATTGTTTTTCTACAATGGAATGTTGTGTTGGAGCGGGCGATGGTGGGGTGTGGGCCGCCACCGCGAGCGTACACGCGTCATGCAGGCCACTCCCGGCCGTACAGTTATCCCCCGCATATTATTTTAGGGTTCTTCCGTGGCTCCGGAGAATGCAGGTGAAGGCTTTGAATTTTGGTCTACTTCCCATCTTCACATTGACTTCCAGGTCGTGAAATAGATTTTCTTCCAGCTGAATCTCAAAGGACGGTTGCCTGTAACCCCAAGGCAATAAGAAACAAAAGACCAGAGAATTCATCCTTGAAGAGCCTCGTCTCGGGTGAAGGCTAAGTAAAAGCAAGCTTTGACAATAAAGAGTCTATTTCACTAGATTCAACGTGCACGCGTTAAAATGTTTTGTAGCTCAGCTGGCCAGGTGAGTTGGATTGCTCCAAGATACCAGTCGTGTTTTACGGGTCTCAAGGTTGTGACATCAGGTGGAAAAACCACATTTTTTTCAAGGAACGCAAAGCTTTCCTTGAAAGATAGGCAAGTTTGTGCCTTTACAAATTACAAAAGAAAAGGAAAGAAAAACTATTAGGAGAGTCTGCTACTTCCTTTTGAGAGGTTTTCTCCATTTGGATGGCTTATATTGTAATAATTTGTCTGATTTTGATAGTATTGTTTGAATTTTGGCTATCACCGCCAAGCTTTTTTACAAAGGATTACTCTGACTTGGCAGTTCTTGCCGAGTATACGATCCTCTAACAATAGTAGCAGCAGCACAAGGGGCACCTAGGGCCTGCAGCATAGTTGTGCAATATAGTAGCTTATAGCACACAACGTTCTTCGCAAATGCTTTGCTAGGATCCACGATCATTGCAGGGCATGTCGGGGTGTGCAGGAGGTTGCCGCGCTGCCATTATAAACATTTTCTGTTGATTTTGGTCTATGGCTCCACTGCCGATCCAAGCAGAATGATCTGCGGATTCTTCCTGGAGTCGTGGTGACTGTCAAACTAGCCTTCTTTCTGTTGTGCACACAAAACAAAAGAATGAAATATTGTTTAAGATGTTCTAATATTGTAATTTTGATTATTTATAGCGTCAATTAAAAATAAAATTTCAACCATTATATATTTTGCTATAGCTATATGATAATAACATTACTTGTATTAAATTTTAGTTATATTACATATTACCCTACTATAATTTTTAAAGGTAATAATAAGAAAATAATCTTTACACTTTTAAAAAAGTAAAAAAATGTTATTTAGTTAGTTTCTTGAAACTATGAATTGTTTTTTGATAAACACATTTTCTATTGGCCCAATCATATTGATTTCTTTATGTTTTCACTAACAAATTGCATCCTCAATTATAAAAAACTTGAAGCTATGTATCAAAATATATTAAAATATGATAATAAATAAACATTAATTTAATTATAGAAAAATTATTTTAATTTATAAAAATATATAAATTAATATATTATTAATTAAATATAGTCTTTAATATTAAAATAATTAAATAGTCTTCCCAATGTCAATAAAATGAATATTTTAGAACTCTAAGGTAAAAGTTAAATTCTATAAATAAAACTTTATTATAGTGATTATATTTATAAAATTTATCCTCACTATATTATAGATTCTCTCTTTGAATCATTAAGCAATAGTTGCAATCTGGAGTAAATAATTGTATAACAATCAAACTTGGTGTGGTGAGTTTCATTATCAGCTTGAACTAAATATCCATCTCTTTTAAGAATAAATTATTATTTTTATATATAATAATTTATTATAAAATATTACAAATAAAATTATATTGTGAAAAATCTGTGATAATATATTAGATGGATTAGATGGCAGATTAAAGGATTAACTAAAAAGCAGTTCACCAAACACTTGAGGCGCTTATTTCTTTTTTAGATCTAAATCTATATTAACTTTTAGGCAAATTTAGATTTCTAACTATCAATTTGATTAAATTTATTCTTTCTTTTGATCTTCATTGCAATCTTATCTTCTGCTATGCCATGCTATCATCAATTAAGGAATATATCATTTAAGCTTGTTAATACTACTCTATTGGATTGAGATTTTGATGTTGTGGGGTGCAATTATATTAGACTTACACCTATTTAATGTGGTGTTGCCTCCAGCTTTCATTATACAACTTATCATAATCTTGGTGTTCTACCATTTTCCATTGATGTGGGGTGGTTGTGATATTAATTGACAAGTTATAGATGATGTAGTCTAGTTTTTGGAGAATGTTTAAAGATCAAGTTTATATGATAATGATGTTTACATGCCCAAATAGTTTTTGGATGAGGAACTTGATTATTATGCAAATAATTTTGGAGAAGAGTTAAAAATTTCATAGAATAGGCCCTTGTCCACATAAAAGTCTCTTAGAAGTGCTTGTCCACCACGTTGTCAGGAAGGTTTGCAACTCTTTCAACTCCAAGCTATTCCTTAGGTTTCCTATCGTGAACACCACTAGATTGCCCAATTTCAGGGATTTGTGTTGGTGATGGTGGCAGTGGTGGCGGGGGCAAAGGCAATAGTGGCACTGGTGGTGGCAATGGTGGTGGTGGCGGTGGCGAT
>NW_003314267.1:947110-964610 GCF_000143415.4 Selaginella moellendorffii
CAAACACTAGAGTAAAGCACTACAAAAAACTTTGCCCACCAAAAACAAATTGCAATATCCACCAATGTGAGTATCAAGATATAGGAATAGATATATCAATTATGATTTAAACTCTTATTTATATACAAAAATGTATATATATATATATATATATATATATATATATATATATATATATATATATATATATATATATATATGTATGTATGTATGTATGTATGTATGTATGTATGTATGTGTATATGTATATGTGTGTATATATGTATAGATATGTATGTATGTATTACCCTATTTAAGTAATATGCTAATTATAATACTACAGCATATGGACTATTCATTTGGGAATAAATATGGTCTATCCATTCTTGTATATAAGCAAAGGTCTAAACCCCAAATGATATATTTATTCCTATATCTTGAGCATTTATATCTTATAAATATTTTTTTAAATAATTTAATTATATTTTAAGTTAATTTAAACTTAAATATATGGTATAAACTCATAGTTTAAAGATAGTTTTATGATTTTAATGTTTTTTAAAAATTATCCAAAAAATTAATGATAGTGACAAAAGAAAATATTTAAATGCATCTATGAGTGTATGGCATTTGCACCTCACACATCTAATTAAAATCTATATACTATCTTGAGCACTATAAAAGTTTATACTTGATAGGTGTAAAATAAGTAGTATAAGGTGAATCTTTTTCTTACTCTAAATTAAATTAATGTATTATTTTTATTATTTAATTAGTTTTAGAATTTTAAGCATAAGTGAGTGTGTTTAATAAGTACAGAAATTCTTATATCAAGTAATCATGCATTTAAAACTATGAAAATTAAAAAATAAAATAAATTTTAGTAATTCACATTGTGAGTGTATGGAATATTAAAAGGGAATACAAAAAATGTGAATATCAATTAGCCTAAAAACTTTAGTTTATATACAAAAGTAAGTGGTCCAGATTAAAACCAATCTAACAGTGCTATTACATTAATTTTAGTATATGGCATTATAATTGTATATTTGGATCTCACATCATCCCTTCCTCTTAGAAGGAGTGAAGACAGTCAAGGTTCTCTAGTGGATGGGCTAGGATTTAAATGAATATTAGAAGGAGGTATTAGTGGCTCTGTAAATAGTATTAGTTGTTCTTAATCCTTTTGTATGAAGTGTTTCAATTGTTTTATATGCACAATTTTTGGAGGATTGACATATTGGATGTTATGCCAAACCTTATAAACTTGTAGTCTAACTTATTGTAACACTTGATATAGTCCTTTCCACTGAGCAAGGAGCTCCTTAAACAAACTATATAAACTATATACCATAAACAAACTATATACCATAAGATTAGAAAAACTAATTAACATTAAGTCATCCATTTTGTTCTCTGTAAATGGATAATGATAGGACTTATAGCACCATTATTGTCCCATTTTATGCAACCCAAATGTTCAGCTTATTTGAACAAGTGGAAGAATGTTTGTTAAATACTAATCCAAAAATCTAACATACACAACTTATGGTAAATGTCAATGTAAACTCAACTTTATTAGCAATATCAGGTCATGATTATATAGGAGTTTATATGGTGAAACATCAATAGAATTTTATACTCTTGTAATATACACATATCGAAGAGATGGCAAATAACCATCTTAATTTGAATATTGAAAATTCATGTACTTTACGATCATCCCTTTGAAAGTCTAAACAAACTATTCCAGTAAACCATCTATGTATGGAGGATAAATTCTCATGAAAGTGTTGCATATTATTGATAGTTGATGCATAAATGAACATTCCTATTAAGCTTTGTGATAAAATGAGGTTCACATACCTAAGGACTTTATGACTTTCAGATACTATGCTATCCAAAACATTCTCAAGTGTTACTCATAACATTCCCAACTTGATCCACTTCGACATATTTGGCTCTGCATGAAGCAAGATTCTTTAAAAGTAAATATAAAATTGCATCAATGACTATGATAGCTTTTGATAAAGGCAATGCAATTGTTGGAAAACATTATTATAATTATTAGTATGCCCAAATTCGTGCTTGAAAAAATTCGATAGAATGCTCCAATCTGTACGATTTACTGCACTTAAACTATTATATCATTGCAATATGGTCCCTTAGAAACACATAGGAAACTCATACAAACACCAAGTATCATCTCAAGAATAATAGGTAGCAATCACTATAAAGTGATCGAACTAATAGTACATATCATCCTTAGGATTCCCATTGAATAACTTTAGCTAAACACAAGGATTGTCAATAAAAGTAGAAAGAATTGTACCATATGCCAAGAATAACACCATCAACTAAGTTTAATTGTTCAACTACAACTGCATAATATCAAGAAATTACATTAACTATTACTCTAGAGTTAAAAGAGGAGGAGGTTGTCGCTTTGCCATGAAGATAAATAAAAAGAAGAAAAAGCATTAAAAAAAATTAAAAAAATTTAAAAAACTATAAAGAAAGTGAGATTTAAATAATGCAAAAGTTAAATCTAAACCAAAATCTTAATCCATCAATATGAGTGCATGGAATATGGAAAAGAAATATAGAAATGTGTATAACAATTAACCCAAAAACCCTAGTGAATGATCATTAATATATAGTATTGTAATTGTACACTTGCCAATTTGTGTAGTGACATTTTGGAGAAGTTTAACACTATTAACATGAAAAAACCAGATGGCATTATATGTAATTCAGTTTTCTTCAAGGACTCAAGATATTGTTCATATCATTTAGAAAATAAACTACAAGAAAAACTAAAGCTACAAAAATGCTGCTTATCATTGGACTTTTTCTTTAGTACCATTTACCATTTCTGATTACTTTGATATGAGAGAGAGAGCGAGAGAGAGAGAGAGAGAGAGAGAGAGAGAGAGAGTCTCCAGTGATGAAGGGTGAATGGACTCTAGGGTCTCCTGTGTTTTTCTTTTGTTTTCTAAAAACAATGCATAGATTATTTTTTCTTAATCTTTTAATCATCTGAGTGGTGGTGTTGTTCACCTATGAAACAATGTCAAATCAATCCCCTCTCACCGACGTGCCACGGTGGCTAATAGACGAAATGGATTCCATCGATCGCGGGCCAGAAACAGAGAAGGAAAGCCCTTGGTTGGCTCGCTGGTCCCAGTCTTTGGTGACGCTGATTGATTGACACGGACCAGTTGCATGCATGGGTGCTTGACAAGGAGAGGTCAGTGTTGCTCTTGTCAATTGTTGGTGTTGTTGGCCCATGGGACCCCAAAGCGATCTTGATGTAGCAACGCAGCCCAGTCATATGCACTTTGGAGCTGCAACATGGCTGGTGCACAGACAACATGCAGTTGCTCGAAAAGAATACAGCACATCGCCGTGCGTTCGTGTTCACGATTTTCGTCCCCTGTGCAATTCCGGCCCTTGTTGGACTCCTCCTAAAAGGCTTGAATTCTTGCATTCATCAGTCAGTAGTCTTATAATGCTTGACATTGGGTACCACAAGACTATCAAAACAACATATTCATAGGGCACACAAATATGCCACTCCCATTTGGCAAACAATTGAGCAGGGCAATGCTTTCCCCACTTCCCACATCTTCCTTTTTTCCAAGGTGGCCCATGTGTGCCTCTTGATGTCACATAAAAACAACCCCTCCACAATGTACATGAAATTTAAAGTTGGGAAAGAATCAATCCACCCACGCAGCCAATCAGGATGTACGTACACACAGGATCAAGTTACGTAATTCACCTGAAGATCAGGCATAATTTACATACACCTTTTAAGATTTCTGATACTTGCCAAATTTTTCCATCAATGTTTAACTACATCCATGTGAACTGCGAATTCCGCTGCCTGCTTCATCCCTTTTTTTGTCTTTTGGAGGCTGCAGCATTCATCGTGTACTTGTCTTATACGCAAGGCCCGTATAAGCTCACAGCCGCGTAGGAATTTATGAGAGCGTGCTCTGCCTGCGCATGCAGCTGTGAAGATCACGCACGACCGCGGGACGAGACGATTCTCGCTCGCCTTCGCTCGAGTTCTCGTCCGAAAGTAGCCAGCGACTGGTTTCCTTTTGTGTGAGATGATATAAAAGAGAGGCGGAAAGGAGAGACTCTAGAACGAATCGATCGTCGCCAATCCACCACCCTCGTTGCTAAACCCCACAGTGAGCGAGATGGTCTCTAATTTGCTCGTGGCTGCTGCTGGCTCTCGATCGCCGCCGCCACCGATTGTAGCACGCCCACCTGGAACCGCAAGAACATCATGTAGTCGGCGGCCTCGCCTAGGAGGACCGAGCAATTCATGTCGTGTCCGCCGGGAACTAGTCCCTGCAATGCCTTGACACGAGATTGGATCGTCTGCTCGTCGTCCCTGCTGGATCGTCGCTGCTGCTGGGATTGCATGATCCTGCGCTTCAATCGTCCCTGGCATCGGCTGGCACGAACCTGGCGCGCCGCGGCCTTGAGAATACTGCGATGCCTCAGCCGCCGGCAAATCTTTCGCTTGGACGAGCGCGCGACCCGCAGCAGCGCTGGAAATCTCCGGCCCGAGGAGGAGAGATTCGACCCGGCGGCGGCGGCGGCTGGATCTTGTTGCTGGAGCTGATCGCCCAGCGCGGCGCTCCACCCCGCGCCGCTGCCAGTGATGGCAAGCGATCCGTCGGCCAGATTCTTGATCGCCTTCCCCCGCTCCTTGACGCTCAGATCAGCGTTCCTCATCATGGTGCCTAGCGGCGGCAAGAGGTGGCTCTTGAGCAATTCGATGTAGTAGTCGTCCATGGGAGAGGGTAGGAGTCCCTCCACGCGACCGGAAGGAAAGGAACTCGGACAGAGATCTCGCCGCGATCTTCAAGAACTACGACAGAGATTGCCCCGACGATCGGAGATTTCGAGAGAGCAGCAAAGATTTCGGCGCGATCAAGGGACGAATCGCAGCGGCAAATCGCGAGAAGCCGATATGATCGTCTCGAATTCGCGGAGACCAACCGTGATTCGCGAGAGATTTCGGCAGCGCAATCGATCAAGAAATCTATAGAACCTCCATTCGCGCCCTGTGACGATCGATCGAGCCGCGCCTCCCTCCAATTCGATCGACCGAGAAAATGTGATACTGGGAAAGAACCCTCAAATTTAAAGAAACCCCGGGGTTCGTCCCTCAAACGGCAGCACGGCGCATCGTGGCCGTCCAATGCGCAATCCAGCGGCCGCAATCGCGCCACGTCACTGTGGCCCAAAAGAAAGTGTCCAAGATGGGCCTCTGGGCCCATCCCGCGCTTTGCGGCACGCACATGGCTGCACATGATTGCATATGCGGGGCTGGCCATGGGGTGGTGGCCACTGGCCATAATTTGGCCCGGCCACATTCGATAGTGGCCCGCCGTTCACATGGCACGGCGTTGAAAACGGGCAACGCCAAAATAACTGGCCACCCCACGGTACGGCCCGTGACGGTTGCCGACGTGGAGAGTAATGGCCACCTCTCCTCCAATCATGGTCACGGATATGGGCCCAGCCAAGGCCCACGGCCCAATTATGAGCGCGTAAGAACGACGTAATGCAGGGACCACTAGCATGGAAATATTTTATAATGGTTTTCGATCAAACCATTTTTCAATCGTATCGGCTCGTACCGAAGCCCCTAAATCTTACACACATCGCGTGCTGGGCGGAGGGAAAGCATCTTTGCATTTTCTATGGTAGAAGGATTCCTTGTGAATACAGTTGAGATGCTCTTTCTAGCGAAAGGTGGTGGCGAAGACGTCACCCAAAGCCTTTGATTGACATGACAAAGCGCAAGCGCACAATTCTTAAAATTTAAATAGTGGTCTTAAGCACCGAGAAAGAACCAACCCCCACTACATGGAGGGGACAAGGCCGTACGCGACCACCACCCATGTGCGCCAATCCAATGGCCATTATTGGACTTGTAGAGTATACGTACTTGGCGGCATATACTTTATCAATATTCTTCGTAGTTTGTAGCCCGTCAAAGGTGAAGGTCAATGCCCCCTTCCACTGGTGCTGGTGAACAGCCCTACAACGCATTGTTTAAACCCCTCTTATTAGACAAATAACAGTGACGGTTTAGCTTTAAGCTGGATTCTGGAAGGAATGTACTCGTCACGCACAGGTCATCCCTCGACTTGAGCAAACAAAACATTCGGCGCTTGGATGGATCTTATCGATCGTAATCCTCGCGAGTAAACAAAGACCTCTATGGAATGGACCACTCACCTGGAAGCTCTTGGATTCTTCTCTCTGGCGCCCCCCATTTATTTACTCCTGTTGTTACATTCCTTCCCCCTTCTCCTCCCTTCTTCCAGCTTAAGAATAGAAAAAGTCATGAAAACGAGGAGGGGTTGCAATGACGAAAAAAAGTATTGTTTACGTGATTACCTCACTTTTAAACAGTATTAAGATTTCTAAGTGGGAGCTCACCCCCGTTGGCTACTATCCTGTTGCGGTGAATTTGTCTTGGTTTTCCTGCACGAACTGCAGGCCAGTGCGCAGGTTGGGCTTGAATCTACCCACTGCGTGCGGCCGGTGGCCTGCTTCTGCAATCTGCAATCTGCACACTGTTCTGCAATCCGCAGTGCAGCGAGGGCGCTGCAGATCTCAGCATCAAGGCGCAGTGTACGAGCTCTGATTTGTAAATTGCGACCGAGGAAAAGAAACTCTTGTCTGCTTCCTCGAGCAAACCGCATGTCAAGATCCAAACCACACAAATATGTATAAACAAGTTGTCATTCATACCCGTTTTATCTCTGGAGCCACTGTTGAAACAAAGACGAGCCCGTCGGAAAGAAGATAAAGAAAGCTTAGAAATTGTGAGTTCTTACTATCCATGGACATGTGTCACGGACACTTCAAAACTTCTCTGTAAAGCCGTACGGAGAGAGCTTCGTCACTACGTCACATCGTCATACGCAAGACTTCGACCTATTTTTACGCTCAAACAAGTCGGCCGTGAGCAGAGATCGTACCTCCTCTCGTTCGTCATGCACTTTGAAAGTTGCCCATGAATTCGTGTAGATGCGGCGCATGACTGACGCCTCCAACGACGCAGCACAGCGTGGGTTCCACAAGCTCTCCTTCCAAATGCTGCGGAATCTCTAAGCCTTAGGCTCCAATCGCAGTAGGAATGAAAAAGAAAAAACTCTCTTTCTTTGTTCATAAGAAGTTGAGCGCTGGATTCTCAGGCTGATTTCCCACACCAGGGTTCAGTATTTGCAAAATGTACACGGCGAGAATAAAAAGGTGATAGACTTACTGTGCATACATGTGGCGAAGCCTTCAACGTGCATCGGTAGTAGATAATAGGCCTATTTAATTAAGGTGTGAAGTATAAAACTAAATACATACAATTATTTTGAGTGTTTTCTTAACAATTATACTTAGATGTAATGTTTTAATTGATTTGGAACTAGTACAAAAGAAAAGCCAATAAAATATAAATACAATGTTGCAACTTAGGCTGAAATAATATTTACCTTAGCTAACCAAGTATGATAAGCATTTTAATTATCCATTTCAAACTTGTTTGTAACATTAGAAGAAATCATCATTATCCATAAAGTGCCTCAAAGGAAAAAATACAAAAGTTCATATTTATTTTGATGTTATTTTATTTTAAAAATCCTCTTTTGCAAGAGACCATTTTTAAAGAATTAACATAAAAAATTATTAAATCATCCTTCTATATTTAAAAGAGCAATTCAATCCAGATTCCTTTTTTTTCTAAATGGCTTGGATGTTACCACGTGGAGGAAAAAAGGTTATTGTTGTTTTAGTGGAACTTCTTTTTTTAGGTCGTAGTATGCATTCTCTATTAGGTTTAATGTCTTGGTAGATTGGTCTCTTTCCCTTTGGAGTTGAGAATGTGTCTCAGAGCATATTGGCGGGATTGAAGTCAAGGTTAAGCTCATCAACTTAGAATTTCCTTTGCTTAAAGGTAAGGTTTTCAATGCAATCCTTTTCTATTTTTTATTGTTTTTTTTTTTTTCTAGCTAGAAGGTCTCTCCACTGATCTATTTTTTTCAGGAGTGGATCTTTGATACCCTAGCAAATGGAGAGAAGCTAAATAACCAATTCTATGCGGATTGCGGCTTGCTAGGTCTCTAATGGGTGTAAGTCATTTTCCTTTCCATCTTGTTGCACCTTCTGTTGTTTCTCCAGCTCTACAACCTATGCTGGATTTGTCAAATCAAGAGCGAGCAAAATTTGTAAGGTTTAGGAGATGTAAAACCGTTTTCTATATTTTTTTTTTCAACAATCAATGTTTTTTCAGAAGTATGAAACACAAGAATTTGTAAAGCCATCTATGTGTTTGGCTTCCTCTTCTTGAGAATCGACATTATTTTCAAGGCAAGAAGATTCTTCTTCTCTAAGTTTGTTCAAAGCTTCAATTCTAGAAAAAATTTAATTGCAAGCTCTACAGGGATTTGTTGGATTGACTTGAGTGCATATAATAAAAGGCATAAACCTTGAGTGAGGGACTTCATGACTAGTAGTTATTAAACTTAGAAACATTGAGCAATATTTTTATCATTTTATTGTATATTTTAATTTTATTTAAGTGTTTACATACAATTTTTACAAGCTAAATATAAATTTGGAAAAAAATTCATTAATTATAGATAATTTCAATAGATATATGATAAAACCAATAAATATAAACTGAAATAGTAAATGAGTACAATTTTTGATAAAATTTATGAAAGTTTAACTTCAGTCAAATGAGTCATCATTTTAAAAAACTCTATATTAACTATTTTGTGTGTGAGGTCAGAGTGTGAGGGCTAAGTGTACGGCTATGATGCCGTATACTAATTGGTAGCTGTCAGATTAATTTCAATCTGGACCACTTGCTTCTGTATATAAGCTAGGGTTTTTGGGTTAATTAATTTGCACATTTTCTATATTCCCTTTCCATATTTCAAGCACTCACATTAGTGGAGGTGAGAGGCACCTTTGATTGTCCCTGAGGAGTGTTTGAATTTGGGATTTTAGTTTAGATCTAGCTTTTGCATCGTATAGATTTAACTTTTTCCATTTCCTTTCTTTTGTTCTTCCCTTTTAAGATTTTGGTTTAGATCTAGCTTTTTGCATTGTCTAAATTTACCATTTCCTTCTAGCTTTTTGTCACTTATCTTCTTTGGCTTTTTTTTTTTGTTCATCTTCATGGCAGATTAGCAATCTCCTTCTTTGACTCTAGAGTAGCAATTGGTCTAATTGCTTGATGCTATGCACTTGCAATTGAACAACCAAACTCAATTGATAACAGCATTCACAGCATGTGGTACAACTCCTCCTCCTCTTGGTACCAATCCTCGTGTTCGGCCGGAGTTCTTTCGCGGGAATCCTGGGGATGATGTGTACTATTGGTTTGATCACTTCATGGTGATTACCACATATCATTCTTAAGATGATGCTCGACGTTTGCGTGAGTTTCCTACGTGTCTCCAAGGGATGGCATTGCAATGGTACAATGGTTTGAGCGCAGCCACTCGTGGGGATTGGAGTGTTCTCCTGGACATCTTCAAATGTGCCTTCAGCTATGCTGACGACTATGATGATGCCTTCAAACAATTGCATCATCTTTACCAAGGGCCATCTGAGTCGGTAATGCAATTTGGCATTCGTTTTCGAAGTCTTTTACTTTGTGTGGAGCCCAATATGTCGGAGCGGATCAAACTAGAAATGTTGTGGCCAACACTTTGTCAAGATTTTGTTGGACTTGTGCATACATTTACTCTTGCCACCCTTGACAATGCTCTTCACTTGGCACAACATTATAAGACGTTGCCTCTTCCACATCTCGCTACATATCCTTTAGCTCCACTTCCTATGAGTGATGGTTCTGTTCCAATGAAGGTTGATACTGCTGTTGCTCGAGTCCAAGGACAAGGGCAAGGACGTGGTCATGGCTGTGATGTTTGCTGCTGGGCATGTGATGAAGTTGGTCATGCTTATCGGCATTGTCAGCATTTTCCAGATTGGCGACCTCCATTTCTTGGGTGGAGATTTTGGCGTCAGCAACGTCCCGTTGGTGCTACTATAGTGGAAGGTTTAGACACCGAGATGCATCTGGAAAACGAGGAGTCATACAAGTAATAGAGGGATCTTGCGCGAATAAGTTAGTGACCCTTTCATCTTTCTTTCAGGAGTATCATCAAAGGGGTTCATTTGGCATTAGTTCATCCAGTATTTACTTTTCAAGCTTGTTTTTATAACAAGAGGTCTCCTATTATTCTCTCCGTGTTGGTTGATACAGGTTCGAGTTTACCTTTTATTGCTTGACCTGTTGCCACACGTTGTCGTCTACACTTGCGTCGTGTGGCAGAAGCAGTTTTCATTCTTTATGGCAATGGCCATACACATGCATGTGCATGGGATGAGGTAGACCTAGTTGTGCATGTGGGTGATCTCGAGCTTGAGTTGCAGGTGGTGCCAAGTCAAGCTTTTGACCTCATTCTTGGTATGGATTAATGATCCAGATATATCATTTTGATGTTGTTCATTGCCTAGGGAATTCTATGGCTGATGCTGATGCCTTTTCTCGAGCTCCTCTTCCTTCTCCATTCTCTTCTCATATTTTTTACGAGCTTGTTGTTCCAGCCTCTATGGATTTTCTAGACAAGGATTCTATATTGTTGGTGGTTGCTGTACTTGATGTTCAGTGTCCACAAGGCATAGAGCAAGATCTACCTTTTCTTGATGAGGTTCGCGAGGCTCAAAAGATTGAGCCGTGGATTTGAAGGCTTCGAGATGGGTTTAAGAATCCTGCATCACTTGCTGATGACTTGCCTTTCCGGCATTTACATTCTCAATATCGCCTTAAAGACGGCCTTCTTTATTTTGTGGGGACAGATCCTAATGATCATTTACGGCTGGTGGTGCCTTCTATCTTTATTCCGCAGTTTCTCCATACCTACCATGACTCTTCTGTTCTAGGTGGGCATATGGGACATTGTCGTGTAACTGAGAAGCTGTGTAGGTCTTTCTATTGGCCGAAGATGCGACGTGATAATATCCCGTATGTGTGCGTTTGGTGCCAAGCTCATAATACTCCCCCTCAGGCTATGGAAGGACGGTTGGAGTCAATTGCAATTTCCCGTCCGTTTGAGTTGGTGGCATTTGATCTTATGGGACCTTTTCCACGGTTGACTGCTAGCAATGAGTATATTATTATTGCTTTTGAATATTTGACTCGTTGGGTAGAAGTTGGTGCTCTTGCTAGTGCCTTTGCAACTGCTGTTGGATACTTCCTCCTCAATCGAGTGGTGTTCTAGTATTTTTATCCAAAGTAGATTCTTTCGGATAATGGTCCCACATTTATGGCTGAGGCATTTCATGTTTTGACGTCTCGGTTGGGGATACACCACACTTTCACGAGTGCTTATCATCCACAATCAGACGGTCTGGTGGAATGGCTCGTTCGGACATTCAAGGGGATAATTGTAAAATATGTGAACTTTCAACATTCAGATTGGGATGGTTATTTGCCATCTCTTCAGTATGCATATGTCACAGGGGTGCAGAGTTTTGTTGGTGCTTCACTATATAAATTCCTACATGGTCATGATCCAATATTACTAATGGAGTTTTACCTTTGCAATTGACACAAGCTGCCGATGCTAGGTCATGGGATCAATATTTAACAAGCATTCTTCCACTTGTCCGAGTGGAGTCCGTTGAACACTTAGGCTGCATACAAGTGGGACAACAACAGTGGTACAACTCTCATCATCGTCCACCTGCAGAGTACAAAGTGGATGATTTAGTGTTAGTCTGTTTTCCCCATATTACGGTACGTGGTTTATCTAAGGGGCTCCTTGCACAATGGAAAGGACCGTATCGGGTGTTGCAACAAGTTGGATCACAAGTTTATGAGGTTCGACATGACGTCCAACAGGCCGATCCTCCAGAGATTATGCATGTGCAACGATTGAAACGCTTTATAGAAAGGGATCAAGAGCAGTTAATACCACTTACAGATCCGCTGATGCCTCCTCCTAATGTTCCTCTAGATCCCAGCCAGTCTACAAGAGAACCTTGATGGTTTTCCATTATTCCGAGAAGAGGGGATGATGTGAGGGCCAAGTGTACGGCTATGATGCCATATAATAATATTAGCATAGTGGGATTTTGGTAGCTGTCGAATTGGTTTCAATCCAAACCACTCGCTCCTGTATATAAATTAGGGTTTCTGGGCTAATTAATATGCATATTTTTTGTATTCCTTTTCCATATTCCAAGCACTCACAAGAGTATATAATTACAATGTTGTATACTAATATCCCTAAGGAGATTTTGTATTTGGGATTTTAGTTTAGATTTAGCTTTTGTATTGTTTAGATCTCACTTTCTTTATAGATTTTTCAATTTCTTTTCTTTTATTTCTTTTGTTTTTGTTCATCTTCATGGTAAAGTAGCAATCTCCTCCTTTGACTCTCGAGTAACAATTAGTGTAGTTGTTTGATGCTATGTTATTGTAGTTGAATAATCAAACGTAGTTAATGGTGGCATTCATAACATATGATGTAATTTTTACTTTTACTATTAATCCTCTTGTTTGGCTAAAGTTTTTCCATGGGAATCCTAGGGATGATATATATTATTAGTTTGATCACTTTATAGTGATTACTATCTATTATTCTTGGGATGATGTATATGAGTTTCTTACATATCTCGAACAATAGTATAATGGTTTGAGTGTAGCCACTTGTTTGGATTAGAGCATTCTCTTAGACAATGCATTCCAACAATTGCATTGTCTTTGTCAAGGGCAATTTGAGTTAGTGATGCAATTAGACATTCACTTCCAGAGCTTCTTGCTTCATGTGGAGCCAAATATATTATAGTGGATTAAGTTGGGAATGTTATGGTTAGCACTTCATTAAGATCTTGTGGGACTTGTGCATGCACTTTTCTAGCCACCTTTGATAATGTTCTTTGATTGACACAACATTATAAGACATCACCACTTCCACTTTTTATAGTACATCCTTTAACTCCACTGCCTATGGGAGATGGTTTTGTTCAGATAGAGGTTGATGATGTTGCTACTCATGTTTAAGAACAAAGGTAAGGACATGGTCATGGCCGTGATGTTTACTATTAAGTATGTGATGAGATTGGCTATATATATCAATGTTGTTAGTGTCTTCTGGATTGGCATCCTCCATTTCTAGGGTGGAGGCCTTGGTGTCAACAACGTCTTATTGGTGCTACTACAATGGAAGGTCTTGACGTGAAGATTCTTCTAGGAAATGAGGAGTCATACAAATAGTGAAAGGTCTTTATGCAAATAAGTCAATGACCCTTTCATCTTTTTTCTAAAGTACCATTAACAGGTTCACTCAGCACTAGTTCATTCAATATTTACTTCTAAACTCTTTTTTAATAACAAAAAGTTTCCTATTATTCTTTCTATATTAGTTGATATAAGCTCAAGTTTATTTTTTATTGCTTGACTTGTTGCCACACATTGTCATCCATAGCTGTGTCATGGTAGGGTCAATCTTTATTCCTTATAGCAATGACCAAACACATGCATGTGTATAGGATAAGGCAGACCTAGCTGTGTATGTGGAAGAACTCATTTATTTATTGTCAATGGTGCCAAGTCAAGCTTTTAACCTCATCCTTGGTATGGATTAGTTATAATGCAATCATGTTAAATATGACTTTAAAGCTTCTCCCTTTTATCTCATATTTTCTTATATTTTTTCCATTCCTTTTACTTTTATTCCTCTTTGTCCTTCTATTTCTACCTCTTTTTCTATCACTTTTGTCTTTTCATTACTTCTTATTGTGTTTTCATCTTGCTCTTTTATTCCCCCTTCATATCTCTTTGATGGTTTTTATGTCACAACAGTGGATCAACTCAAAAAGGAGCATATTAATCTCTTTGGCTTTGATTTATCATATGGCCAAGATTGCATTATGTCATTTTATTCAAATTGAGGATGCTTATCCAATTAAGGTTTTTGTTCAGCATTGGTCACCAAAGGAAATCAAAATTTTATACGTAAAGATCAAGGAAATATTAGAGAATGATGTTATTTGCAAGTCTCAGAGTCCTTGAACCTAAACCTTAGGCCATTGATCGAAGGAATGGAGCTAAACTCCTAAATATGGAGCCAAGGAATAAAGAGCACTAGAGTGCTCTTTGGCTGTACGCTCAAGTGTCGCTCCATGAAAGAATAGAAATATAGAGCGATTTAGAACAATCTTAGAGCATCCATAATACTAAGATTAGCACGCAAAATGGAGTTAAATAGAGTTTAGCACTATTTCAACATACTAATGGCCTAATGTGAAGAAATAGATACTTCACCAATTAGCATGCAAAGGAATTTGGGCTTAGACCTAAGCCAAATGCAGAACAAAAAAAAACATATAAGCGGGAGCTAAATTATGCCTTAGTTGGTCAGCTATATCCAACCTACCCACTATCCGTACTATACATACAAATACTAATAACATTGAAGCTAATAAGCCATAAATGCCTTCCCTAACAACTTCTATCAAATGAAATAATGAGTATAAGAACTTAAAGAACCAAAAACTTGAAAAATTTTATAGCCAAGTTTTGCCTAATAATGACCATAAGTTTTACATGAATTAACTTCAATGCTAAAGAAGAAATTATAGTACAACCCATAATATCCTTCTTAACACATGCATAAGCCAAACTTCATAATGCCAAAGCTAATGAAGAGTATGTTTACATCTATCTAAAAGCTAAGCATAACAAAACTATGCTTAACAAATGATCACCTATCGATCCTCCATAAATCCATCTATAGTAAGATATAATTCACTTTATAACAAGCACAAAAAGAATCATCAATGATCAATTTATCCCAACTTAATTCTAACAAGGAACTAATATCTCCAATATTGATCATTAACTCTTCCTTTTGTAAAGTTAGCATAGTCCACGATTGAATCACTTTTCAAGGAAAAGCCAAAGCTTAACCCCTACTAAACAATTTCAACTAAAAAAGAACTAACTCAACTTGCTATTCAACTCATTTGAACGTCATAACTAGCAAAATGCACGAATGCTAATAATACAAATCTACAGCCAAAACATCAATACTATTTGTAAGGAGACTAATGAAACTTAATATCCATCCTATAAAAAGACATTTTATTTCATTTGAATCCCAACATTAACAATGTCAGCAATAGGGTATCACTTCAATGCTATCAACAGTAGAATAAAGCTAAAAGAAAGCAATAGTGAATTACCATTCAAATCTTTAGCAACTAAGCTAACCAAAGTCAAAGATACCTTACTCAGTATCTGTGACTAATCCTCTAACAAAACTCATTACAGGTAATACATCATCAAAGATTGATTCACTAAGATTCTATGAAATCCAACACTACGGAATAAATGCAACTAAATGATATCGACAAAGATGGAATTGATATGCCAACATGGAAAAACCATACAAGTTTAACGACACGATCTTCCATAATACCATCTGGTAAAGCAAGCCTATCATTAATCAATTTTTATCGAGTGAAGTAAGTGTTAAAAGTCCTCAACAAAGTCTACAAACAATCACTAGTTATAAGCAACTAATAATCAATCTTCAATTTGCTTTTACAAGACCCTAACACTGAACTCACATCATCGAGTTATATATTTGTCTAACAAGAAGGTAATACCCTAGGTATATGGTCAAGCATCTCGTCACTTTTTGAAGGATCGACAAGGATCACGGACGCAAGCTTCTGTGCTCTAGCGACACATTGTGTGTTCTTGGAGAAGGTAAACTAAATGATTACTTGAATCCAACTCAACTGCAATAAACTCATTAATATGTTTAGCCAATAGCTTTAAATATGCCTTGAAGAGGCTAGTTATACATAATCAACACTTAGTCGAAACTAAAGTGAAGACCATAAGATGGACTTATATTGATACACAACTTCCTATCTTGGTTATTTCATTGATAATCTTTAATCATATTGCATTATTACTGTAGCACATGTGATCATGGGATGAGATTTGGATATACTGTCACCGTGGATCCTTGGAACCTTGGGGGATAAATGGGGATAAAATAGCCACTAAGGGCTCTCTCATCAAGCAATTGCCCCTTTTCCAGTTGGCTTAAGGGGAGAGAGATAAGGTGCGCTACAGTTGGTATTAGAGCAAATGGCATGGGTTCGATTCCCATTGATTAGTGGCTACTTAAAAGTATAATATACCCTTGAGCAAGGTATATTCTTACCCCTAAATTTGAAATCGTACGTATTGGGCATCCATGCGTACGTCCTTCCTCTTGTGTGGAGTATCCACGGACGAAGGTATCCACCGTGGGACTGCGGTACGAGTGGATAATTAGTTGCCTCACATGGAATAGCTAGTCTACACAATGGAAGGATTGGTAGATTGAGTGCGGAAATGGAGGTGCTGGTTCCCCTTGGCTCAGTAGGGGATTAACTAGGGGTTGTTAATCAATAGTCAATGAGGACATTGGGCATCCATGCGTACGTCCTTGGCTCAGTAGGGGTTGTTAATCAATAGTCAATGAGGACATTGGGCATCCATGCCCCTAAATTTGAAATCGTACGTATTGGGCATCCATGCGTATGTCCTTCCTCTTGTGTGGAGTATCCACGGACGAAGGTATCCACCGTGGGACTGCGGTACGAGTGGATAATTAGTTGCCTCACATGGAATAGCTAGTCTACACAATGGAAGGATTGGTAGATTGAGTGCAGAAATGGAGGTGCTGGTTCCCCTTGGCTCAGTAGGGGATTAACTAGGGGTTGTTAATCAATAGTCAATGAGGACATTGGGCATCCATGCGTACGTCCTTGGCTCAGTAGGGGTTGTTAATCAATAGTCAATGAGGACATTGGGCATCCATGCCCCTAAATTTGAAATCGTACGTATTGGGCATCCATGCGTACGTCCTTCCTCTTGTGTGGAGTATCCACGGACGAAGGTATCCACCGTGGGACTGCGGTACGAGTGGATAATTAGTTGCCTCACATGGAATAGCTAGTCTACACAATGGAAGGATTGGTAGATTGAGTGCAGAAATGGAGGTGCTAGTTCCCCTTGGCTCAGTAGGGGATTAACTAGGGGTTGTTAATCAATAGTCAATGAGGACATTGGGCATCCATGCGTACGTCCTTGGCTCAGTAGGGGTTGTTAATCAATAGTCAATGAGGACATTGGGCATCCATGCGTACGTCCTTGGCTCAGTAGGGGTTGTTAATCAATAGTCAATGAGGACATTGGGCATCCATGCGTACGTCCTTCCTCTTGTGTGGAGTATCCACGGACGAAGGTATCCACCGTGGGACTACGGTACGGGTGGATGACTAGTTGCCTCACATGGAATAGCTGGTCTACACAATGGAAGGATTGGTAGATTGAGTCCAGAAATGGAGGTGCTGGTTCCCCTTGGCTCAGTAGGGGTTGTTAGTCAATAGTCAATGAGGACATTGA
>NW_003314267.1:969610-1005297 GCF_000143415.4 Selaginella moellendorffii
CGAATCCAAACAAGAAGGACGCGGCGGCCTCGAACAAAACCGCGTAGGGGAAGCACGTCGCGATGGCGAGGGTATGAGCCAGCACAAACACTGGCATTGCCCATCTTCCAAGGCGCTGGGAGACGCCCTGGAGAGCTTCAAGCATAGCCTGCCGATCGCCATTGTAGGCGTACAAGATCGAGGCATAGATCCCAGCTGTTGCGGTGGCGAGCGCGAGGAGAGTAAGCTTGGCCCCCTGCGCCATCAAGAACCCTAGAATCCGCTCGCGAGCGGCGCAATGCGAGGCCGATACCGCTACCTGGGGTCGATTTCCGCCGAGAAATCGCTCGATCGGATCGTTAGAAGCTCGATCGCCAAGAAAGAGAGGATCGCCGCCACGCCGGCGTGACCGAGAAGAACACGCAAATAAACAAGCGCGCTGCGAATATCCAATATGATGCTTTCTAAAGCATATTCTTCTAGATAAAAACTTAAGCAAAGATCGCTACCGTTGATTTAGGGCACCATGGATAGCTTGCATTTCGCGCTGGGAGCTCCTCTATGGCGGAGCCCAGGGTTTCATCGATTCAACCGGCGGCAATGGCCGGCGCTATCGAGAGATCATCTGGCACCACCTCGCTCGGTCGTGGCGAGAATCGACGCGGCTCAGAGCGCGGATGAGCTCCAGGAGCAGCTGGCCGCGCTCGTGGACGAAGCAAGATCGGCGAGAATGCGAGGTAATCTCTGTGTTTACTCGGAACGGGGAAGAAATTTCTTCCTGTGAATCCAGCGGACAAGGCGCGGGCAAGATTTATGCGGCTAACGGAGAGTGTTGAGCAGATGAATCTCCGCGCCGCGGCGGAGATTAAGGCCGGGAATGAGGACTCGGCCAGGCAGCTGATCAAGGAGAAGAGGAATGTAATGGCTGCGCTAGAGCTGTCCAAGAAGCGAGCCGCGTTATTGGAAGAATTCGCGACAAAGCTCAACCAGGTATTCTTCTTATCATCTTTACAAGCATAGAACATCTCTTCCTTCTATTCTTACAGGTTATTTCTTTGAAAGAAACTCGTTTGATGGCGTCCCTATCGTTGGGAGAGCTCAGCGATACGACGACCACTTCCAGTGTGCGAATTGTTCCTCCAAAAGATAGAGTGCTGATCGTCCCTCCAAAAGAGAAAGAAACTGGCAGAGACGATCAATGTAGCAGCTAGTTTGGCATCACCTCCGCGTCCAGGACCTCGGGGCCCAGCCTGATGGCATTGATATAATTCACGGGGCTGTGAGCGGCGATTCCCGGGAACAAGAGACCAACCAGCCGAAACATCGTCGACGCCAACGTCTCTTTGTAAGCTTCACCGAACTTGTAGCGCAAGAGAAGGCTCTGGAGGAGCTCCCAGGTTGCGACGGCATGGTCGGGAAGCAGCTGGTTAGTCGACAAGCTTTTCGCTGTAGGCTCCTCTTGGACGGTCTATAACAGCACAAGTCAGTGAAGAAACACGCAGAGGCGATCTTACCTCGCCCCCGTAGCTGCTGCCGTAGAAGAAACAGGGTCCCAGGTGCTTGAACTGGAACGCTAGATCCTCGTACGGAAGGCGAGGGACAATATCGTTGGAGTAGACAACTCTGAAGAATCGGTTCTCCGGATGGTTGAGGTTGACGGTCACGTCAGCAGCGAATTCGGTATCGCCAGCTTTGGGCTGTCCAAAGGTGTAAACTCCGGCCAGCCTGCTCGTTACTTGGTTCTCGTTGGCGTGAAAGAGGAAGGAAGTGAAGACGGTAGCAAGCGCGCCCCCGAGACTGTGGCCGGTGATATAAACTTTGGCCTCCTTGTGAACTGCTAGAAGCTCCTTCAGCTTGAGACAGGCAGCGTCGTAAGCGAGAAGGCGGCTGTTCTCCGCGGTGCCAGCTTCGGGAAGGCCGGATAAAAATGGTCTCTGCCGCTGCTTCCCCGGCTCTTCGCCGGAAGTTTTCTTCTCGTCGTCCTTGTCCGAAATGGTATTGTCCGACTTCTCGTCATTTTCAAGCTCGTGATCTTCTAACGCTTCCTCGGTGCTGTAGAATTCCGAACCATCCCCACCAGTATCAAAAGTTCTTGCTTCTTCCTCGTGATCGGGTAAACTCTGGTGCTCCGCTGCTTCATCGTCTGACGTGGTCTTTTCTTTCGAAAGCTTGTCAACGATGTTTCGCCTGAGCCTGGTGAAAGTGGCCATGTCCTGTCGATCCACCAAGCTGAGAGCCTCAAGGCAGCCAACGTGAACTCGTCCTATTCCAGGGAACTCGTACCACGAGAAATCGAAGCACGAGCTCCAGTCGTAAGCGTTGAAAGGCACCAGTCCTTGGAAAGCTACGATGATCGCCTGGGCATTCTCGGCTCTGTCCATCGCGATCATGAGCCGGGTGGGCTTGCTTGGCTGATACTCTGGCCGGAACAAAAGCACGGAAGAACTTACGTTAAGCTGCGCAAGAACAAGAGCTACTTACTGTTGATACACTCGAAGACATCCACGGCGTGCATCTATAGATCAAACAGGAATAAAGTTTTACGAGCTCGCAAAATTTCCTGAGTTCTCACCTTCCAATCCTCGGTGACAACTTTGGCTATAACTTGAGAGTTCTCGTACGCAAGCTTGGAAGCCATCATACAAACGTCGGCGATGAGCTTGGATGCTGGGCTCTCGCTCGCAAAGAAGCTGCTGTGATTCCTGAATTCGTCGCAGCTCTGGTGGAGTAAGAGGTCTGTGCGTGGATCGAGCAGTCCTACAAAGCTCCAGTATTCATCGGACTCTTCCACTGGAGTTGCTAGGCCTGGAGAAACAACGATTTTAGAGAAGAGAATCTGATGCGAGGAGAATTTACCAGTTCCAGTGACGAGCTTCATTCCCATCTTGAACAATCCCCCATTCACATGAAAGATATTGAGCCAGAGCTCCACGAATTTGCCCGCCATGGCCAGGCCCCTGGCGATGGCGAGCAGCAGCACCATCATCCACATCGCGAATTTCGCCTGCCAGCTGCTGTCCACGGCCTCCCGAAGCGATGGCGTGCAGCGCATCGACGGGGCCGGGGCGTCCGGGAAGAGGGAGAGGAAGACATTGAGCAGGCCGCAGCCGCGCGGATCGAAAATGGCGTAATTCTCGCCCGCCGCCGCCGCCGCCTTGCGAGAATCCGTGACATCCATACCTCTCCAGGCGCCGATCGGTGGGAGCGATGGATCATTCTCGCTGCCCTTGACGACGGCATCCCAGCTTTGGGCGCCAAGAAAGAATCTCTCACGCTTCTAGGGCAAAATCGCCTCCAACGTGGCAAGACACGTGGGCTAGTCATGCTAGGGTTCTTAAACGACGGGGTTCGATTCCCGCCCTTTTTTTTATCACAAGTCTCTTTCGCAATAGCGCTTCCATTTACGAGATGCTTCGACAAGGGATTTATTTTGGATCCCTCTTAGCTCCAAATCATCCTAGGCGCTGTTCTTCCCTGCCGCCGCTGCTTTGGCGCCAGAGAAGCTCGAGCATTGTGGCCATGGTAGCAACAACAGGTATGAGATTTTGCAAGGTTTCGATCGATGTGATGTGAAATTCTTTAGATTCTTCCAAGATCGTTCCCGTTCTTTCGATCTCCGAGGTTTGTGTGCCTTTTCGTGCTGGATCAATCTACATTTGGCTATTTCAGGTCACCGAGAGGCTCAAATCTCACTCGCACGATGCCCAGAAGACCTATCGAGCTATGTACTCGAGCCTCATCGATGGAATTACGACCGATCCCGCCGCCATGGTGATCCCGATGGACGATCATATGGTCCATCGCGGGCATGGCGTCTTTGACACCGCAACCATCGCTGATGGGTAAGAACTTCCTTCTTTGGCTTTGTTTTTCTTCCTTGTGTCTAGCAAATTGGCGCTCTCTTGCCCATTGTTCATTGTCTCTTTTCTTTTGTCCTGAGATCTAGCTTGTCAACTCTTGCTTGTCTTCGTTGGAACTTTCTTACTCGTAGAACTTGTTTTTTCTCCAACAGCTACTTGTATGAGCTTGACGCGCATTTGGACCGGTTCCACAAGTCCGCCGCTGCGGCGAAAATTCAACCACCGTTCGACCGTGCTACCATGCGAGAAATTCTTATCCAGACGGTGGCAAGCTCTGGCTGTAAGCTGGGATCACTTCGCTACTGGCTCTCAGCTGGACCTGGCGGATTCGGACTATCATCCTCCGAGTGCACCATGTCGACGCTCTATGCCGTGGTCCTGTCCTTGCCCGCTATCCCCGATCCCGACATGGGTGTCACAGTGATAACAGCGTCCACGCCAATGAAGCACCCCCAGTTTGCAACCATGAAAAACGTCAACTATCTCCCGAATGCACTGTCGAAGCTGGAAGCCGAGAGCCAGGGGGCGTTTGCAGCGATTTGGCTCGACGACGAGGGGTTTGTCGCAGAAGGTCCCAACGTGAACGTCGCGTTTATCTCCAAGTCGCGAGAGCTGCTCGTTCCGGAGTTTGACAAGATACTGTCGGGATGCACGGCAAGGAGAACGGTAGCTCTTGCGCCGAAGCTCGTGGAGAGCGGAGTTCTTTCGGCCGTGAAAGTAACGAAGATCTCGCCGGAGCAAGCCAAAGACTGTCCCGAGATGATGCTCATCGGCAGTTCGCTGCCTATTACTCCTGTTGTCAAATGGGATGGGCAAGTCATTGGAAACGGTATGTGGAGTGTAAGAGTCGTCTTTCGTGTTCTTACTTACCAGTGCTTTCAGGTGAGGCTGGTCCCGCGACAATTGCTCTACGAAATCTTGTAGTCGATGACATTCTTAATGGACCGTCAGCCGTAAGAATCCCCGTACCATACACTGGTGAAGCTTAAAAAGGTGAGAGCTATGATTGCTACCAGACGGAACTGATTTATTCATAAGTTTGTACAATAATGTAACTTTTAAGTGTGCTTAGCTTGGCTTTGAGATAGGGTGTGGTTTGCAACACCAAACTGCTTGATGGTTCTCGCAGGTTCGTCCCGTTATGGAGTGGTATGCTGTCAAGAAAAGCTCGTATCATCAGGTACTCCTTTTTTTTCTAGTCGCAAACTGACACTTGTGGCGTTCTGAAGATTCAATGGAAACTCGGGCAGAAAAGAAGAATCTCGAGTTTTCATTGCAGCAGCGACCATTGCAAGTAGTTCTAGTTTCTCCCCAGGTACTGGGCTCTCCCTTTTTAATTTCTATCAGCACTTTAACATCTTGTAGATTCCTGGAAACACTGGAACTACTGCTCGAACTTGTGCAGCTGTACTAGCGGGGCTACATCTTGTAAAGGTACACGCAAATTTTTCTCACAATGCAATCTTAGTGCTAGTCTTGCTTTTTTAATCTGCACAGCCCCTTGGATTTTCTATAGAGGATTCCAAACTGAAGCGAGCTGGGCTTGATTATTGGAAGTAAGAAATTCCTTTCTTTCTCTGTCTTTCATTTCCCATGGTGGCAATTTTCAACAGGTATATAGTTGTCAAAGTTCACGAATCCTGGCCACATTTTCTGGACTATTTTAGACAACAGGTCTGTTTGTTTTCAGAAATCTCTACGAGTTTCATGTTTGCGTTATACAGGAAGGCGAGAAGCGTTTGATCGCTTACACAAAGACTGGGAAATGCTCCTACTTGGTAAGCACTATATAAGCTTTCCATTCGATCCAAAACTCCTTTGATTGGCAGGACATGAGCTACAAACCGGGGGACTGGCTTGTGTTTGGATCCGAGACCGACGGATTAGCTCCCGAGATCCACGAAGAGTGCTCCACTGGAGTCCACGCCGGTGGCACTGTCCGCATCCCAATGAACGATGCATTCGTCCGGTGCCTCAACTTGAGCGTATCAGTCGGGATTGGAGTCTACGAAGCATTAAGGCAGCTCGATCGAGGTAGAGCACTAGGCGATATAGAAAGTGAGAGAGAGCTGCCAAGAATGCTGGAAGACGCCCACGCTAGCGTGGATGGCTTTCCTTGAGAAACCCAAGAAATCGAACAGTCAAAGTCAACGAAGAATATTCATAGTCCATCTAGTCAACCTATTCTTTGTTCTGACAATCTCTTCATTCAATATTTATTAGTTTTAGGACTGCTCGATGCTACCCATGGCTGTATGCATATGATTCACGCAGCGTAGCTTGCCAAAAGCATCACGTGGAACCATCACGTGAATCCGAGTTAAGGATTGTGCCAAATCCTTGAGCGTGGAACCAAAGCGGTAAAAACTTACAAAGTAATTTCGAGTCAGCCAGATCCTTGTTGAGGTAGTAGACAAGAACTGTGAAAAGGGGACAAAAGGAAGAAAGAGCTTAAATATATCTAAGACTTGAGAGATTTCAACCTTCTGACCAGATAGCCAAGCCTCCACCCGCTCATGGCAAAAGCTTATAAAATCAAAACTTTTCTCCTCTGTTACATGTATCAATCACTCTATTCAATCTCACTGGCCACAAGATAAGGGAAAAGCTAGCATTAATTAAAATGATGCCGCCAAAATCGAATATATGTAGCTCGGTCAATGTTTTCTTGGGGGGCCTCTGGCCGTTGAGCTCAGGACTATATGTATGTATGTATGATCATGACATAGAGTTCCTGGGGACTAGCCACCTTCAAGATCACAAGTTTTATCGGTGTCAAACACGGCACATTGCGACCATGATCGATTGGGTGAAGAACATTCAGTCCACCTCCTCTCTAGTGATGACTCGGATCGTTTCAAAGCCCCATTGCCAATATTGCTATAGGAGATTTCTTGTCTAAACTAGAATACCTTTGTGCTGACTCCTACAAAGGCCATCATCATAAATAACATCCCTCGCTTGGACAAAAACCATCTCCCTTTTGAAGATGATGCTAGTTTGATGCCAAATAGCTCTCAAACAATTGAGCTTTGAGTGTTGCAATGATGTCAGAATACCATGGCTATTCATGGCTAACATAGTTGAGCACCTAGTCTCAACGAAGGAGGTTCACGGGGGTGCATTGTTAATATTGCTTGGTCAAGAACTTTTTCCAGCTGCCTACCTCTATCCACTTTCAATCTTGACGAGCTTTCTTGCTCTCTTCTAGCTTAGGAGAACCTTTGTGGCCCGCAGGCATCAGGCTACATATATAATTGAGAGCATGGCAGCCACTTTAAACGAGAGTGAGGAATATGTCCAGTTCCGTTCTTCCACTGACCATTAAACATTTGTTGTGTTGTCCATATTGTCAATGTCATGGATAGCCAATTGCTACAATATTCATTGTAGCCATTAACATCAACACACTTTGGAGATTAAAAAAAACTTATTTCACGTATATAAGTATTCAAAGGTCTCATTGGTGTGCATCCCTTCTTCTTCTATTGTTCTGGTACCATGGCACAATCTAAAGGCACTAGTGAGTGATAGCTTTTGAACTTGCTGAATAAGCTCATAATTTCGTTTGTGCATCTAGATGTGGCTCTGTTGTGCTAAAAGGTCCATTTCATTCATGCATAAATTGTTTATACATGGTCTCTCAACGCCCCAGGAAACATGAGCTCGTTTGGATTGTTTTTATTCATACTTAGATATGTTTCTGTATTGCAGGAGGGTCTATTACAGAAGGGACTCAAAAGGATAAGAAAGACATCCAGAGTGTGCTGGACAAATGGCACGATGATCTTCTTGATGATACCAACCGTAAACAGGTAATCTATTAGACTTTTCTATGATCACAATCGATGTCATTGTTATTCTACCAGAGAACTCTACTTGGTCCATTCAACACGAGAGATAGAAATAGCTCCTTCAACAAGGATGGATGGAGGCTTGACAGTCAAAGTAATGGTCCTTTTGTGAAGTTCCCTAAAGAAGATCCCAACACTAAGTACCAGAACTTTGCCATCCAGTGGCAAAAGTCAGTCTATTCATGTGTGGTTGCTCCGCTCGGCCAAAGCCCCCGACCTGCGCACGATCTTATCATAGAAGCATTCAATAAGAGCATGGCGGAGTTAAAAGTTGCTGTTATCAAGAGGAAGTCTGGAAACACTTGGGAGATAGTGATGGAAAAGTAATCTCCTGTTCATTACGTTTGTACTTAAAAGCATTATATTATATGTTTCATTTACAGCTCTCTGTTTTGCAAACTTTTCGACCCCATAGCCACCAAGAATCTCCCGCGCTCTTGGCTGCGACAAGGAGACTCCAACCATGATGGGCTTGATGGGAGACGGAGGATGACAAGCTTGCTCCAATGCTGGGCTTTTCAATCGAACCACAGCATGATCGATTTACAATAGCAATGGTGAAGAGAATGCCATATCGAGCCACTCCAATCACGTGGAACACGCTGCTGGCGACCTTATAACTCCTGGCAATGTCATGAAGGGACTCCCCGAGACTCTCTACTATCCAACACTCCCACTTATGATCAAGTGCTTGATCCACACCTGGATCTAAGGTTGAATAGCAAGGATGAGATGATAGAACATGGAGTTCATATAAAAAAACTCATCAATCAAGTTGTGTTCTTGGTCTTGTTCTTGTTTGCACACACTCTCGCTCACTATTATAGTTTCAATCTTGAGTTAATATGTGGTCTTAGCTTTGAACTGCCACACGTCCTCTATTAAGTGGCACTTGAATCTCCATACACATTCTTCCCAATTGCTGAAAATTTTTGCGAAGAGTTGTTTGTGAGTCTTGACAATTCTTCATTTTGCATACTGCCTTGATCTAGCACCTCAAACATCTAACACATCCAATGCCTCAAGCATCTCACATATTGCAAGAGGGATTGCAATCAAGAAGCTCACTCATGAACAAGTCATCTCAGATCTAGAGCTTGAGGGAGAGAGCTCTCTCCTCGGAGAGAGCTCCTCACACCTTGGATAATCTGTTGACAGTAAGTTTGCTCCAACAAAGCTGTGAGATATTGAGTATATGACAAAATACTTGCCTTCTTTCCCAAAGGTTGTTGGCTGGACTGAGTTCTACTTTGGCCACTGGGGGATCAATGATAACAACGTCATCATCGTCAATGAAAGTTTCCTCGATTGCATTGGTGTCATCCTTCTTGTTCCCTGTAAAAATAATTCTCACAAGAACTCTACCATCATCAGGATGGTAGAAGAAACCTTGCTGCAAGACGTAGCTGTATCTATGAATCAAATTTGAGGAGTGAAGATTATAGTCTCACCTATTGCATGTGTGTTGCATTCTACTCTGGCTCGTTCACTTCTCTACATAGCCCTTCTATGACCGACATTTGCAAGTTCAACTAGCTCTGCAGCTTTTCTCCACTTTCTGCTGTAGACCTGCACAAGCGAAAAGGAAGGCTACCCAAGACTGCATCCATGGTGCTATTGCTGTAGAGAGACCTCAACCCTTGCACGGAGGTTGAGGTGTTGGGTAAGGCATCTAGGGTGACTAACTTTCACCCTTTCATCCCCTAAAAAGATCCACCAAATATAGCTCCACACATCAGAGCAAGGCACTTGTCACCTCCCTCCTTGGGACCGAACCACCATCAAAATCTAAGAAAGTGGAGGAAATATCTCTATAGAAACTAAAGATGTGAATTTACATGCTCTTTGATGAACACCACTACCTGGCGCTAAATCCTCTCTAGAAAGGTGATCCTAAAAGATCTTCTATTTGAGATTGCTAGAAGAGGGGGAGGAAAAGAGGACTGGGAAGCTTCTGCTTAGGAGTTGTTGCATGATCCTAGTTTAGAATAACAATCTCCCATAGCGATGGTGATGGTCAATTTGACACGAGAGAGGAGGTGGATGGAATGTTCTTCACGGGGTCGCAATGTGGTGCTCGTGCTCCAGAGGATTTTGATAGCGTAGTCACACTGTGGTTGCTAATGCTCAAGAAGATTTCAATAGCATAACCACAGTGTGGTGCTCATTCTTGGGTTCAATAGCGGCATCTAAGTCCTCTCTTCCTCCCCCTCTCTGTTCCAACACCAGCGCCAGCAGAGCTCCCGGGATTAAAGGTATCTGACAGTGGATTCTTGACAAGTTGTCTTGGAATGTGCAGAATAACTATCACTAGAGTGGAGGTGGATGGAATGTTCTTCACCAAGTTTCAATGCGATTGGGTGCCGATATAACTTGCAAGGGAGTAATGTTCATTGTGATATGCAACAAAGATCAGATCAACTCACATCTCTAGTTCCAGAGACCTTTACTCCACTTTCTCACTCTTGACAATGATCTTTTCAAGGTAGAGGTAGACAACTACCCTGTTCTAACAGGTCCTCAGCTGTGGTGTAGATGGAGCTGGATGGCGCCCATGAGCATCTCCATTGTTTTGATGTGATTGTGGATCTTACTTGCTTCCTAAGTAAAAGAAGGTGGCGTCCTCCACAAATCTCTTAAACACACAAATCTCTTGAAAAAAGAAGCATGTTATCTGTATCGTCGTGATGATTCATGCCAAGCACATCGAGTGAGTGATCATCAGCTCCTCCTAGTCTTCCACTCGTGGAGCCTTGAGAGGCAACCGAGAGCACAGCAAGATGCCACCCCCATGATCGCCAGTGCCGGCATTACTCTCGAGGGAAATCTGGGCAGCCAGTGGACGATGACGCTGATAGCGACTGACGGCACTGCGTACAACGAAGCCACGAGAATTCCCTCGGCACCAAACTGCCCATCTGGCTCACGATGAAATGCGTGACCACTCCGGGGATGGATCAATGGCACCTGGTACAAGATGCTGAAAATGCCCCCGGAGATCACGAAGATGTAGAGCGTGATGGCCGCTCCACACCAAATCTTGGGATCTTGGAGGAAGGGAGCTTTGAGCGCTGCCGGGGAGAGGCACGCAAGGATCACGGCGGTGCATGCGAGCGCGATCCGTTTCCCGGTGGAGAGAGGCGGCGAGAATATCTCCCCGATTTCTATGCCGGATTTCGAGCGGATCGTGAGCGCTAGCTGCTGCGCGGTGCTCGATCGCGGCAGGACCTCGATGCCGCCACCGCTGGGTGGGAGATAGAGAACGCAAGGAATGTGAAAACCTGTGACGTTGAATCTATGGAGCGCGACGGGAGGAGATTTCGAGGCTTGCATGGACGCGAAGAAGATCGATGTCGAGCCGGCGTGATTCTTGAGAAAGGAGTAGGCCAGAGAGGAGAATTCGGACTGGAAGAACTCGTCCCTGCCGCTGGCCGCGCTGGAATCGAAGAAGAGAATGTAGAATCCCGGCCCTAGCCCCGATCTTTCGAGAATTAGCGACTCTAGGGAGGAATCCTGGAGCTCAATGACGCCATAGCTGGAGGCCGCTCTCAAGCTTGCGAGCTCCCTGACATGATCGTCTAGAAGAGCGCCCGCGGAGGCGATCGTAGCCATCAAAAAGACGAAAGAGGCGGCACACATTTTCTTGGTGACCTAAAAAAGCGCCAAGAATTCTTTCGTGACACGTGTAGTGTGTCTTGGTGTCACACGTGTACAGTATCGTGGCATAACACGTGGTGATGACGTGGATGTCCACCGTGGCAGAATCTTCGTTGGAAACCTAGATTGGCGTCTCCATCACTCCAGTTTCCAGTCGGGGAGTCAGGCGGTAGGGTAGGCATTCAAGGCGCAGAGGATTATTCTATGGCGCACCAGTAGGAGCATCTGATCTGGGGCATTGCGATGGATCATCATAAATGTGAAGGAATGAGCACAATCTCGAGGTACGAGAGCGATTTCCTGGCGATTTAGCTTGATCTGGGTTAAGATTTCGCGAGTATTCTTGCTGGAAGCTCGTTTCTTCGCGAAAATTCTAGCTCTTGATCTCGCATTTTGATTGATTCCAAGCTCGGGTATACAGGGATTCATGACTTTGCGGCCCGGATTTTGCTCGCAATGGGCAGCTTGGGAGGCTATGCCAAGGATCCAGAGACTGGAAAGCTCGAGAAGGGGGACGAGCCGCCCAAGAGGAACGACACGTCGTTGATAAAGTTGGTTTCCTCGTGACTTTAAAGTAGTAGCTTTTACGTGTTTGCTCTCGGTGTTTTCAGCTTGATTGCAGCTGTTTCCTATGGATTCGCGTCCTTGGCCATGGTTTTCCTCAACAAAGCTGTGCTTATGGAGTATCCGTATTCTATGTCTCTTCTCACGCTCCAGGTACCTTCATATCCAGAGACAAAAAACATTGACAGTGGTTTTTTTAATTTGCTCTTCTGTTCTTCCAGCAAGTTGCGACTGTCTTGCTGTTGCATCTAGGGGGCAGCTTTGGGATTTCACAAAGTCCACAGTTTTCTCTCAAAATTGCGAGAAAACTTCTTCCGCTGTCCTTTTTCTACAATGCGAACGTTGCTTTCGCTTTGGCGAGCCTTCAGGGAGTGAACATTCCAATGTATATCGCTCTTAAAAGACTGACACCACTGGCGGTTCTCGTGACCGACATTTTTACTGGCAAGGGAAAACCGGCTACACAAGTAAGATTTTTGCGCTAAATCTTTCACCGATTTGATTGATGACTAACTGTGTTTTCTTGTTCAGGTTGCTTTGTCAGTCATGACTACTGGTTTTGGAGTTCTTATCGCGGCTCTAGGAGATTTTTCATTCGATTTAGTAGGCTATGCATTGGCCTTGACATCGGTTTCCTTCCAGGTTTGCTCTTGGAGGTTTTAAAACTTATTGCCAAGAAAACTGATTTTGGTTTTCCTAGACTGCATATTTGGTGCTCGTGGAAAGGTCTGGAGGGGAGGACGGCATGTCCTCCACAGAGCTTATGTATTACAATGCTCTCCTCTCGCTTCCATTTCTGGCAGTTTTGATAATCTTCACTGGAGAAGCTGGCACTGCTCCGACGCTGCTTTTTTACAAGGTTCGACTTGTCTTGCAAACTAAAGAGTCTAATCCTGATCTCTTTTTTCTCAGATCCAATCGATTTACTTCTTTGTCATTGTTGCTCTCTCGCTGATTATGGGAATTGTCCTCAACTACACCATGTTTCTTTGCACAATCGTAAACTCTGCGTTGACAACCACGATTGTGGGAGTGCTTAAAGGAGTCGGATCCACGGTAAACACTCTGGTTTTCAATATTTCATAGCTCACGGCTTGACGCTTTGACAGCTTCTTGGTTTCATAGTCCTTGGTGGCGTAGAGGTTCACGCTCTAAATGTCGCTGGCTTAGTCATTAACACCGCGGGTGGAGTATGGTACTCCGTTGCGAAATTCAAGCGAAGGAAATCCAAATCTTCCAAATCTATGGAGGAGAAACCATTGATACAAATAGGATCAACCAAGTAAACGATTGATCACAAAAGACGATCGTTCTCTCAGAAAAAATACAAAGAATGGAGGTTCCTACCGGTTTTTATCGTGGATTTGGTCGAGCATGCTGGCCATAGTGCGTTCTTATGTGTCTTGTGAGATCCACCTTATATCCGAAAGAGCGCTCACAGCCAGAAAACCTGGAGAAAAACACGTTGGTTCTCGGGTTTTTGCAAACAAAATCGAGTTTTTCTTCTCTTACGTGCAGTGAAATGGCTTCTCTCCAGTGTGTGTTCTCTTGTGACCATTGAGTGAGTTGAGCCACTTGAAGCTCTTTCCGCAGCCTTCGAAGGGGCACACCAAGGGCCTGTCATCGCAGTGGGTCTTTTGGTGGACAACCTACAAGAGAGAAAACCATTTAATCCAGTCACTCCGAGCACTCGTACGACTTACCAGACGTTCGCGGAAAGCAAAGCGCTTGTTGCATCCTTCAAAGGTGCATTTGTGAGCTCTCTCGTGCTTTTTTATGTGTCGGCTCAGTAGCTGCTTGCTGCTAAACCGAAGGCTGCAGTTCTCAAAGCTGCAAAGGTATGGTCTCTGGCCACTGGAGATGTAAACAAACTAGATCATATACGAGAGAAGAAGAGTCAAGCGTGAACTTACTTGTGCTCGTTTAGATGATCTCCAAGACTTCCCGGTGTTGCAAACCGCTTGTTGCATCCCACGTGAGGGCAGTCGTGCGTTTTATCGATCAGCAGGAGCATTTTCTTCGTCTCGACGAGCATCTACGAGAAAAGAAGAACTGGAAAACAGTCAGACCACACAAAAGAGAGGATGAAACGCGAGAAGGTTTTCTACCTTCTCGTAGTGTAGTACAGTGAGCTCGTGCCACGGGATTCCAAGTAGCTCGGCCGGAAGCTCAGCTGCCAAGGCTGATGATTCCGCTAAATTTTGGAATGCCATCGCCAGTTCTTGCAATTCGCTGCTCTTGAGCTGCTCAAACCTGGAATTCAAAGCAATCCTTCAGCGAAAGCATAGAAAAGAAGAAGAAAGAGTTGCTTACTTCATTCGCTTCCACTTTGAAAGGTTTGGTTTCCGAAGGCTAGATTTCTTGCTCGAGCACTCCGGCCCAATCCTCGCATCCACTGCTGCGTTTACAAGAGCTTCCAAGCTGCCACCATATTGATCCGACACAACTTCCATTAGCCTCTGGTGAGCTGCATTGACTCACACAACTGAGAAAGAAATCCAAACGGAAAAAGAGAAAACGAAGAAAGAGTTCTTCCTAGTTTCTATCTCACGTACCGAAAGAATCCAGCCGAATGACCACTTGCTTGAGCTTCTTGCGTTTCTTCACCTTCTTCTCCACCACACTGATTGGCAACTCATCGCGCGAGATCGCCGAGAATGTGGCGGCAGCCGCAAGATTTAGCGCGGCGTCTTCCTGCGCGCTGTGGATCCTCTTCTTCATCGCAGCAGCGCTCTCTTGCTCCTCCTCGGCGTACCTCTTGCGAGAAGAAGAAGAAGAAGACGCGCCATTGCCGTCCTCTTCCTGCATTGTGGCACTCTTAAGCCCTAGATTGGATTAGATTAGGGCTCTTCAGGATGGGCAGCTTGGCGAGGCGCGCAGGGATCGCGATCGCCCGGCGCAGCGCTTGCATTTCCGCTCGATCGTACAGCAGCATCGATCGCGACATTGAAGAATTCAACCAGGTAGAGCAAGATTTCCTCCTTGAATCAGTCGTGATCCTGTGGAGTTTCCACAGGAGCTGGAAGAAATGTTTGGTGCTCCCCCTGCCGCTGCTGGCGCGCAAGGATTTCCAGCGAGAGATCCATCGTCCCAGAGCATCGCAGCTCCATCGATAGCTAGAGATCGATCTTCTTCTCTAACTCACTTCGATAGCTCTGGAAAGGCCTCGATGGTGGACGTCTCTCACAAGATGGACACCAAAAGGAACGCAGTAGCGTCCGGTAGAGTCCTCCTCGGGCCCGACGTCTTCCATCTCGTGGCCGCCAACAAGATCGCCAAGGGAGACGTCTTGACAGTGGCCAAGATAGCGGGCATCCAGGCCGCCAAGCAAACCGCGACGCTCATACCTCTGTGCCACACCATAGCTCTCAGCTCGGTGGACGTGATGATGGCGCTGGACGAGGAGGCTAGCTGTGTGGAAGTCACCGCGGAGGCTAGCTCGGTTGGCCCGACTGGTGTGGAGATGGAAGCTCTCACGGCTGTCTCGGTGGCTTGCTTGACGGTGTACGATATGTGCAAGGCTGCGTCCAAGGCTATACAGATATCCGGCATCGAGCTCGTGTCCAAGTCCGGTGGCAAGAGTGGCGACTGGCATCGAGAGAAGAATTGAAGAAGCACTGTAAGATCTCTCTTTCTTTTTTTTTTTTCGTTTTCCTCCTCTTGCTAATATGTCGAGCTTTCGATCCAGATGGATGATGTGCTATGGATTTTGTAGCAAGGTATCACAGTCTCTAAACTCGGGAGCATTCTTTTCCAGATAGTTCTCCGCTAAGTTTCTCTCCATTGATAGTGTGTGATCTCTTTATAAGCTAATATCGCAATCCAGGTGGATAACGCTGCTATGGCTTCAATCACTTCATGGGCGACGACGAACTTGAGGTGTGGCGGAGAAACCAGACCAACGCTTCCTGGCTGCTGCTCATTCTCCAGGTAACCTCTAGTTTCTAAATGTCTTTGATTCACATTGCACATACAGGACGCTACAGTGCAAGCCGAAGAGGGTCTTGAGGTTGACAAGAATCGTGAGACAAGCGGACAACGATGAAAGGGAGGTCCCTCCTCCTCAAGAGCAGGAAATCCTTCCCGAGAGAAGAGAAGAGACGCCGAAGCCTAAGAAGAAGGGTACGTCGTAGAAGGAGTTGAGAATTATCCTGTTGTTTAAGCGTTTGTTCACTGGATAGATGATGGCGAAGTCACGGCTCGAATAACTGGAGCGCTTGCCGTGCTTTTGGGGATCGCATACCTTGCTCTCGTCCAGATTCTGGAGAGACGAGGTGGGAGCCTCGAGCCACCACCTCCGGAAGCGTATCTTCCTTAAATTTTGAGGTTCTAAGCTCGAAGAATTGTGAATCACGATCTCTTCTACACAGTTTGGCGATGAGCAGCTTGAGATCGTGGAGCGAATGCACCTTGAAATCGGGTCGCTGGTGAGGAGGGAGCTCTTCAATCTTGTAGCGAAACAATGGATCCACCAAGCAAGTCATCGCTCCCGCGCACGCAACATCGTATCGCCCACCATCAAAACTTCGCACGGCTTGGCGCCCCACATCTCGCAAACGCGCAGTAGTGGCAGAGGCGACGGCTTCACGGCCGAGAACTCACTCCCAAGAATTGGCGAGAATCTGGAACCGGTGCCCAGCTCCCCCGCCTCGAAGTTCTTCGCGTCGCTTGTGCTGCTCAGCGTGATCATCCCGCGCCAGAGCTTCTTGGAGTCGATATAGCGGCATGCTTCTGCCACCCAGGGAGTGCGGATTTGTTGGACCTCCTAGCGTTTTCTATCGTCTGCAATGCCAGCTCCATTTCCTTTGCGGATGCGTAGACACGGTTGGCTTGCAGCGCCCGCAAGTCGAGCGTCCGGAGCGTTAGATCCAAATCAAGCACGACGCCACGAAGCACAGTGTAGCGGGTTACGGTAATTGGGACTTAACCTTCCATAGGTTCTTGGCTACTTTTTGAGGGCTAGAGCCAGCCTTCAAGTTGAGTTGGAAGTGGTGATTTGGGATGACGTGGCAAGGAGCTTGGTTCTTGAGAAGTGCTTGGAAAGAGAGCGGGGATTGTGAGAGGGCTGATGACGGGGTGTTCACACTTGATCTGAGGCTTGAGGTTAAATTCCTCCATGGTTTTGGCGGAGATGGGAAGTAAGGCTCCTCAGCTGTTAAGAATGATAGAGGTTTGCTTCTCATGTTAACCATTTACCTTCCTCATACATTGTTTTGAGGCAGTGATCTAAGAAATTTTAAGATTCTTGATGTAACACTCACAGATCTTTTAAGATTATGAGCTAAGAATTGAGAGAGTTGGGTTAGCATGACAAAGTCATGGCCAGAAATCTTGATGTTTTTGAGGTTGTGAGTTCAGAATTGTGTAAGTTGGGCTAGCATGATAAATTCATGGCTAAAAAGCTTGTGGTGTGGCACTGACAATTTTTTTAAGATTGTGAGTTGAGAATTAAAAGAGTTTGGCTAACATGATAAATTCATGACTAAAGAACTTCTGATGTAACACTCACAGATCTTTTGAGATTATGAGCTAAGGATTGAGAGAGTTGGGTTAGCATGACAAAGTCATGGCCAGAAAGCTTGATGTTCATAGATCTTTGGAGATTGTGAGCTTGGTAGAGAAATGGAGTGTGAAATGATTGTGATGCTGTGATGAAAAATTATTGCTTTAGTGCATAACACCCTGTGCATGTAAAGATTTGTGGAGTACTGATGTTGAAAAGGATAACTTGTGTAGTTTTCACTGAGACGAGATGGATAATTTAAATCAATATTTTGTATGAGGTCACACAATTTTAAAGTGGGGAGTAAGCGCTACAAATGTAGCAGGTTACGGTGGCCTGTACTTGGGACTTGACTAGTTAAGTTAAACAGAATTGGGATGCAAGGAGCTGGGTTCTTAAGGAGGAAGGTTCTTGACAAGCTGGACAGAGAGCAGAGGTGGCAATTGAGAAAGGGGCATGCATGGGGTGTTAACACTTGATCTGAGGCTTGAGGTTAGATTCTGGAGTCATTTTTATCCACAGTCCATTCTTAATCCCTGCAACAGCCTTCACATTCACGTACCTTTTTCCTAATCTTGCTAAATTGTTCCAAATGATTGTTTTATATTAAAGTTAATTAAAATAAAATAAAATAAATGATAGTTCTTCCTCCTCATTACTCTCCTCTTCCCCACTCTCCTCTTCATCATGTTCACCTAATGATGACACATTGCTACTGAAAATTGCTACACTTGGACTTATTAGGGTTTCTTCCTCCAAGGCTTCTCTTGTCAACCAATCTTGTGAATCATCTTCTTATCATCAACGAACCTATTCTCTTGCATCATCAAACAAAACACCCACAGCAGTGAGTCAGGGCCCTCAAGCTTGGAAATGTCATGAGGCTGAATGTACCCCTCAAACATAACTTGTGGAAACTCCTCTTCAGCATCCTTGTCCACATACCAAGCAATCTCAGACCACCACCGAAGTTGAGCTCCTTGCAAGAAAAAACCTTAGTAGCTTCCAATAATTATATGATGTTGAACTCATCCTTGATATTTACAGATTATGCTGAGTATGGAAAATGCCAGCACTAGAATTGGCTTCTTAAAAGTGGCACCATTCATCACTTGACATTGAATTGTTTACTTTTCCAGCAAATAAGCTGTAGGCAATTTTTAGTTTTACTAGTGGTGAGATATTGAGAATGATAACTTTTGGAAAGATTTTTCTTTCTACTATACAACATTGTCTTGGTGTCTAATAATTTATAGCTTTAGCATCAAAGACTAGCACATGCAAATTATAGATAGGTACTACTATTTTGATTTTGCATAGCATACCATCTTTGAGAGGATCAAACAGGGGAATATATAAGGATTGTCTACGAGTAAAGATGAAGAAAAGCCACTTCCAAAAAAAGCTAGGACAAGAGCGATTTCAATTTTAGATCTTATTCACATTAATATTTGGGGGTTTCTTTCCTTTAAACAGAATCAAATGCACTAAAAACTTTCCATGACTGGATTTGGCCAATAGAAAAAGAATGTGATTGATCAATACACGTGCTTCAGAGTAGATGGTGGCCAGGAACTTCTCCTTATCTTCATGAAGAATTTCCCTCCAGATCTCAGCGCCATACAAACATGGCCAAAATGGGATTGTGGAGAGGAAAATGCTCATAGTTCTTAATTCATCCCATATAATGCTCAAAGCTATGCATGTTCCTATATTTTTCTGGGCTAAAGATGTAAACATAGTTGTTCATGTCCAAAATATTTTTCCCACCAAAGTGGTTTTGAACAAGACACCAAAGGAACTTTAGACTAGTAATAAGCCTACTCTTTCATATTTACAGGTGTTTAGTTGTACAGAATATTCAAAGATTTCAAAGGAGGAACATAGAACAAAGTGGGAAGATCACTTCATAAGATGTATAATACTACCAAAGTGAATTCCACATGTGGATTTTCAAGCAGAAAAAGGTTCTAGTATACATGATGGTATTCTTTAAGGAAATGGTTCTAATGTATTCAATCTCCTCAACACGCAAAAAATCAACTCTAGGTATATTTTACCTTCAAATTTAACCATAGAGCTTAATGGATTGTAATGAATTTCCTAGTACAAAAACATCACTATTACCTTATAGACTACCACTTCCTTTAGAACCCCCACCAGAAATCCCCCACCACCACCACCACTACCACTGGAGGATACACACTAAACAACTCTATCACTAAAAGTAGTCAAATTAGTTCTGATATCATAAATAAAAAAAGTGAGCCAGTTTTTAAGATGCTCTTAAGTCATAGAATGAACTTGATGACTATAACACAGCTCAAGATCCTACACCTTGATGTTCAACATGAGCATGGAAGCCCACACAAGCAATCCTGCATTATCAATAGGAGAAACAAGCATTTCAACATGTTCTATTACTTTGGTTATTGATCTACTCATAAAGACTACTCTTCCTATCCAACAGTTTGTGAGACTTTGATCCAAGTTAGGCATTACATCAGCCAAGGGGGAGTAAAAAGCATGTGATCAGACCTTCAATCAAAATCTTATCAAAGAGTGTTGGAGCAAGACTAATTTAGTGGTCATACTAAATTAGTATGAAAAATTTAGTAACCACAATTTTTACTTTAAAGTGGTGTGGACTAAATTTAAAGTAGCCCATACTATTATAGTGTGGATTTAGTGTGGAAAATTAATTTATCACATTAATAGCCATTTGAAGGAGTTTCACTCACAACCTCTATAAGTCTTCATTCCAACTTAACATGTTTGCCAAGATCCCAAAAGTGGCCTCAAAGCCACACTACCTTCACACTTGATATAAGTGCTCTACATACCTAAGTCCTATCTTAGACACCTAAAAGTACTTTTGATATACTCTTATGTTAAAATCAGGCATTAAGTCCTAATAACCTCTAAAATTTCCTCACCATATAACTATACCTTAGGTTTTTAAACAAGAGGATTACTCTTTGTCTTTCCCACAGTTAAGGACTTTGGGATGATATTTTGGATCACTCTTTATCTTTTCCACAGTTAAGGACTTTATATTTAAAACACAAGCCTTGTGAGTACCCTTTTCACCTTTTGCCACTAGAGTGCCCTATGTAAGCTCTTGAATTTGGACTTCCTAAGATGTCACTCAACTTATATTTAAATCCAAAGACATTTAACCCTAAATATTTTAAAACTTTTAACTTATTGAAAAATGAGGTGCACTCTTGTTTATAAGTCTTTTCTCTTTATATTTCCCTATGGATCATCTCTCGAGTTGTTCTTTTTAGTTGTTTACAACCCAACCATGTGCCTAAAGCAAGGTTTTAATGAGTTACGCAAGGTATCCAAGTAAATAGTGCTACCTACTTGAATTGGGACCATTTGATTTCCTAAAAGAGTTAGAGTTAGCTCTTGAATACTTCACTAAGTCACCTCACTTATCCCACTGTGGTCACCAATGGAAACATGTTGAGTTTGAGACTAAATCCAAGAGTGAGTCCTAGACCAAGTTTGAGATAAAGTTTGAGATTAAGTCAAAGATCGAATCTAAGACTATATCCAAATATAAATACATGCCGTAGGATAAACACCCAAAGCAATGATCCACTGAGGGGGGGCATTGTTGTGGGGGATTCCAAAAGTATACTTAAGATAGTAACACTAAGGATTTAGTCTTGAAAGAACTCTTTAGTGGTGGTTAGTAGCTTTGGGTGGGAGTGAGCATAGATTTATAGATTTTACTTCTGAGTACTAATAAGTGCTAATAGTTGAGGAAGATATTCCCAAGATTATTTTTTATACATCATTTAGTTTGTATAAGTTTTTGGTGATGCCATTTGGTTTAAATAATGTTTCAATAACTTTCTAATTGTTGATGGATGACATCCTTTATGATATGTCGGAGGTGACTATTAACTTCATTGTGATGTTTTGATCCATTCAAAAGGGACATGGGAAGAACACGTTCGTGATGTTTGTAATGTGTTGGATTGCCTGTGGGAAGTTGTTTAAAGCTGAAATAAATAAAATGCATATTTAGATCTTAAAACACCACCTATCTTAAATACTATATTTTTTGTGAAGGTTTGCAAGTTGATTCTGATAAACTTATGGCTATTCTTAAGTTCTTGGTCCAAGTGCTCCACGTGTCCAGTCCTAAAACTGACACCCAAAGGTACCACTGACATATTGGCCCGTTACGCTAATGCCATACCCATTCACCTTTGCCGCACTGGTGGTTCAATACCACTTGCATCACCATCCCGTCTCTCCAAGACTGGGCCATCTATTCACGAGTGATCATCCCAGATCCACTCTTTAGCATCCTTAGGATGCCCACAGACATGGGGAATAGCCTTCCCCAACATCCCTTTGTCAGTTCCTGCTAAGTCCCTTTTCCGTCCATGGCCATGTTCACCAACACTGCCACTAGATCAAGGCCTGCAGGCCCGGCCACTAAGTCCCATTGTCCTCTGGGACTTCCTCACCACGTGACCATATCCTTGGCCACCACACCAAAGGACTGCTCCTTTTCCTTTCCACAGTCTGGGACTTGGGGACAACACTTCAGAACACCGTGGCCTTACGCGAGCCACTTGGATACTCTCCCCGCCTTCTGCCTTTGGGTGCTCTAGCCATGGGCTTAGAGCGAGGTTCCGTTGAGCCACACCAAGTATCCAAGTAGGTAGTGCCACCCACACTTGGATTGGGAGCATCGGCCAGTCAATCTCCCGGGGGAACTAAAGCCGGCTCTTGAACACTTCACCAAGCTACCCCGCTTGTCGGTCCGTATTCACTCTAGTCTTGGACTTCCTAGTGGTCAGTTCATCACCCAACACTGGGTCTGGCCTTCCTTGGCCAAACTGGCCTTTCCTGGCCAAACTGGCTCCACTGTAGTCCTCCCCTTTACTATACTTTTGGAGCTCACCAAACCCCCTAGGGTCTGGGAGAAGAACACTTTGGGCTTTCACCCTCTCAGACTTGAACTCGGACTCGGACTCGGACTCGGACTCGGACTCGGACTCGGGCTCGGTCTCGGCCTCCGCCTTGGTCTCGGTCTCGGTCTCGGTCTCGGTCTCGGTCTCAGTCCCGGTCTCGGTCTCGGTCCCGGTCTCGGTCTCGGTCTCGGTCTCAGTCCCGGTCTCGGTCTCGACTTCGGACTCCATCTCGGGTCCATCTCAGACTCCATCTCAAGTCCATCTCGGACTCCATCTCGGACTCCATCTCGGATCCATCTCGGACTCCATCTCGGGTCCATCTCGGACTCCACCTCGGGTCCATCTCGGACTCCACCTCGGGTCCATCTCGGGTCCATCTCGGACTCCATCTCGGGTCCATCTTAGACTCCATCTCGGACTCCATCTCGAGTCCATCTCAGACTCCATCTCAGGTCCATCTCGGACTCCATCTCGGACTCCATCTCGGACTCCATCTTGGGGTCCTTCTCGGACTCCATCTCAGACTCCGTCTCGGTCCATCTCGGACACTTCCACGTGTCATGTGTTGGTCCTTTTTGGGTCCCTTTTTGGAGCCTTGCTTATTGGTTGCCTCGTGCTCGCTCCTCGAGCACTTTGTTGGGAGTTCCATCGACTTCGGACTCCATCTCGGGTCCATCTCGGACTCCATCTCAGGTCCATCTCGGACTCCACCTCGGGTCCATCTCGGACTCCATCTCGGGTCCATTTCAGGTCTATCTCGGACTCCATCTCGGGTCCATCTCAGACTCCACCTCGGGTCCATCTCGGACTCCACCTCGGGTCCATCTCGGACTCCATCTCGGGTCCATCTCGGACTCCATCTCGGGTCCATCTCGGACTCCATCTCGGACTCCATCTCGGGGTCCTTCTCGGACTCCATCTCGGACTCTGTCTCGGTCCATCTTGGACACTTCCACGTGTCATGTGTTGGTCCTTTTTGGGTCCCTTTTTGGAGCCTTGCTTATTGGTTGCCTCGTGCTCGCTCCTCAAGCACTTTGTTGGGAGTTCCACTCCCGCTCTCGACCTTCCAAGTCGGAGCTTTTAGTCCAAACGTGTTACGCTCATTTGGCTTTCGCTTCAGCCACTACCACGTGGCACCCTTTCGGCTCCACTTTGGGGCCTAGGGATTTTTGTGTCTCACATTTTGCTCACAGAAGAATATGCACAATATAATGCCTTTCTATCTTGAGACTTTGCTAAATCAAAATTGTTAGTAAAGTTTGAGTTCTAGGAATACAAAAAGAATAAGACTTTGTAGAGGTTAAAGTTTGTTTTAAGCAGCCCACTTAGAATAGACATGAGAATGGCTAATTCCTACAATAGATAGATATAAACTTCCATTAGCCAATAACAAAAACTACCAATCTAGGTAATGAATAATGGAAAGTGATGTCTTGAAATCCTAATCATTATACTAGGAATGTAACTCACTTAGGCCTTGATCATTAATTTTTCTTTGTAAAAAACTCTCAACCATCCAACCTTAGGAAATCAAATGATAGCATATGGTTGTTAAGAAAAAAAATCACTAATAATAAAAATTAATTATTTAGCTTTCAGCTGATTGGTTTACCATAATTATTATTTTATTTAATAATTTATATGATATATATTTATTTTTCTTATGGAATATGGAAATAGAATACAAAAATATACATATTAATTAACCCAAAAACCCTAGCTTATATATAGATATGAGTGGTCTAGATTGAAACCAATCTGGCGACTATCAAAATCCCACTATGGTAATATTAATATATAGCATCGTAACCGTACACTTGGACCTCATATCATCCTTTTATAATGATAGAAGATAGTTAGGATTCTCTAGTGGATGGGCTGAGATCCGGAGGAACATTAAAAGGAGGCATCAATGAATTTGTAGGTGGTGCCAATTATTTCTAGTCCCTTTGTATGAAGCGTTTTAACTGTTGCACATGCATAATTTCTGGAGGATTAGTATATTGAATGTCATACCAAATCTTATAAACTTATAGTCCAATTTGCCACAACACCTAATATGGTTCTTTCCATTGAGTAAAAAGCCCCTTAGACAAATTACATACTGTAAGATTGGGAAAACGATCTAACACCAAGTCATCCACTTTATACTTTGTATGTGGATGATGATGGGAGAGTTATAATGCTATTTTTGTCCCACTTATATGTGGCCCAAGTGTTTAGCAAACTCTACTTAAACTAGTGGAAGAATGCTCATCAAATATTGATTCCAAAACTCAAACAAACAAGAAATTATTATTGACTCTAATTGTCCTTTTGCAACACAAAAGGGAGTATTACAAAATTGACACTAAATGCAGTTATGCACATACTGAATAACATCATGTCGCATCTTTAGCTAATAGAAAGATTTTAATAGCTTCTTAGTCACACGACGATGTCCCATATCCCCACATAGAATAAAAGAATCATGGTAAATGTGGAAAAAATGTAGAATAAAAATCAAATGCACCACTAACCATAAATGATCATCGTCCTCAATGCAATATTGAGAATATAAATGCCAAAATGGCAAGTTATCAGCAAGTAATGCAAAATTCTTAAACCCATCGCAAAGCCTTCGGATTGATAACTCAATTTTTAAAACCTTACAAACCTCATCAAGAAAAAATAAATTTTGCTCCACATCTTGTGGACACTAAACATCAAGTATGATAGCATAAAATCCTTGTCCAACAAATCTACAAATACTAAAATAACATACTAATCAGAAATATGAGAACATAGTAAAGAAAAAAGAGGAGCTTGATAAAGATGTTAGCATAAGCCATAGAACTCTTTAGATGATGAAAAATATTAAAATCATATATTTACAACTTTAAAGCCGACTCAACAGTATAATTAACTAAGTTCTTTCACTTCAATAACAAAGTAATTGTAGTATGATCACCTTTTAGTAATGTCCAAGAACCATATAGATAGTCATGAAGTTTTTTAAAACCCCAAACTACTAATAAACACTCTTTCTTTATTGTGAGTAGTTCATCTCCACTAGTTGTAATATATGGTTGATATATGCAATGGGATAGCGCCAACTAGGCACACTTGAGCTTTCTTGTATTAACACACTTTTAAGATCAATATCAAAAACATCCATGTGTAAAGTGAAAGGTTGAGTGTAATCAAGATATACCAAAACTGAAGGAGTCGTTAACAACTTTTTGAGATTAGTAAACATTTGTTCATAGTTTATAGACTAGATAAAAGACGACATTGACAACTTCAACAATACTTGCAATAGTACAGTACAATCAAAGAGATGATAAATGAAATGGCCAAAATATTGCACTTTGCCTAAGAAGTGTTGTATATCATTCACACACTTTGGAATAAAGGTGCAAAGGAGGAGTGGCATGAATGCCATTCTTAGAACTACCAAGTCCCAAGTCCTGAATTGGACTTAAGGAGGTTGTGAGTGAGACTCCTCCAAGTGGTCGGAGGTGCGGTTAAGTGACTAAAGTAAAATGGAAAAATTAATTGCTTACACAAAATACAAGTAATGGAACAAAGATACAACATTTTGATAATCATCTAAGGTAAGCACTTTGGTTTCTTCTTAAATCTTGATGACATATTGTGTGTTTATCTTATTTTGCCCTCCACTTTACTACAAAGTGCCTTGTTTATAAGGATGCTTATTTAGTGAGTGTTTAATGTTAAATTTTTTTACTTCCTCTAAGCTTCACTTTAAAAGTTTAAGTCAAGAGTCTTCAATGAATTCATTGTTAATTTATATAAGTTATAAATTTTCTTTTTCCAATTTACCAACTTACCTCATCTATCCGACCATCTTTGCCTTAGCCTTAGCTAAGTTCTCTTGCTAAGGTTTTTGCTTATTGCACCAACTTTGACTTAGTCTTACTTAAGTTCATCTAGTTACTATATGAGTAACAAAGTGTTAACCAACTTTTCATGGATTCTCAAACTCTCTCCCAATTCCCTTCCCCATGTTAGATTGGAATTAAAGTTTGGCTACACTCCTTATAAACACAAGCAACCAAATACAACAAACCTCTAAGTTCCTAACATCCTATGGTACATAAAACTTTTTCATGTGACCCTTTAAATCCAAAGCCTTAGGCACATTTCTTTATTTAGGACACCAGGGGGAAACACCATGGCCTAATGGTTTGGTATAAATACCTCAACTCCCCACCTTCATCTCAAAGGAAAGGCCCAAGTGTGAGACACAAAATCCCTAGGCCCCAAAGTGGAGCCGGAAGGGCGCCACATGGTAGTGGCCGAAGCGAGAGCCAAACGAGCGTAACACGTTTGGACCAAAAGCTCCGACTTGAAAAGTCAAGAGCGGGAGTGGAACTCCCAACGAAGTGCTCGAGGAACGAGCACGAAGCGAGCAAAAGGCAAGGCTCCAAAAAGAGACCCAAAAGGACCAACACATGACACATGGGAGTGTCCGAGATGGACTCGAGATGGAGTCCGAGATGGAGTCCGAGATGGACCCGAGATGGAGTCCGAGATGGAGTCCGAGATGGAGTCCGAGGTGGACCCGAGATGGACCCGAGTTGGAGTCCGAAGTGGAGTCCGAGATGGACCCGAGATGGAGTCCGAGATGGAGTCCGAGATGGAGTCCGAGGTGACCCGAGATGGACCCGAAAAGGAGTCCGAGATGGAGTCCGAGATGGAGTCCGAGGTGGACCCGAGATAGACCCGAAATGGAGTCCGAGATGGACCCGAGATGGAGTCCGAGATGGAGTCCGAGATGGACCCGAGATGGACCCGAGATGGAGTCCAAGATGGAGTCCGAGATGGAGTCCGAGATGGAGTCCAAAGTCGAGACCGAGACCGGAACCGAGACCGGGACCGAGACCGAGACCGAGATCGGGACTGAGACCGAGACCGAGGCCGAGGCCAAGACCGAGCCCGAACCCGAGTCCGAGTCCGAATCCGAATCCGAGTCCGAGTCCGAGTCCGAGTCCGAGTCCGAGTCCGAGTCCGAGTCCGAAGCCTGAGAGGGTGAAAGCCCAAAGCGTTCGTCTCCCAGACCCTGGGGGGTTTGGTGAGCTCCAAAAGTATAGTAGGGGGAGGATTGCAGTGGAGCCAGTTTGGCCAGGAAAGGCCAGTTTGGCCCAGGAAGGCCAGACCCAGTGTTGGGTGATGAACTGACCACTGGGAAGTCCAAGACTAGAGTGAATACGGACCGACAAGCGGGGTAGCTTGGTGAAGTGTTCAAGAGCCGGCTCTAGTTCCCCCGGGAGATCGACTAGCCGATGCTCCCAGTCCAAGTGTGGGTGGCACTACCTACTTGGATACCAGGCGTGGCTCAACGGAACCTCGCTCTAAGCCCATGGCTAGAGCACCTAAAGGCGATAGGTGGGGAGAGTACCCAGGTGGCTCGCGTAAGGCCACGGTGTTCCGAAACGTTGTCCCAAAGGCCCAGACTGTGGAAAGGAAGAGGAGCAGTCCTCTGGGGTAGTGACCAAGGACACAGTCATGTGGTGAGGAAGTCCCAGAGGACCGTGGGACTTAGGGGTCGGGCCTGTGGGCCTCGATCCAGTGGCAGTGTTGGCAAACACGGCCAGGGGCAGAAAGGGACTTGGTAGGAACTGACAAAGGGACTTTGGGGAAGGCAATTCCCCAGGTCTGTGGGCATCCTAAGGATGTTAAGGAGTGGATCTAGGATGACCCCTTGTGGACACATGGCCTAGTCTTGGAGAGACGAGGTGGTGATGCAAGTGGTGTTGAACCACTAGTGCAGCAAAGGTGAATGGGCATGGCTTTAGCGTAACGGGCCGAGATGTCAGTGGTACCTTTGGGTGTCGGTCTCAGGACCGGACACGTGGAGCACTTGGACCAGGTGCAAGTGTGGAGTGGCATGGATGCCATTCTTGGGGCTAGCAAGTCCCAAATCCTGAATTGGATTGATGGAGGTTGTGAATGAGACTCCTCCAAGTGGTCGGAGGTGTGGTTAAGTGACTAAAGTAGAATGGAAAAATTAGTCGCTTACAATTTGGTATCGGAGCTGTTCCTTAGTCCGACTTTTATTGGTGCTCAAGTATATCACCACTAGTGTTGGCATCGGAAGGTCCGAGGAGTGGGCCTATCCTTGAGGAGTAGCAAGTCGGGAAGACATGGCTCTCCATTACAGTTCATGTGTGAACTTGTAGATGAGGTGGTGGATAGAAAAGGGCCAATAATGGAACGACTTTGGGATCTTGGGAACAGTATATGGTTTTCCTCAAAGAGTTGAGGATGTGATCCAGATGAGCGTTTGACTTAGCAAACTGGCTAATGTAGTTGTGGTAAACAACTACAGTTGGGATCACGGGAAAGATAAAGACTCCAAAGCAATAAAGGAGTCACAAGATTTTCCTCATATAGTTGAGGTTGGTGCTCATGAATGTGAGACCAGAAGTAATGACCGTGGGAGGTCAAATACGGAAGAGGACTCAAGTCCTTGAAAAGGTAGCCGGGGCTACCTCTAATAAATGCTGGAACAAACCCAGGAGTTGGGGGTGTATTAAGTGGATGAGTTGGTGTTCTCATCGCATGGACAAGTAGTCCTAAGGAGCAAAAGTTGCCCCCAGAGAACAAAATCAAGTGTCGGAGTAACACTTGTGAAAATAGTCCTTTTGAGTAGGACAGGAATACAAGAAGTGTATTCCAGTGAGCTAGTGCCTCACAAGTAAGACCTTACGGGTCTGTGGATTAACCAAGTCCAAAACTGCTGGATGACTCAAGTAGAGTCAAGGGATGGTCCTAAAAGGACTGATGGAAGCATTTGGACTGAGGTGTGTTGTACCCCACAAAGGATGTGGGGGGATCATAGGATCCAAGGATGAGAACAGAGGGTATCTCATCAATGGCAGAATGTGCCATGCTAAAGTTATGGGAAAGGTGTTCCCAGAAGAAAACAACTTTGACATAAAGTTGTGTGTGACCTCTATGGTGCAGTGCTAACGGATGGTTGGCATGAGAAAGAGCGGTGTTGGTCTTGGCAAAGACTTAGACACGAAGGGGAAATGTCATAGAGGTAGGCTCGTGGAGCCGATGGTGTGGAGACACCAAATGTGCCAAGGTGTGATACCTTGAGGCTATGTTGGTGGGTTCATGAAAACCCCTTGCCAAAGGAATCCCAATGGAAATGGGAATAGCATAGCCTAAGTTGCAGAGCATGCAGTTGGAGTGTGGTGACCCAAATAATGATGGAGGTGTGAAAGCACCAAGCAATGAGTTGTAGGACTTGACAACTATGAGGCAACTAAGCAAGAGGTGCAAAATAACTGGTTAAACGGGTAGAAGGTAGCTACCCAAGACTTCTTAATAGCATAAGGAAGTTGGATATACCCTTACGGGGGATAAGTTGCTTGTGTTGCGATATAGTAAGTCAATGTCATAAAAGGAAATACTCATTGTCAAGAAAGCCATCATTGGGACACCTGAACACTCTAAAACACCAGAAGGTGGTGTTTGATGTCGCGAGGGCAATGGAGAAAGCCCAAGGGACTAAGTCCCTAGCGAATGATGGATAGAAGGTGCTATCCAAATGTCCAAGGTTGCGGAGACAGGAGAGGACTGTCTACCCAAGTTGGACAAAGCCAAAAATGGAATTTTGGCAAGGCTAGTGATGGGCATGTAAAGGCCCATAAGCAACAATGTAATCCCAGTGTGTGGGATTATAAGGTGAGCATACCCGGATTGAGGAACCACTCCCTAGGCTATTGGGTAGGTTCATCCCTAAGAATACTTGCTAAAGCAAGATAGAAAGTGCAAAGCTATCCTCCCGGTCTAAAGGAGAATGACCAAAGGAAAGGTGTGAAGCCAAAAAGCAAGAAGTAAGGGGATAGAACCGAACCGTAGGAATCAAAGGGCATAACCAAGGTTGGTTATGCCAGCTGGGAGTGGAAAATCAAGTGGGGGCTCAAGGGTGTTGCCGCTAGCAACCGTGATGCCATGGAGAGTCTAAAATATGGAATTGTCCATGTTAGACTATATGGCATTTGGAAGGCTTGCAAAAAAGGAGGCCTTAGCAAGCTGAGGGATAGAGTTCCTTCAAGGTTCCCAAAGACGATTCTAGGTAGCGTAGTACCTAGAAAGGCCAAGTGTAAATGGTTCATGGAACGCGCGAAATCAGAGTGGCGCAGCAGAAGCGTGGTCTTGAAGCTTGCCATGAGGCAAGGTTATCAAGGTTAGGGAAGTAGTTCCCGAGTGTTCAAAGAGAGGGCTTTGAACGAAAGTCGATGGTCAAGGACTTTCACGCTTATGCAGGAACCATGTTACAATGGTCGGAGAACTTGCCAAGTGAGATTGGCACGTCGGGGGAACAAAGACCCTAGTTGAAGGTGATAACTTCAAAAAGGGTGGGCCATGGGGCTGAGCATGGAGGAGTCCATGCATGATCACAGACATGTCAAGTGAGAGGACTTGGCAGTGTGGAGGAACTAGGTTCCTAAGCTGTGATCTGTAGCGCGCTTTAAAAATAGGTTGGTGCACCGGCGTGGGGAGTCACGCCAGGCATCTAGTGTGATGCCGTCCGTAGATGCATATACGGAGGTTGGGTTCGAGTCCCGACCCTTTAGTGCTTGGGTTCGAGTCCCAAATCACTAGGGCGTGGTGATGGTTTGGAATATGAGGACACTCATATTTCGGTGGTCATGGACTCTCAGTGGGGAGATTGGTTTGGGCACACCGCCAAGCGAGGGATGCCTCGGAGTCGTGATGCACGGTTAGATTGCTTAGTGTGAAAGCTCAGCATATCTAACTTGAACACTTTGGTGCAAGTGGCACCAAGGTCGTGGTGAGTGAGATGGGGACACCTAATCTCAGTTGCTATGAACCCTTGGCCGTAAGGGCTAGCTTGGGTGCACCGCCAAGTGTGGGGGATGCCCCCGGGGTTATAGTCAACAACTTGGAGGTCTAGAAGACCAAGTACCTCTTGGCAACTCTGTTAAGGTGCCAAGGTGAGATCACTAGGTGATCTTATGGCCAGATAAGGACATGGTCCTTGGTTGGCTAAGGAATGAAGTTCCTGGTTCAAAATGTTGAAATTGAACTGTTTAAGGTGGTGTGGCTTGGTCGTGATAGCCAAGTGGGAAGAGCACCTAAGGGAATTAAACTATGTCCGTGCGATGGCATAGTGAGTCCGAGGAAAGTAGTCTCTATAAAAGACCCATGGGAGGGTCACGAAGTTGGGCCGTGGATAGAGCCCATAGCAGAAGATGCTAAAGAGACGTACTAGGGGTGAACATCCTCCGGACTTGGCAAAGAAAAGTCTTTGCTATGGAAAAGGAACAATACCTCAAGGAGGGAGGTAGAGATTCGATGTTGCTTGGTGCAACAATCAACGGATAGGAGCAAAAGATGAGTGGCCAAGATAGGGCCGTGGAATCCATTGGAAGGAATCCAAGTGACAAAGTTAGGCGAGGAACACTAATGTGTTGGACGCTAACGAGTTGCGGGAAAGGAAGTGTGTTTCCAAGGAGGGATTCCGAAATGCTCCAATTTGGCAAAAGTGGAAGCTCCAAGGGAGGGAGCGGTAAGGTAGCCAAATGATAGGGCCATGAACAGCCCTAGCACAAAGCATGATAACTGGAACTTTGGCACGAAATAGAAGAGAGGATGATGGTGCCCTCGAGTAGAGAACTTCCTAGGATGGGAAGTGGAGTTGCACAAAAGGTGCAAGGCAAGGTGTCAGAGACACCTAGGAAATCGACTCCAAGAAGTCAAAATTCAAAGTTCCAAAGTGCAAAGGTTATAGCGATGGAAATTGAAACTACTCGAGAAGGAGTAGTGGGATTGACTTAGAGAAGGGTCTCTAAGAGGTTTAGGAAAAAAGAAAAAGAAACCAATAAAAGGAGAGAACCACTATACGTGGTCCAATCAGTCTCTAAGTTGGAGAGACTACCCTCCTTAGAGGATATGCAAAAGGCATGGTGAGCCTTTGATGTCAAACCATAGACAAAGATTGGCTAGGTGCCAAAGATGGAAATGGTAACACATGTGGGTGTTACTTTATGAAAGGGTTTACCGTTCGATGAGGACATCGAACTTCGTCTATGGGTGGTGGAGTTGTGAGACACAAAATCCCTAGGCCCCAAAGTGGAGCCGGAAGGGCGCCACATGGTAGTGGCCGAAGCGAGAGCCAAACGAGCGTAACACGTTTGGACCAAAAGCTCCGACTTGAAAAGTCAAGAGCGGGAGTGGAACTCCCAACGAAGTGCTCGAGGAACGAGCACGAAGCGAGCAAAAGGCAAGGCTCCAAAAAGAGACCCAAAAGGACCAACACATGACACATGGGAGTGTCCGAGATGGACTCGAGATGGAGTCCGAGATGGAGTCCGAGATGGACCCGAGATGGAGTCCGAGATGGAGTCCGAGATGGAGTCCGAGGTGGACCCGAGATGGACCCGAGTTGGAGTCCGAAGTGGAGTCCGAGATGGACCCGAGATGGAGTCCGAGATGGAGTCCGAGATGGAGTCCGAGGTGGACCCGAGATGGACCCGAAAAGGAGTCCGAGATGGAGTCCGAGATGGAGTCCGAGGTGGACCCGAGATAGACCCGAAATGGAGTCCGAGATGGACCCGAGATGGAGTCCGAGATGGAGTCCGAGATGGACCCGAGATGGACCCGAGATGGAGTCCAAGATGGAGTCCGAGATGGAGTCCGAGATGGAGTCCGAAGTCGAGACCGAGACCGGAACCGAGACCGGGACCGAGACCGAGACCGAGATCGGGACTGAGACCGAGACCGAGGCCGAGGCCAAGACCGAGCCCGAACCCGAGTCCGAGTCCGAATCCGAATCCGAGTCCGAGTCCGAGTCCGAGTCCGAGTCCGAGTCCGAGTCCGAGTCCGAAGCCTGAGAGGGTGAAAGCCCAAAGCGTTCGTCTCCCAGACCCTGGGGGGTTTGGTGAGCTCCAAAAGTATAGTAGGGGGAGGATTGCAGTGGAGCCAGTTTGGCCAGGAAAGGCCAGTTTGGCCCAGGAAGGCCAGACCCAGTGTTGGGTGATGAACTGACCACTGGGAAGTCCAAGACTAGAGTGAATACGGACCGACAAGCGGGGTAGCTTGGTGAAGTGTTCAAGAGCCGGCTCTAGTTCCCCCGGGAGATCGACTAGCCGATGCTCCCAGTCCAAGTGTGGGTGGCACTACCTACTTGGATACCAGGCGTGGCTCAACGGAACCTCGCTCTAAGCCCATGGCTAGACACCTAAAGGCGATAGGTGGGGAGAGTACCCAGGTGGCTCGCGTAAGGCCACGGTGTTCCGAAACGTTGTCCCAAAGGCCCAGACTGTGGAAAGGAAGAGGAGCAGTCCTCTGGGGTAGTGACCAAGGACACAGTCATGTGGTGAGGAAGTCCCAGAGGACCGTGGGACTTAGGGGTCGGGCCTGTGGGCCTCGATCCAGTGGCAGTGTTGGCAAACACGGCCAGGGGCAGAAAGGGACTTGGTAGGAACTGACAAAGGGACTTTGGGGAAGGCAATTCCCCAGGTCTGTGGGCATCCTAAGGATGTTAAGGAGTGGATCTAGGATGACCCCTTGTGGACACATGGCCTAGTCTTGGAGAGACGAGGTGGTGATGCAAGTGGTGTTGAACCACTAGTGCAGCAAAGGTGAATGGGCATGGCTTTAGCGTAACGGGCCGAGATGTCAGTGGTACCTTTGGGTGTCGGTCTCAGGACCGGACACGTGGAGCACTTGGACCAGGTGCAAGTGTGGAGTGGCATGGATGCCATTCTTGGGGCTAGCAAGTCCCAAATCCTGAATTGGATTGATGGAGGTTGTGAATGAGACTCCTCCAAGTGGTCGGAGGTGTGGTTAAGTGACTAAAGTAGAATGGAAAAATTAGTCGCTTACACCAAGCCTCTAGGAATGAGTGAGGACTAATGAACTTTATAATACTTAAATGGGGTACCATTTCATTTGAGTCAAGAACATTGCAATTGCTTTCCCTTCTAGAAATGGGAATTACTCTTGAGCACTTGGTGAACTAACGATTTTTCCCTAAATGATCCAGGAGATCAGTAGTGTGAAGAAGAGGGTATTATTACTTCATTTAATGAATGATAATTGATTAAAAAAATGAATACTCCCATTAGGCTTCATCATAAAATGAGGTTCACACTCTCAAGGACTCCATAACTTTCAAATAACACTTTTTTCTAGCATCTCCTTAATGTTTATATGTAAAATTTTGATCTCTTTTGGTGATCGATAACGAATAAAAACTTTAATTAGACGAGCATCCTTGATTGGAATAAGATGATATGTTACAATCTTGGCCCTAGATGACAAATCACATTCAATTATATCAACATACTCCTTCATGAGTTGGTCAACTCCTTGTAAGCGACTAAATTTTCCATTCTACTTTAGTCACTTAACCACACCTCCGACCACTTGAAAGAGTCTCATTCACAACCTCCATAAATCCAATTCAGGACTTGGGACTTGTTAGCCCCAAGAATGGCATCCATGCCACTCAACCGTTGCACTTGGTCCAAGTGCTCCACGTGTCCGATCCCATGACCGACACTCAAAGGTACCACCGACATAGCAGCCTGTTACACTAAGGCCATGCCCAATCACCTTTGCCGCATTGGTAGTCCAATACCACTTGCAACACAGTCTTGTCCCTCCAAGACTGGGCCAACCATCCGTGAGTGGTCATCCCAGATCCACTCCTTATCATCCTTAGGATGCCCACCGACAAGGGGAATAGCCTTCCCCAATATCCCTCTGCCAATCCCCACTAAGTCCCTTTTTGCCCTTGGCCGTGTTTGCCAACACTGCCACTGGATTGAGGCCCACAGGCCTTACCACTAAGTCCCATGGTCCTCTGGGACTTCCTCACCACGTGACCGTATCCTTGGCCACTACACCAAAGGACTGCTCCTTTTCCTTTCCACAGTCTGGGACTTGGGGACAACACTTCGGAACACCGTGGCCTTACGCGAGCCACCTGGGTAATCTCCCTGCCTTCCGCTTTTGGGTGCTCTAGCCATGGGCTTAGAGCGAGGTTCCATTGAGCCACGCCTAGTATCCAAGTAGGTAGTGCCACCCACACTTGGACTGGGAGCATCGGCTAGTCGATCTCCCGGGGGAACTAGAGCCGGCTCTTGAACACTTCACCAAGATACCCCGCTTGTCGGTCCGTATTCACTCTAGTCTTGGACTTCCCAGTGGTCAGTTCATCACCCAACACTGGGTCTGGCCTTCCTGGGCCAAACTGGCATTTCCTGGCCAAACTGGCTCCACTCCCCCTTACTATACTTTTGGAGCTCACCAAACCCCCCAGGGTCTGGGAGACGAACGC
>NW_003314267.1:1005765-1055047 GCF_000143415.4 Selaginella moellendorffii
CAGACTCCATCTCGGACTCCATCTCGGGTCCATCTCGGACTCCGTCTTCGGACTCCGTCTCGGGTCCATCTTGGACTCCATCTCGGACTCCGTCTCGGTCCATCTCAGACTCCATCTCGGACTCCGTCTCGGTCCATCTTGGACTCCATCTCAGACTCCACTTCGGACTCCATCTCGGACTCCGTCTCGGTCCATCTCGAACTCCATCTCGGACTCCACCTCGGACTCCACCTCAGACTCCACCTCGGACTCCATCTCGGACTCCAACTCGGGTCCATCTTGGACTCCATCTCGGACACTTCCACGTATCATGTGTTGGTCCTTTTGGGTCCCTTTTTGGAGTCTCACTTATTGCTCACTTCGTGCTTGTTCCTCGAGCACTTTGTTGGGAGTTCCACTCCTGCTTTTGACCTTCCAAGTCGGAGCTTTTAGTCTAAACGTGTTACGCTCGTTTGGCTTTCGCTTCGGCCACTACCACGTGGCACCCTTTCCAGCTCCACTTTAGGGCCTAGGGATTTTGTGTCTCACACTCCTACAACACAAAGATTGTCAGAAGGATTGGAGGGAATAAAGGAACAACGCAAAAATATAAAAAGAAAGTAATGGGAAGACAAAAATAATGGAAGCAAAAACAGAAGTAGAGGGATGAAGAGGAATAGAAGAAATATAAAGAAGTATAAGACAAATGGGAGAAACTTAAAGTTACATATAGCATAATTACATTGCAATCAATCCATACCAAGGATGAAGTCAAAAGCTTGACTTGGCACCACCCATAACAACTACAACTCAAGCTTGAGATCACCTATACACACAATTAAATCCGTCTCATCCCATACACATAGTTCTTTCCATAAAAAATGAAAATTAACTCTGTTGCATGACACAAATATAGATAGCAACATGTGGCAACAGACCAAGCAATAGAGGATAAATTTGAGCATATATCAACCAATACAAAAAAAATAATAAAAGACTTCTTGTTATAAAAATAAGTTTGGAAAATAAAAATTGGATAAATTGGTGCTAAGTGAACCCCTTGATGATACTTCTAAAAGAAAGATGGAGAGGTAAGACCCTTTGCTACTCGTGCAATTCTTTATTTCCTAGAAGCATCTTAGTGTCTAGACTTTCTACTGTAGCAGCACTAATAATACATTGTTGATGCTAAAGTCTTCACCTAAGAAATAAAGGTTGCCAATTTTGAAAACACTGATAACATTAATAAATGTGATTAACTTCATTACATGCTTAACAACAGACATCATGGCCACAACCACATCCTTGCCTTTGTCCTTGAATTTAAGCAATAGTTACATCAACTTGCATTAGAACAAAACCATCTTTTACAAGAAGTGGAATTAAAAGATATGCAATGAAAAGTGGAATAAACAATATCTCATAAGGTTATGCCAAGTGAAAAGCATCATTAAGGGTGGTTGAAGTAAATATATGTGCAAATTTTACAGGATTTTAATGAAGTGTTAGCCACAATATTCCCAATTTAATATGCTCCAAAGAAGTTTCGAAAACAAATGCCAAATTGCATCACTTACTGAAATAGCCTTTAATGAAAACAATGCAATTACATCACAAAAAACTAAGGCACTTTTCTTAATCAAATGGATTTTTGTTAGCATTCTTTTTGCCTAATCCTCTTGTCTTGCGTGCAGCTTTGTCTTTGCAATATCTTGCATAATATCCTGTCCACTTTCAGACACACCCTTCTTACTTGGGGAATCATGCCATCAGTGTTGTCACTGCCATGAGCTTTCTGGAAACTCCATGTGGCTGGACTGCTATCTCATCGACCTGAGGAACTCCTCCCTGACCTCAAATTTGAGCCAGCTACAAAGAGTGCAGCTCCTGGATTTTCTTGTTTGGTGGATTCTTCTGTGCCTTATCATTCAGCAGTGATGCACAAATTTCTTTGTTTAAAACGTATCTCAATGTCCCTTGTTCTGGTTGTGCAGCCAAAGCATTCAGTAGAACTGCCTTGTTGTCTGCTTCTTTTACGACCTCACCTAAACTGGTGAGTTGAGACATAATAGACTTCATCCTAGAAATGTCGCTGGGGACCCATCAGATCCCATCCTAAGCTCAAAAAACTTGGACTTCAACTCTACTTTCTTGGGCTTGATTACCAAATGTGGTCCTCAAGGTTTCAGCAGCTATCTTTGTGAGGTCAAAATGTGACCAAGTCCAATGACACCATTCCTCACCTACCACCCTTTTTCATCAGAGGCTGCTGATTTGAGCTCTGTCCCCTGGACAATTTGAAGGCAATTGTCCATGAACGAAATCTCTTTTGCCCAGTTTTCAAAATCAGTGCCACTAAACACCAGGATCAGAAGGGCTTTGCTTGTCATCATTCCTGCAAGGGTCTCAACCACTGGCCAAACTTGCTAGACAATAAAGTGTTCGATTGCCCGACATCGTTTTTCTTGTGTCTTCTTCTGCAATCGATTGTTCACTCACTGGAGAATGGCTCGTGAGTGATTGAGATCTGCTTGCTCTCGCCCCATTGCTTCTCTATATAAATATTCACATGGTCTCCACGTTAGCTTGTGGATCCGATCTGGATATTTCTACGGTACCACAATCCATGGAATCCTCGCTTAAAAGCGTCCGGCAACTCTCAAGCTCAACTCTACACTCTGCTATACTAGGCCGATCTGAGGGATCCACCGCCGAACATTTTTTCGACAACTCCCACAGGACGTCATCCACCATCTTATTAAGAGCAGGAACATTGCTGGCACTCCTGATAAGATGACCCAGGCCCCAGACGTCCACAGGAGAACCATGGTAACCTGTAAGCATTTCTGGCGCATGCACCCGTGAATTTAACGGATGTGCCGTTGTAGCCTCTTCAAACGTGCACGCCTCCTCCACATCTATCAGCGTCCACACCCCAGCTACTTCGTCCAAGGCCACGTTGCCCCAATGGACGTCCCTGTGGATCCACCTCTTTTCCTTGAGCCAGGCCAGAGCTTCAGAGACATCAAGAAGAGCTCTCACAAGTGATTCCTGCGTTGAAGGCCGAGCTGTTCTGTTTAGACGAGGAGAAAAGCTAAGCATATACTCGCCGATCCTCCTTTTAAAAGGGCCATTCTCATGTCGCGGCTTCCTGCTCAAGCAAGTCTCCATGTTGGGGCAGCCCTTGAGAGCGTAATATATTTTCCAAACTTTCATCCTCTTCCCCTTCGTCAGGTAGCCTTTGATCACCTGATCTCCAGCTAGCCTCACAGATTTCCCGGTCGTTATACCTTTCACAACTTCAAATTCCGTATTCTCGTTGTTTATAATGCACATATCGTGCAAACCTCCCAGTACCCGACCAACGTTGGACATAACCATGAAGAGTTTGACCCTGTCACCAATTTCGTACAAATTGAACGTTGCCAGGTGCCTGCTCTTAACCCTCCCCCCTTCATAATAAAGCGCGACCAACGTCACCGCAAGACCGCTCGCATAGTAACCGAGAATGTAAGGAATTGCCTTGTAACACCAGTTCCGCTTGGAAACCAGCTCTTTAAGAAGATTGCCAGTTCCTCCCGGTTCCTCTTCGGCAATCCAAAGCGAAAAACGAGCACCAACATATCCCACGACGTCGGGAAGTAAATTGTCCATTCCAGTATTTGTATTACGGTCCTTACTGAAGGCCACATTCATGAACACTCTCAGGGGAGTGTTGATCAAGTTATCCCATGCCTGAATAAATGAGAGCTCGGAAACACCTGCAACGAAGATACCATCAGTATGACATAATACAGCGACGTCAAACCTGTTTCTGGTGGTGGAAGTATACAGCCGGAGAGATGCTCCTCAAGCCCCAAACAGCGATCACCATCCGAAGGCTCGAAGAGGCCCTGCACATCGTAGTCTCGAACCCGGTTGTATGTCCTGGAACTCACGCGGATCGTAAGCCCGTCGGGCCTCTTGAGGAGAAACCCTGCCAAGCCTTGAAGCTCGGGTACTACTGGCGTGCAATATTCGCTGACAGTCTTGTAGGTGAGATCCAAGGAATTCTCGTTAGCAATTCGAGGGGCCGACTCTGAAAGAAAATGCGTCAGTAGCCTCAACAGCCGAAGACTGTACCTTTGAGAAAGCTCCTGAGCACGTCCGCTTTGTCCTCCGGTGTGGGCGCGAGGAAAAGTACTGAGGGATCCTTTCCTTCTAGCCGCAGCATACCCAGCTTCACAGAGAGCTGGCACTTCTCATCATTGCTCAATGGCAAATTCCACAAGTCAATTAGCGGATCCGCCATGACAAAAAAAACCCTAGAAAGTGAAACCCTTTAAAGGCTCTCATTTGACTTTTAGGGCTCTCATTTGACTTTTACCTTGTTACACTTGGTTTTGATTGAAGAGAAAGCTTTAAACAAAATTGATGGCACTCACAATCTGGCCCGAGTCCATCTCCGACTAACTCGCAAGCTACATTCTCAGAGCCTTACAGATCTGAGAAACCCGGAAGAGGAAAGAGAACGCTGAATCTACAAATTCCACGGACTATACCACGAGGCGAACGAGAAGACGAGTGTGCCACCCACCGCTCTCATCGTCTCAAACTGCGTTTCCATTTGCGAGCGAGTCAACAGAAGTGTCCTGTGTCCGTTGCCTCTGTAAGAAAACAAAGAAAATTTTAGACTGCGTTAGCCAGATCATATGAAACACGCGACAGATCCTTTAGAATCCTTTCTCGTTAGTGATGCTCTCACGTACCCCCAACACTAGACTTCGAGATAAGAGCCACCAGCAGCCACGACTCTCTACGACACCTCTACTGACAAAATCTCTCGAGACTAAACTCAATCTCCTGGAAAAACCACTCGAGGTTAGCATGCTTGTCGTCTTGGCCTTTCCGCTTCTTTAACTCGTGTACTACTACTACTACTTGAAGACCACCGAAACGGATAGGAAAGAAAAACGTACCCAGTCAGTAGCATCTCCTGTAGAAACCCCGTTCATGAGCTTGTGCATCTCCTCCTTGCTTCTGCTATCTTTTCCCCTCAATGGCAGCAAAGGACCAGAGGAACGCTCCGAGATATCTGCAAGCGTCGTGCATGAGCCAGAGAAGGCAGTTATAAACAAATATATCCTCTCACCGGAATCCGAGAGCTGCCTGTCCACAAAGTAAAATACAAGGGCAACGGTATACCTGGAGAGAACAAAAATTAAAAATCCACAAAAGTTAGAGCTCTGGCAATCAAAACAAGAGAAGAGAAAACGCTGACCAGGCCACCACAACATCGACAGTGTAGTGCTTTCTCGAGGCAATAATAAGGAGGCTCAAAACAACGCTGACGAGCCAAGCAAGCCGCTTTATCCACCTGGATCCAGAAAAGCCACGATGGTCTCACATGCAGCACGAGAAACGAAAAGAGAAAAAAGAAAAATACTTGCCTCTTTGTCCCGTATTTCTGGTATGTCCAGATGAAAACAAGAGTAAATATCATGTGCGAGGAGAAGATCAAGTCCCCGCAGCCAAAGATTACGCCATACGGAACTGCAGGTTACAATCTGATTAAGCCTCGACAGGACGAGAGATTTTTTACTCACAGTTGAGAAACACGACTTCCGAGATACTTTTTGGAGGCGCCAATGTTGCTGACGGGGATCCCTGGAAAGAAACGAGTTAGAAGCACTTCACTTTCGATTTTTAAAGGAGGATATACCTCGTGACAGTGGTAGTTTGGTCCTGGAAGCGACGTGGAAAGAAATGACATGATTCGGAGGCACTGAGCAACCTGTGGATGGCAAGTGTTGAGTGACAAAGCATACGAACGAAAAAGATTGGGAAGGAAAGAGACTCACGACTAAAGTAGCAAGAACTCGGTACCACACCAAGACTGTATAAAATCGCTTGTTGTGGAACACAAATGGATGAAAAGTCCACTGCAGTAACGACCGATTCAGCGCTGGAAAGAGAACTTCTAGATCGTACCAGGAAAAATGTAACAAACACAAAGGTGAACAAGGTCTCGCTGATGTATGCCCTTTCGCGTCCTAGCTCCTGGATGCTGGAAAGGTCAATCTCTAGACGAGGAGAAAAGAATTTGTCCAAGCCTTACAGGGAGAAATCGAAAGCCAATATCCGGAAGGATTCGACCAGGTTGATGGAGGTAGTGAGCGACTTTAGCAGCAATACCATGTACATACTGCCCAGAGAACGAAGCAAAAGAAGCAAGAGAGCATGAGAAAGGCAGAAGGAACCAAATTTGTTCTACCTGGAAGATGATAGCTAGCAGCAGGAGCTTCCATTTCTCGGACAAAATCTTGAGCTCCAGCATCAACTCCATCACGATCCTCTTCCATAGCTTGATTACCCCCAACAAAGTCAAACAACTGTGGATACAAAGAAACCAATCGATAACTCACCTTGTATGCCTCCCGAGCAATGTAGGGCGGCATAACTGGAGCGCCCCAAAGCCCTCCGCTCGTCGCTGGCCTATCCACCCCCCAGCTATAGCATTGCTAGAGCTCCCAGACGAATCGAGCTTGGATCATCTGGTAATCCGCGGCACGGATCTTGCCGATGCGATTCCTCGATGAGTAGAACGGTCGGCGCGCTGTACAGGGAGCTCTCCAAATGCCGCGCGCGCGTCGCTGTGCTCGGCCGCCCACAACAGCGCAGCGCGACACCCACAGAGAGAGAAAGAGATCAATGAATCAAAACCCTAACGAATATGCCCCGCATATTTTTGGAAACGCGGAAAGGGAGACCGAAGGAATAAAAAAAGCACAACTGAGATAATCATATTTTTATTACGATTTTGATCAATATACCCTCAATCTTGGATCAACCAAGTCCTCTTGGTCATGAGCAAGGAATATTTTTATTCCTACACGATGAGATATTTATTTTCATGGATTTTGATTACCCTCAATCTTTGGATCACTCAAGTCTTCTTCTTTCTCATGTTCTATTTTGTTTAGTGAAAATGGGGGTTGTCAACTTTTTATTATTTTCATGGAAACTTGGGAGTCGATCGACAAACTCAAGACACTCTCAATCACATACTCTTTGAATCAATCAAGTTCTCCTGATGAGCTCTCTCATGTTCTTGAGCTGCTGCGCGCTGTAGATCTGGAACGCCTTCGCGACGACGCGATCATCCACAAGAGGAATGGACGCAAACACCGCCTTTGCAACCTGGGAAGTCCCCGGGTTCTGGCTGTTAAGCGCCGAGTAGGCGATCGCAGGGGTCCGCCCAACATTGCGCAGGAAGTGGACGAGACCCCTGGGAAAGATGAAGATCTCCCCGGGATACAGCACCTGGGCAAACACGCGATTGTCAGTGCTCACGAATCCAACATACAGGGAGCCCTGCACGACGAGGATGAGCTCGCTGGCGCGGGGGTGGATGTGCGGGGGATTCACGCCGTCCGGGGCGAAATCCAGGCGCGAGAGCGAGAGGCCCTGGGCGTTGAGGCCCGCGAAGGAGGCGGCGTTGGCGATGGTGGCGGCGAAGCCGAGCTTGTTGGCGGTGTTGCCACGGGCGCGCAGGCCCGAGTACTTGAAGTCGGAGGCGGCGACGCGCTCGCTGGGCTTGCAGGCGTAGTCCGCGTTGGGGGCCTGGCTGCGGTCGCGGACGCAGAAGTCCTGGAGTGGGTCCTCGTCGGCTCCAAGCACGAAGGTGGCGGAGGAGGCGATGGCAGCCACGAGCATGAGCGCTACGATGTTCTTGATTACAGGGGACATTGTTGCTGCTGCTGCTGCAAAGCGATTGAAAGCAGAGTGGAGAGAGAAGCCAATGATGGATTTGAGCTTTTTGTGTACGTGAAACTTATAGTCGAGATTGTGTAGAGCTTTGCCAACCGGTCGACGTGCGTTTCGCAACAGGCAAGTTCTCCTTTCTCGTTTTCCCTCTCTCACGCATTGTGTTAAGATTTCTCCTCAGCTTTCCAGCCGACTCTAAAGTAAACGTTTCGTAAAATAAAATATACTAGGTCCTCACCATATTTAAATGTTTACTGTGTCCCCAGTAAACAAATTTCATTAAAAATTCTATTGATTTGAAAATTAAAATAAATTATAATAGAAAATAATTTATATATGCAATTTATACATATTTTTCTGTGAGAATATTGCATAAAAGAAATTACTTAGTAAAACTCTTCAATTTATCAAGTTTGCATAAGAAATTTAATTAATGGAGCTCTCTAATTTTTCAAATCAAGAATGATATGATATGTTAATCACCTCACTCTTTGGCTAACATAATAGTTAAAAATTTAAATTAAATTTATAATTATAAATAGATAAAATTAGTTTAACTATATAGTTATTTTCAAAATAAAATTTTAATTTGTTCACAATGAATTACTTATATCATCAAAAACTTTATAAATTTTGTTTGTGGCCATATTAATGAGGAGTGTAACTATATTATGAATAAATTATAAGTGATAATTTCCTTATATTTGTTTTTTCTCACTAGAAAAACAAATATACTTAAATGAATATTTTTAATTAATATAGCATTTAAAATTTGAGAATATTTGATGATATAAAATTAAATGCAAATAAATTTTATCACTTACATCATATACAAATGAGCATTTTCCAATCATTGTTTTTAATTTATGGCTTGTTGATCTGGAGCTTTAGCATTCAATTCAGTGATCTATGCATTGCAAAAGAGAATTGAACTGATACTATCAATATTACCCAGACTCTTATGTGTGTGCAAGCATTCTCAACAGTAAGTGGGTTGCGCACTGGAAGCCTGGCCTGGTAAATGAGTAGAATCTTGGAACCCAATGATGCTTGCCATGAAACAAAACGCCGTAAGAAACAAAGGCTCCTCTTTTGAGTCATGATGAACAAGCGCTCCTGATTTAGTGCTGACGTGGAGTTCTATATTTGCTGATGTGGCAAATAACAAATGCTATCTCTTCAGTGATTTCATTAGTGCCGCTCGACGCTCCCGAGATCTTCTTTGACCAGATCAAAACACAAAGCGACTATAAGCCTCAAAAAGGAAGAAAAAAGTACTTTTTTCACCTGAAGAGCACGGCGCCGGCAGTGAGACCAAGGCGCAAGCGGCTACGATGGAACGCCGGGCCGGCTAACTTGCACACGTGGCTACTGTTCCATGTTCCGTTCCTTGAGTGCAGATAACCTAGAGCCTGTATGAATCGAAAGATATCAGTCCTTCCTGTTGCTTATCCAAAACCAAAAGCTTGAGAAGAATCAAGTGATGAAGAAGACTGAAAACTTAGCTCGAAGCAATATAAGAGAAAACAATCATGAAGACAGAAGAAAGAAAGAAACGGAACTATGATGGCGAGAAAGGAAGGAGGCTCGCAGCAAGAGATCAAGGCCGCGATGGTAGCAGCGAAACCAATCCCTCCGGACGTCCCACACAAGATCAAGAACAATGACTCGGGCTTGAAGAGGGAAAATTGGCCGAAGCTTGGTCAGGACCTAGGACGCAGAGAGTGTGTGGAGATTTCTATCGTAGAGAATGTGCCTTTTATACTGGTTTTGTAATATTGCAAATGTGGCAGCATGGTGGAAGCCGAGCGAGTGTTTGCCACTCTCAAGGGGAGGCGAGACTCAGAAACTTGGAACGCACTGATAGCAGCATACCACCATCAAAGAAACACCTCCAAGGTGTTTGAATCATTCGGGAGGATGCAAGATGAGCGGTGCAAGCTCGATGCTGCGACATTCCTCTCGGTTCTCACGACTGCCAGACTGGTTGATCGAGGCAGGGAGCTCTTCGAGACGATGAAGATTTAGCTCTTGGGATCGAGCACTACTCTTGCATGGTGGATTTGCTGGGATGAGGAAACCAAATCGAGGAGGCTGTAGGTGCTTTGAGGATCATGCCAGTGGAAGCAAACGTAAGGATTTGGATGGCAGTGCTGGCGGCGTGTGTGAAATGGAAGCATGTGGAGTTTGGAAGGGTGGCGTTTGAGCTGACGTTCTCATGGTGAATATCTATGTTGCTGTGGGGAGGATGGAGGAGCATGCCCAGCTTGAGCAAATTATCTCTAGAACCAAATCTTGATGAGTAAAACTTCAGAGAATGATGGTGATTACTTCTTGAAGTTTTGTCACACCAGTGGTTTCTATTTTCTGTTGCCTGCATAAAGAAACACCGATATAAAGGAAGTGGATTAGTAAGAACCACTTAGGTCAAGTGCATGAAGGAAACTAGCCTGAGTTGCCTTACCTATGTTTTACAAGTTCAACTCCTATTTTTTCTATGGACAATCAAAATATCAAGATTGAACTGTGCATTTATAATTAAAAATATTACCATATTATTATTGTTTATTTTAGGCTAAATAAAAAAGAAAAAGACTAGGAAAAAGGTACATGCGAGAGAGAGGTTTCTAAGTATTCACTCATGTTCCTAGTGCAACGGTGCTACGATCACAGTGTGTCCTCTGGGCCTCCCACCAGATCTCTTTGAGAACATTTTCAATAGCAGTTCAAACAACTTCCCTTTAGCAGCAAGCATTACACATCAACAATCACTCTTCCCAGATCTCGCCGAGATCACCCCAAGATCACAAGCTTACGGTCTTGGGCCTGGGAAGGAGCTGGTTCTTCGACTTGGGCTCCTTGTTGGATCTCATCCTGTGGAGATTCGGGCAGTTGCCAGGGAGGGCTTGTGCTGGAAGCCGTGAGAGACGACTATGGCGGAAGGGTGGCAGCTCATCGTACGCTGTACAGTGCCTGCCAGCTACAGGATAAATATGTTGCTGGATCCCGAGTGCAGTGTGTGCGGGGGAGGGGCCGAGAACAAAAGTGCTGCTGCCGTGCAACCATCTCATGTGTGAGGAGTGCACGGTGCAAATGGTGACCATCCAGATGAAGTGCCTGATTTGCAGCAAGTGGATCAAATCGTGTACGGTAGATGTGGAGGAGGCGTACGAAGCGATGAAGGAAGAGGAGGAGCCGCGAAGGCCAGACGAGGGTTTTATGCCACGGAAGAAAAGCCAGTGGGATTAAAGGTGCATCTTTCGTGGAAATCCAAAGACTATCCACATTACTTTTTGGATTCTTACTTAAGTATCCTTGCACGTAGCCACATACTTGGAGAAGAATCTTTTGTTTGATATGGTGCACGTTTTGCATACAATTGTCACCAACTTGAACGCTTCATGTTTAGAACAGTATTTTGTTTCCATATGGGTCAGACGGAAATAAAACACGTGAAATGTGATCTCTGATGGCTCTGATAGTATAAAAGACCCTTCTCCAGCCTCTGTTTCCTCAACCCACAGAGGAGTAGAAAACAAAAGCAGCCATTCTCCAATCAATTTGATCAGATCGATCACACAGTCTTCACAACGCAGCCATTTCAAAATGGCTGCAATGGTGTTGATGATTGCGTTTCTCGTGATGGCTGTAGCACGGAAGACGGTGTGTATCCGCAAGAGACAAGAGAGGGCACGATTTCTGGCGTCGCTCCACCCCGTGAGAGACGCACACAAGATCCTGTGGTACATGTACTCGGTGGAATTCCCCTTCCTCTCGCAAAAGGCGCTCGAGTTTGGCACAATCCGCACGCTGGGCATCCCGGGGATCACAAATCTGCTCTTCAAGACCAAGTACGGCCTCAAGGATCCGCAGAAGCGCGCCGCCGAGACCAACATTCTGGTGAGCGAGATGATCCACCACCACGTCGACAGCGATCGCGGCTCGTACGCGGTGAGGAGATTGAATGGAATCCACAACAAATTCAAGATCCCAAACGACCAATTCGCCTACGTCCTCTGCCTCAACGTGGTCAGCCCCATTGATTTCTCCGAGAGATTTGGATTCCGCAAGTGGACCGACAGCGAGAAGGAGGCCGCGTATGTTGTGTGGCACGACGTGGGCGTGAGGATGGGCATCACAACCATCCCAGATAGCATTCCAGAGATGCGGGAGTACATTCGCGATTACGAGGCCAAGAACGCCATCTTCACGGACAAGAACAAGAGCATCGTCCAGGATCTCAAGCATCTGGTGCTGGATGCATTTCCTCACCCCGTGCAGCCGCTGGTCGAGACTGGGATCTGTGCACTCATCGATCCCACAATCAGGAGCGCTGTTGGATTGGAAAGGCCTCCAGCAATTGTGGAGTGGATCATCTTGGGTGCGTTCAAGCTGCTGGCCGGGAGCTTCGTGTCCGCGTTCTTGCCTCCCAGACGTGTGGAGGATGCAAAGGGCAGCATTGAGGTGGACTGGTGTCCCAATCCCGCTGCCAATCCGGAAGAGTACCGGCAGCTCAACGTGAATGTGTATCGCCCACCAGCATTCGAGAAGGGATACAAGCTGGCGGAGCTGGGAGCGCTGAAATCAGGCAAACTTGGACCATACTACGATGGAGGCTTGCGCTGCCCCTTCCGGCAAATGCACGCATAGGAATAGGACGGGCATAGGACATTCGGTCGGAGAACAGAGCATCATTTAAAAATGCGTAGTTTACATGAATCTTTTTGTAATTTTAGCGGAAAGGTGGCTAACAAAACCAGATATTCGAAACAAAATTTAGTTTTATCCAAATGGGGAAAAAGAATATCATAAACACACTTCTTTCTCTCAAGTGGTCATTATGAGCTCCCGGAGGCGGTCGACGAGCTCCGGATTGATCTGGAACGCCTTCTCAAGCACAGCATCGGTGATGGCGGGATTGGACGCAAACACGGCCTTGGCAACTGCGGTGACACCTGCGTTCTGGGAGTTGAATCCCGCGAGAGCCACGGCAGGGGTCTCGCCGACATTGAGCTGGAAGTGCACAAGGCCCCGAGGGAACACGAAGAGATCACCTTGATGCAAGGTCTGCGCGAAGAGCGTGTTGTTGGTGGTGCTCACGAATCCCGCGTAGAGAGTCCCTTGCTGAACGTAGAGGATCTCAGTGCCCCGGGGATGGACGTGAGGGGCATTGAGACCGAATGGAGCGTAGTCGACCCTTGCGAAGGAGACTCCGAGGGTGTTGAGCCCCGGGAAGGAGATCACGTTTGCGGCGGTGACGGCGGAGCCAAGCTTGTTGTTGGTGTTCCCGGATTTCTGGAGGCCCGAGAACTTGAAGTCGGCAGCGGCGGTGGCGGCAGCGGGCTTGCAGGTGAAGCCGTTGATGATGGGGGCAGTGGCGCTGGTGTCGCGCACGCAAAAGTCTTGGAGTGCGTCCGGGTCGGCGAGTGAGAATGCAGCAGAGATGGTGACGAGGATCGCGAGGAGAATTGCACGGGAACTAGACATGGCGATGATGTTGCTTTGAAAACTCGCTTTGCTTTGCTTTCTTGGTGATAGAAACCAGGAGATTTAGCTGATTGATGTAAGGACTTGCTTGTTCTTTCTTGAGAAGCTCCTTGTTGCTCTTGAGAGATGAAATGCTATCCTGATTTTGCTGGCTTTTGAACTGGGATGAGATGCTTGGTTTGATCTCAAGGCTAAGATCGTTTATATAGTCGCAGAAAAACACTGACTTTGTCAAACTGATTTCTCCAAGGATGACGAAATCCAGTGTGTAGGGAGTCACAAAACAAAAGGCAACGCGTATATCAAACTATTGCTAAGCCTAGTGCCGGCCCACCTTTGTGCAGTTCATCTCCACCAGGGTCGGTAGCAGCATATTAGAGAAGCATTTTCTTGAATTTTAAAGAAATAAATAAGAGACATAACTTTGCTCAAGAACATTCCTCTGGAAGAGTAAGAGCTGCAAGGAGCTCTGGAGGAGGATTGTCAAGAATCAGTGAAGTGTGAAGGGCCCTCCTTCCAGTGGGATCTTGACAAGGTCTGTCGTAAACCCACATCCTCACGATGTGGCAAAAGAGATACATTGTGCATGCAAAACACAGAACCTCCATTGTAAAGAAAAAATGGAAGCTTACCCCAGCATCGATAAGCATGTCTTAAAAAGTCCTCAGCATCCCCTTGATTGATCTTGCAATTCTTGAGCGGTTCCTCAGCCAGCATCCATATACATAGTAAAAATTTCTTCTTGTTCACCAGAACCCTCCACAAGAGCATTTCCCATTTTCAAACACATGAAACCTGCTCGAATCCCTGCACACCACACTCCTGTTCTCAACCCTCGAAACTAAAGCAGTCACAGCGTGACAATCCTCGCAAACCCTCAAGTTCTTGGCAATCCGAATGGCACCCTCATCACCCTTCAAGTTGACGAGCGCGCAAGCCATAGCAAACCTCTCACTATGCCCACACAAGGCATCCCTCCTATCCCCCTCGGCCATCTCTTCGCCCCGCAAGGCACACCTCAAATCCGGGACGAAGCCATGATCGCAAATCTTGGCCATAAACTCCGCCACCTTTGCCACGATCATCTCGCCCTGCGGGTGATGGCTGCAATCCCCGGCCCAAAACCTGTGCACGCCACCACCCTCGTCGATCCACCAGCTTTCTCCAGCTTGCTTGAAAGCTCCCGCACTCCTCCGCATGGCCTGGATCGCCATGGATTCCTCCCACATTCCAGCGCCAGCGTACGCATTCGCCATGAGAGCGTACGCCGCGCCGTCGCCAGCGTCGATCTTGACGAGCTCCTCGAACGCCACCCTCCCGATCTCGGTGTTCCTCCACTTGGAGCACGCGCCCAGCAGCGTCGTCCAGATCATCGCGTTGGGTTCCAGCGGCATCGCCCGGATCGTCGCGAGCGCATCGCCCAGGTGCCGCGCTCGCCCCAGGAGATCCACCATGCAGCCGTAGTGCTCGATCTTTGGAGCTATGCCGTGGTGGAGCTCCATTGCCAGGAAGAACTCGCGGCCCTTGTCCACGAGCCCGGCGCGGCTGCACGAGGTGAGGATCGAGAAGAAGGTAGGGCTCGTCGGCGGGATCTTTCGCTCGATCATCCGGTCGAAGAGCTCGAAGACGCGATCCTCGCGCGATCCCTGGTGGCTGTATCCGGCGATGAGCGCGTTGTAAGTCACGGAGTCTCTCTCACCACTGGCAATGGCGTCGAAGATCCTGTGAGCTTCTTCCATCTCTCCACACCTTCCATAGAAACCAATGAGGGAATTCGCCACCACCGTGCTGTTCTTGAGCCGCCCGGCACGGATCATCGCGTGGATCTTCTTCCCGGTCGCCAGATCTGCGAGGCTGGCGCACGCCTTGAGTGCTGCGATGAAGCTCTGCGCGCTGGCCTCCATTCTTTCCTGCTGGACCAAGCGGTGGAAGAGCTCCAGCGCGATCTCGCCATCGCCGGCGTGGGCGTAGCCAGCGATCATCGCGTTCCACGCCACGAGATCCCGCCGGGGCAGCCTATCGAACACCCCTCTCGCCTCCGCCACCGATCCAGCTCGCGAGTAGCCCTCGATGAGCGCGCTGGCGACGAAGAGATTGGTCTCGAATCCATCCCTGGCGAGCTGCGTGTGGATCGCTGCGATCCTCTCCACGCTCGCGGCCTTCACCACTGTCCCATTCATCGATCTCTTCCCTTCCTCACTGGATCCCGCGGCGATGGAAGCCTTGATCCCCGCGACGTAAGCCCGCGCATCGATCGCCGAAAGCTCGCTCCTCATCCTCGCAAATGCCGCAAGAGCTCGTTGGCCATCGTCGCACTGCGCATACCCCATCACCATCGTCGTCCACGCCGCCACACTCTTGCGATCGATCCTCTCAAAGATTGTGCTCGCCTCGTCCATTCTCCCACACTTGGCGCACAGGTCCACCATCGCAGTGGCCGCGAATCCATCCAGATCGTCGCCGGTCGCCGCGAGGAAGCCATAGATCACCCGTCCTCGATCCAAGAACACCGCCCTCGATGGGATCTTCTTCTCCTTGGCAGCAGCGATGGCGCAATCTCCGATAGCCGCCACGCTCGCCCGGCGATTGATCGCGAGCCCGTGCCGTCTCATCCGATCAAAGAACTCAACCGCCGCAGCCACCTCGCCGGATTGGACGTAGCCCAGGATCAGTGCCGTCCACGCCAGCGCGTTGCGACGATCGCCCAGGAAGACTTTCCTTGCATCAGCCATGCTTCCACACTTGGAATACATCTCCACCAGCGCGCTCGCCACGGATGGATCTCTCTCGAGATTCAAACTGGAGAGCTTTGCGTGGAGAGCTCTCCCTCTCTCCAGGCTCGCCATCTTCCCATGATCTTCACTGGTGGCCATGCTCGAGCAAGCAGTGATCGCAGCGATGAAACTCCTAGCATCTGGTCTGATGTGACGATCGTTTTCTTTCTCCATCCGGTGGAAGATCTCCAAGGCCATGACTCCTTTGCCAGTGTGAGCGTATCCCTCGATGAGCGCGTTCCAGGAATCCAAGCCTCGCTCCACCGGCATTGTCTCGAAGAGCTGGCGGGCTGTGGCGATGCTGCCACACTTCGCGTACATTTCCACCAGAGCGTTCCATATGCCGGTGTGGAGGTTTCTCCCATCGCCGTGGAGATGGACTAGCTCGGCGTGGATTCTCGAGCCTCGATCTAGATCCCGGATGGAGCGGCAGGCTTTGAGAGCGGCGATGGAGGTGGCGAGAGGCGGAGTGGTGCCGGAGTCGAGCGTTTCTTGGTAAGCTTGTCGAGCTTCTCTGTTGTTGATCTTCTTCCGGGAAGATGATTTGGGAAGAGATGGATCGCTAAATTTCTTTGACTCGAGATTTTCGCATCGCTTCTCGCAGATGGAAGTCGACTGTGGTACAAAGAAAGAAATGAAATAGACTGCGAAATAAGAAGAAACTCTACCTTGTTCTTCCTTTCGTGGAAATGCCCTTGCTCCACGGCCGCATTCCTTAGCGCAGTGGAGAAATCTCGCAGGAAAGAACAGATCGCGGGCGCTCTTGAGATGGGCAGGGGCAAGCGCATCGCGGCTCACCCTGGAATCGTGCGCCATTGCCCAAGAACCCTAATCCCCATTTCTCTACGCGGGGGTTTTAGCTGCTCTGTTTTTCTAGGGTTAGGTCGATGCTGCTACTGGCGCTATGGGCGACGCTGGCGACGATCGCGTCCACAACCGGTGAGACTAGCCCTCTCTCCAATTGGATTGATGTGATCGCATTCTTCGGGCAGGAGAGGTATGCGTCTCGCAAGGCAATCGATTCCCGAAATTCTCCCTGGAGGGGTGGGCTCCTCGCAAATCGCCCCGCGGCACAGACGCGCTGAAGCTGTGTAGGATCTTCAGCGGCAGGACGTGCTGCACAGGGATCCAGACGCAACACGCGCTGCTAGCACTGAGAAATCTGGCCGTGAATGGAGAGGGCGATGAGGTGTGCCAGTCCGTGTGGGAAGTTCTCGAGTGCTCCGTGTGTCATCCTCGGGTTGGAACTTCGGCGGGGCCTCCAGCGATCTGCCAGGATTTTTGCAATGTGGTATTCTCGTCTTGCTCCTCGGCATTCTTCGCCATGGATCAACCCAAGCAAGTAAGCTTTTTTCTTTCCTTTCTTTCTTCCTTTAACACCATCTTAGTTCTTCTCGAGCTTTTTTTCTTTGTTTTCTCTTCTTCCGATCATCTTGCTTCCTGCTTTTGTTAAGTTTTTCTCTTCGTCAGAGTCTTCGTCACCTCATTCTTCTCGAGCTTTGGTTTTTTCTTTGGTTTTGGCTTTGGTGTTGGTTTTTGGTTGCTTCCTATCTTCTCGCATTGTAGAGGAAGGACTGATATCTTTCGATTCATACAGGCTCTGCTACCTTGCGGCTCGTCCGAGATTATCTGCGCGCAAGGAACGGAGTGGACAAGGAACAGTAGCCACTTCTGCGAGTTAGCCGGCTTCCGAGTGGTGGAACGCGCAAGCGGAGAGTTTTGCTACGATGGAACGCCAGGGGAATCACTGGAGAAGACGAGTCCATCAAGCAAAGATCAGAAAACGAAGAAGCAGAAGAAGCAAGGCAGAACGCCGAGTCCGGAAAGCCCGAGCAAGAAGTTTGATCGCGCGTTCCTGATGACGGACAAGGTTCTCTGGGCGGTCGCAGGCCTCGTTCTCACAGCCGGTGCCGTGCTCTTCAGGTGAATTTTTTTTTTTCTTTCTTCTCCTTTTTCTTAGGCTGAGTCGCTTTGTGTTTTGGATCCAGGCAAAGAGGATCACGATCTCGGCAGCGTCGAGCCGCACTGATGAAATCATTGAAAGAGGCGCGAGCTTCTCAGCAGGCGGCGTACGATAAGAAAAGCTAAGCTTTTCTTGTGTATTTTTACTTCTGTAAAGATGCATTTGTTATTTGCATCTCTAAAGAAATGGCGCGTCGACCTTACCAGGACTCAAAAGCGGAAGCCGTTGATGCTTGGTTTGCAGCTTGTCATGCTGCCATAGTTTCTTTCTTTATAGCTGAACAGGAAGCATTGCTTGAGAGTACGCAGAGGTCCAATGCTTCACTGCGAAGGAGGGCCCTTCACACTTCACTGATTCCTGACAATCCTCCTCCACAGCTCTTACTCTTCCAGAGGAAAGTTCTTGATCAAAGTTGTGTTTCTTATTTATTTCTTTAAAATTCAAGAAAATGCTTCTCTAATATGGTGCTACCGACCCTGGTGGAAATCAACTGCACAAAGGCGGGCCGGCACTAGGCATAGGAATAGTTTGATATACGCGTTGTTTTGCGACTCCCTACACACTGGATTTGGTCATCCTCGGAAACATCAGTTTGACAAAGTCAGTGTTTTTCTGCAACTATATAAACGATCATAGCTTTGAGATCCTACCAAGCATCTCATCCCAAGCCACCAAACATTTCAGGGCAACATTTCATCTCTCAGGAGCAACAAGGAGCTTCTCAAGAAAGAACAACATCGATCTGCTAAATCTCCTGGTTTCTATCACCAAGAAAGCAAAGCGAAGCGAGTTTTCAAAACAAGATCATCTCCATGTCTAGTTCCCGTGCAATTCTCCTCGCGATCCTCGTCACCATCTCTGCTGCATTCTCACTCGCCGACCCGGACGCACTCCAAGACTTTTGCGTGCGCGACACCAGCGCCACTGCCCCCATCATCAACGGCTTCACCTGCAAGCCCGCTGCCGCCACCGCCGCTGCCGACTTCAAGTTCTCGGGCCTCCAGAAATCCGGGAACACCAACAACAAGCTTGGCTCCGCCGTCACCGCCGCAAACGTGATCTCCTTCCCGGGGCTCAACACCCTCGGAGTCTCCTTCGCAAGGGCCGACTACGCTCCATTCGGTGTCAATGCACCGCACGTCCATCCCCGGGGCACTGAGATCCTCTACGTTCAGCAGAGGACTCTCTACGCGGGATTCGTGAGCACCACCAACAACACGCTCTTCGCGCAGACCTTGCATCCGGGTGACCTCTTCGTGTTCCCTCGGGGCCTTGTGCACTTCCAGCTCAATGTCGGCGAGACCCCCGCCGTGGCTCTCGCGGGATTCAACTCCCAGAACGCAGGTGTCACCGCAGTTGCCAAGGCCGTGTTTGCGTCCAATCCCGCCATCACCGATGCTGTGCTTGAGAAGGCGTTTCAGATCAATCCGGAGCTCGTCGACCGCCTCCGGGAGGTCATCATGGCCACTTGAAAGAAAGAAGTGTGTTTCTCTTTGTGTATGATATTCTTTTTCCCCATTTGGATAAAACTAAATTTTGTTTCGAATATCTGGTTTTGTTAGCCACCTTTCCGCTAAAATTACAAAAACATTCATGTAAACTACGCATTTTTAAATGATGCTCTGTTCTCCAACCGAATGTCCTATGCCCGTCCTATTCCTATGCGTGCATTTGCCGGAAGGGGCAGCGCAAGCCTCCATCGTAGTATGGTCCAAGTTTGCCTGATTTCAGCGCTCCCAGCTCCGCCAGCTTGTATCCCTTCTCGAATGCTGGTGGGCGATACACATTCACGTTGAGCTGCCGGTACTCTTCCGGATTGGCAGCGGGATTGGGACACCAGTCCACCTCAATGCTGCCCTTTGCATCCTCCACACGTCTGGGAGGCAAGAACGCGGACACGAAGCTCCCGGCCAGCAGCTTGAACGCACCCAAGATGATCCACTCCACAATTGCTGGAGGCCTTTCCAATCCAACAGCGCTCCTGATTGTGGGATCGATGAGTGCACAGATCCCAGTCTCGACCAGCGGCTGCACGGGGTGAGGAAATGCATCCAGCACCAGATGCTTGAGATCCTGGACGATGCTCTTGTTCTTGTCCGTGAAGATGGCGTTCTTGGCCTCGTAATCGCGAATGTACTCCCGCATCTCTGGAATGCTATCTGGGATGGTTGTGATGCCCATCCTCACGCCCACGTCGTGCCACACAACATACGCGGCCTCCTTCTCGCTGTCGGTCCACTTGCGGAATCCAAATCTCTCGGAGAAATCAATGGGGCTGACCACGTTGAGGCAGAGGACGTAGGCGAATTGGTCGTTTGGGATCTTGAATTTGTTGTGGATTCCATTCAATCTCCTCACCGCGTACGAGCCGCGATCGCTGTCGACGTGGTGGTGGATCATCTCGCTCACCAGAATGTTGGTTTCGGCGGCGCGCTTCTGCGGATCCTTGAGGCCGTACTTGGTCTTGAAGAGCAGATTTGTGATCCCCGGGATGCCCAGCGTGCGGATTGTGCCAAACTCGAGCGCCTTTTGCGAGAGGAAGGGGAATTCCACCGAGTACATGTACCACAGGATCTTGTGTGCGTCTCTCACGGGGTGGAGCGACGCTAGAAATCGTGCCCTCTCTTCTCTCTTGCGGATACACACCATCTTCCATGCTGCAGCCACCACGAGAAACGCAATCATCAACGCGATTGCAGCCATGTTGAAATTGATCGATCTGATCAACTTGATTGGAGAATGGCTGCTTTTGTTTTCTACTCCTCTGTGGGTTGAGGAAACAGAGGCTGGAGAAGGGTCTTTTATACTATCCGAGCTATCAGCCACGTTTTTTTATTTCCGTGTGATCCGTATTTTGTACCATACACGTAGCCATATACTTGGGAGAGAAATCTTTTTTGTTCTATTCGGTGCACGTTTTCCATACAGTTATCTGGTCCATGCAATATATCGGTCCTACCAACTTCGTTTAAGATAGTTTCACCATCCACAAAGTAATGCGGATAATCTTAATTACAAGGTTTCCACGAGATATAATCCCACGGGCTTTTCTTCCTTGCCTTCGCCCCTCCTCCTCCTCCTCTTCCTTCATCACGGGTTTGTATGCCTCCCCCGTGTCTTCCGGACACGACTTGATCCACTGGCTGCAAATCGGGCACTTCATCTGGATGGTCGATATTTGCACCGCGCACTCCTCACACATGAGATGGTTGCACGGCAGCAGCGCTTTTGTTCTCGTCCCCTCCCCGCATACACTGCACTCAGGATCATATTTATCCTGTAGCTGGCATTCGGCTTAGGCACCGTACAGCGTACGATGGGCTGCCACCCTTCCGCCATAGCCGTGATCTTGGCCCCGAGCACGTACTTGATGGCAGCGAAGCCGTAATCTCCAACTGCCCGAATCTCCAAGGATTGTCGTGAGGATGAGATCCACGAAGGAGCCCTAGTCGAAGAACCAGCTCAATCCCAGGCCAAAGACCGTAAGCTTGTGATATTGGGGTGATCTTGGTGAGATCTGGGAAGAGTGATTGTTGATGTGTTCTTGTTGTTGCTGCCTGCTAAAGGAAGTTGTGGTTTTACTACCTTGTTGTTGCTGCCTACCTAAGTGGTTTTACTACTTTCAATCTTGATTTTTTTGTTGTTTCCATAGCTAAAAATTGTAAGAAATAGTTAACACAACTCAAGCTACTTCTCTCTACACTTGTTATGCAGGCAACAATGACTAGTGGCTGGCTCACTGGTTTGATCGAGCATGATAGTAAGGACTTCATACTGCCACTGCTTCTTTCCCCGCTGCTGGGCGGCCTTTTAAGCGAGTTGCTCGTATTTAACCCAGGGCACAAAATGTGGAGCATAGTCATTATGTCACCAAACTTTCAAGTAATCCCCATCATTCTGTGAAGTTTTACTCATCGAGATTTGGTTCTTGCTCAAGCTGGGTCCTCCCTACAGCTGCCGCATAGATATTGGCCATGAGAACGTAAGCTCAAACACCACCCTTCCAAACTCCATATTCTTCCAATTCGCACACGCGCCAGCACCACCATCCAAATCCTCACGTTTGCTTCCACCGGCATGCTCCTCAAAACACCTACAGCCTCCTCGATTTGGTTTTCTCCTCCCAGCAAATCCACCAGGCAAGTGCAAGTGCAGTGCTCGATCCCAAGAGCTAAATCGCATGTTTTCTTCAGCATCTCGAAGAGCTCCCTGCCTGGATCGACCAGTCCGGCAACCGTGAGAACCAAGAGGAATGTTGGAGCATCCAGCTTGCACCACTCCTCTTGCATCCTCCCGAACAATTCAAACACCTTGGCGGTGTTTCGTGGATGGCGGTACCCTGCTATCAGTGCGTTCCAAGTTACCGACTCTCGCCTCCCCTCAAGAGTGGCAAACACTCGCCGGGCTTCCACCATGCTGCCGCATTGGCCGTAGACAAAACCAGTATAAAAGGCACATTCTCTACGATAAAAATCTCCACACTGTCTGCGTCCTAGTTCCTGACCAAGCTCCGGCCGATTTTCAGCAGCCTCTTTAAGCCCGAGTCATTGCTCTTGATCTTGTGCGGGACGTAGATCACTTCCACATCCGGAGGGATTGGTCTCGCTGCTATCATGCCTTGCACTCGCGGCTGGAAGCTCGCGGCCTTGATCTCTTGCTGCGAGCTTCCATCCTTTGTCGCCATCTTAGTTCTTTTTCTTTCTTTCTTCTCTCTTCGCGATTGTTTCCTCTTATCTTGCTTCGAGCTTTTGTTAAGTTTTCAGTCTTCTTCATCACTTGATTCTTCTCGAGCTTTTGGTTTTGTTGGTTTTGGGTTTGGGTTCTCTAAAATGCAAGAAGATAAGCAACAGGAAGGACTGATATCTTTCGATTCATACAGGCTCTGTTATCCGAGGTTATCTGCGTGCAAGGAACGGAGCAAGGAACAGTAGCCACGTCTGCGAGTTAGATGGCTTTTGAGTGGTGGAACGCCTGCAACCGCCCAGAGAACTCTGTCCGTCATCAGGAAGGCGCGACCAAACTTCTTGCTTGGGCTTCCTGGACTCGCCGTTCGTTCGTGCTTCTTCTTTTTCTGATCTTGCTTGTCCAATGACTCCCCTGGCATTCCATTGTAGCAAACCTCTCCGCTTGCGCCTCGTTCTCACTGCCGGTGCCATGCTCTTCAGGTGAAAAAAAGTACTTTTTCTCCTTTTTTGAGGCTTATAGTCGCTTTGTGTTTGATCCGGGCGCAGCGTTGAGCGGCACTAATGAAATCACTGAAAGAGGCCAGAGCTTCTCGCATTTGTTATTTGCCACATCAGCAAATATAACTCCACGTCAGCACTAAATCAGGACCCAACATGTTCAACATGACTCAAAAGAGGAAGCGATTGATGCTTGGTTTTCATCGCATAGTTTCTTTCTTTTTTTTTTCTAGCTGAAGAGGAACAATACGTTCAGAGTAAATGCTCGTGAGTATATTGGGCTTTTCATGCTTCACTGCAAAAGAGGGCCCTTCACACTTCACTGATTCCTGACGATCCTCCTCCACAGCTCTTACTCTTCCAGAGGAAAGTTCTTGATCAAAGTTGTGTTTCTTATTTATTTCTTTAAAATCCAAGAAAATGCTTCTTTAATATGGTGCTACCGACCATGGTGGAGATGAACTGCACAAAGGTGGGCCGGCACCAGGCATAGGAATAGTTTGATATACGCATTGCCTTTTGTTTTGCAACTCCCTACACACTGGATTTCGTCATCCTCGGAAACATCAGTTTGACAAAGTCAGTGTTTTTCTGCAACTATATAAACGATCATAGCTTTGAGATCCTACCAAGCATCTCATCCCAAGCCACCAAACATTTCAGGGCAACATTTCATCTCTCAGGAGCAACAAGGAGCTTCTCAAGAAAGAACAACATCGATCTGCTAAATCTCCTGGTTTCTATCACCAAGAAAGCAAAGCGAAGAGAGTTTTCAAAACAAGATCATCTCCATGTCTAGTTCCCGTGCAATTCTCCTCGCGATCCTCGTCACCATCTCTGCTGCATTCTCACTTGCCGACCCGGACGCACTCCAAGACTTTTGCGTGCGCGACACCAGCGCCACTGCCCCCATCATCAACGGCTTCACCTGCAAGCCCGCTGCCGCCACCGCCGCTGCCGACTTCAAAGTTCTCGGGCCTTCAGAAATCCGGGAACACCAACAACAAGCTTGGCTCCGCCGTCACCGCCGCAAACGTGACCTCCTTCCCGGGGCTCAACACCCTCGGAGTCTCCTTCGCAAGGGCCGACTACGCTCCATTCGGTGTCAATGCACCGCACGTCCATCCCCGGGGCACTGAGATCCTCTACGTTCAGCAGGGGACTCTCTACGCGGGATTCGTGAGCACCACCAACAACACGCTCTTCGCGCAGACCTTGCATCCGGGTGATCTCTTCGTGTTCCCTCGGGGCCTTGTGCACTTCCCGCTCAATGTCGGCGAGACCCCCGCCGTGGCTCTCGCGGGATTCAACTCCCAGAACGCAGGTGTCACCGCAGTTGCCAAGGCCGTGTTTGCGTCCAATCCCGCCATCACCGATGCTGTGCTTGAGAAGGCGTTTCAGATCAATCCGGAGCTCGTCGACCGCCTCCGGGAGGTCATCATGGCCACTTGAAAGAAAGAAGTGTGTTTCTCTTTGTGTATGATATTCTTTTTCCCCATTTGGATAAAACTAAATTTTGTTTCGAATATCTGGTTTTGTTAGCCACCTTTCCGCTAAAATTACAAAAAGATTCATGTAAACTACGCATTTTTAAATGATGCTCTGTTCTCCGACCGAATGTCCTATGCCCGTCCTATTCCTATGCGTGCATTTGCCGGAAGGGGCAGCGCAAGCCTCCATCGTAGTATGGTCCAAGCTTGCCTGATTTCAGCGCTCCCAGCTCCGCCAGCTTGTATCCCTTCTCGAATGCTGGTGGGCGATACACATTCACGTTGAGCTGCCGGTACTCTTCCGGATTGGCAGCGGGATTGGGACACCAGTCCACCTCAATGCTGCCCTTTGCATCCTCCACACGTCTGGGAGGCAAGAACGCGGACACGAAGCTCCCGGCCAGCAGCTTGAACGCACCCAAGATGATCCACTCCACAATTGCTGGAGGCCTTTCCAATCCAACAGCGCTCCTGATTGTGGGATCGATGAGTGCACAGATCCCAGTCTCGACCAGCGGCTGCACGGGGTGAGGAAATGCATCCAGCACCAGATGCTTGAGATCCTGGACGATGCTCTTGTTCTTGTCCGTGAAGATGGCGTTCTTGGCCTCGTAATCGCGAATGTACTCCCGCATCTCTGGAATGCTATCTGGGATGGTTGTGATGCCCATCCTCACGCCCACGTCGTGCCACACAACATACGCGGCCTCCTTCTCGCTGTCGGTCCACTTGCGGAATCCAAATCTCTCGGAGAAATCAATGGGGCTGACCACGTTGAGGCAGAGGACGTAGGCGAATTGGTCGTTTGGGATCTTGAATTTGTTGTGGATTCCATTCAATCTCCTCACCGCGTACGAGCCGCGATCGCTGTCGACGTGGTGGTGGATCATCTCGCTCACCAGAATGTTGGTCTCGGCGGCGCGCTTCTGCGGATCCTTGAGGCCGTACTTGGTCTTGAAGAGCAGATTTGTGATCCCCGGGATGCCCAGCGTGCGGATTGTGCCAAACTCGAGCGCCTTTTGCGAGAGGAAGGGGAATTCCACCGAGTACATGTACCACAGGATCTTGTGTGCGTCTCTCACGGGGTGGAGCGACGCTAGAAATCGTGCCCTCTCTTCTCTCTTGCGGATACACACCATCTTCCATGCTGCAGCCATCACGAGAAACGCAATCATCAACACGATTGCAGCCATGTTGAAATTGATCGATCTGATCAACTTGATTGGAGAATGGCTGCTTTTGTTTTCTACTCCTCTGTGGGTTGAGGAAACAGAGGCTGGAGAAGGGTCTTTTATACTATCCGAGCTATCAGCCACGTTTTTTTATTTCCGTGTGATCCGTATTTTGCACCATACGCGTAGCCATATACTTGGGAGAGAATTCCTTTTTGTTCTATTCGGTGCACGTTTTCCATACAATTATCTGGTCCATGCAATATATCGGTCCTACCAACTTCGTTTAAGATAGTTTCACCATCCACAAAGTAATGCGGATAATCTTAATTACAAGGTTTCCACGAGATATAATCCCACGGGCTTTTCTTCCTTGCCTTCGCCCCTCCTCCTCCTCCTCTTCCTTCATCACGGGTTTGTATGCCTCCCCCATGTCTTCCGGACACGACTTGATCCACTGGCTGCAAATCGGGCACTTCATCTGGATGGTCGATATTTGCACCGCGCACTCCTCACACATGAGATGGTTGCACGGCAGCAGCGCTTTTGTTCTCGTCCCCTCCCCGCATACACTGCAGTCAGGATCATATTTATCCTGTAGCTGGCATTCGGCTTAGGCACCGTACAGCGTACGATGGGCTGCCACCCTTCCGCCATAGCCGTGATCTTGGCCCCGAGCACGTACTTGATGGCAGCGAAGCCGTAATCTCCAACTGCCCGAATCTCCAAGGATTGTCGTGAGGATGAGATCCACGAAGGAGCCCTAGTCGAAGAACCAGCTCAATCCCAGGCCAAAGACCGTAAGCTTGTGATATTGGGGTGATCTTGGTGAGATCTGGGAAGAGTGATTGTTGATGTGTTCTTGTTGTTGCTGCCTGCTAAAGGAAGTTGTGGTTTTACTACCTTGTTGTTGCTGCCTACCTACGTGGTTTTACTACTTTCAATCTTGATTTTTTTGTTGTTTCCATAGCAAAAAATTGTAAGAAATAGTTAACACAACTCAAGCTACTTCTCTCTACACTTGTTATGCAGGCAACAATGACTAGTGGCTGGCTCACTGGTTTGATCGAGCATGATAGTAAGGACTTCATACTGCCACTGCTTCTTTCCCCGCTGCTGGGCGGCCTTTTAAGCGAGTTGCTCGTATTTAACCCAGGGCACAAAATGTGGAGCATAGTCATTATGTCACCAAACTTTCAAGTAATCCCCATCATTCTGTGAAGTTTTACTCATCGAGATTTGGTTCTAAGAGATAACTTGCTCAAGCTGGGCATCCTCCTCCCTCCTCCCTACAGCTGCCGCATAGATATTGGCCCTCCCCTCAAGAGTGGCAAACACTCGCCGGGCTTCCACCATGCTGCCGCATTGGCCGTAGACAAAACCAGTATAAAAGGCACATTCTCTACGATAAAAATCTCCACACTGTCTGCGTCCTAGTTCCTGACCAAGCTCCGGCCGATTTTCAGCAGCCTCTTTAAGCCCGAGTCATTGCTCTTGATCTTGTGCGGGACGTAGATCACTTCCACATCCGGAGGGATTGGTCTCGCTGCTATCATGCCTTGCACTCGCGGCTGGAAGCTCGCGGCCTTGATCTCTTGCTGCGAGCTTCCATCCTTTGTCGCCATCTTAGTTCTTTTTCTTTCTTTCTTCTCTCTTCGCGATTGTTTCCTCTTATCTTGCTTCGAGCTTTTGTTAAGTTTTCAGTCTTCTTCATCACTTGATTCTTCTCGAGCTTTTGGTTTTGTTGGTTTTGGGTTTGGGTTCTCTAAAATGCAAGAAGATAAGCAACAGGAAGGACTGATATCTTTCGATTCATACAGGCTCTGTTATCCGAGGTTATCTGCGTGCAAGGAACGGAGCAAGGAACAGTAGCCACGTCTGCGAGTTAGATGGCTTTTGAGTGGTGGAACGCCTGCAACCGCCCAGAGAACTCTGTCCGTCATCAGGAAGGCGCGACCAAACTTCTTGCTTGGGCTTCCTGGACTCGCCGTTCGTTCGTGCTTCTTCTTTTTCTGATCTTGCTTGTCCAATGACTCCCCTGGCATTCCATTGTAGCAAACCTCTCCGCTTGCGCCTCGTTCTCACTGCCGGTGCCATGCTCTTCAGGTGAAAAAAAGTACTTTTTCTCCTTTTTTGAGGCTTATAGTCGCTTTGTGTTTGATCCGGGCGCAGCGTTGAGCGGCACTAATGAAATCACTGAAAGAGGCCAGAGCTTCTCGCATTTGTTATTTGCCACATCAGCAAATATAACTCCACGTCAGCACTAAATCAGGACCCAACATGTTCAACATGACTCAAAAGAGGAAGCGATTGATGCTTGGTTTTCATCGCATAGTTTCTTTCTTTTTTTTTTCTAGCTGAAGAGGAACAATACGTTCAGAGTAAATGCTCGTGAGTATATTGGGCTTTTCATGCTTCACTGCAAAAGAGGGCCCTTCACACTTCACTGATTCCTGACGATCCTCCTCCACAGCTCTTACTCTTCCAGAGGAAAGTTCTTGATCAAAGTTGTGTTTCTTATTTATTTCTTTAAAATCCAAGAAAATGCTTCTTTAATATGGTGCTACCGACCATGGTGGAGATGAACTGCACAAAGGTGGGCCGGCACCAGGCATAGGAATAGTTTGATATACGCATTGCCTTTTGTTTTGCAACTCCCTACACACTGGATTTCGTCATCCTCGGAAACATCAGTTTGACAAAGTCAGTGTTTTTCTGCAACTATATAAACGATCATAGCTTTGAGATCCTACCAAGCATCTCATCCCAAGCCACCAAACATTTCAGGGCAACATTTCATCTCTCAGGAGCAACAAGGAGCTTCTCAAGAAAGAACAACATCGATCTGCTAAATCTCCTGGTTTCTATCACCAAGAAAGCAAAGCGAAGAGAGTTTTCAAAACAAGATCATCTCCATGTCTAGTTCCCGTGCAATTCTCCTCGCGATCCTCGTCACCATCTCTGCTGCATTCTCACTTGCCGACCCGGACGCACTCCAAGACTTTTGCGTGCGCGACACCAGCGCCACTGCCCCCATCATCAACGGCTTCACCTGCAAGCCCGCTGCCGCCACCGCCGCTGCCGACTTCAAAGTTCTCGGGCCTTCAGAAATCCGGGAACACCAACAACAAGCTTGGCTCCGCCGTCACCGCCGCAAACGTGACCTCCTTCCCGGGGCTCAACACCCTCGGAGTCTCCTTCGCAAGGGCCGACTACGCTCCATTCGGTGTCAATGCACCGCACGTCCATCCCCGGGGCACTGAGATCCTCTACGTTCAGCAGGGGACTCTCTACGCGGGATTCGTGAGCACCACCAACAACACGCTCTTCGCGCAGACCTTGCATCCGGGTGATCTCTTCGTGTTCCCTCGGGGCCTTGTGCACTTCCCGCTCAATGTCGGCGAGACCCCCGCCGTGGCTCTCGCGGGATTCAACTCCCAGAACGCAGGTGTCACCGCAGTTGCCAAGGCCGTGTTTGCGTCCAATCCCGCCATCACCGATGCTGTGCTTGAGAAGGCGTTTCAGATCAATCCGGAGCTCGTCGACCGCCTCCGGGAGGTCATCATGGCCACTTGAAAGAAAGAAGTGTGTTTCTCTTTGTGTATGATATTCTTTTTCCCCATTTGGATAAAACTAAATTTTGTTTCGAATATCTGGTTTTGTTAGCCACCTTTCCGCTAAAATTACAAAAAGATTCATGTAAACTACGCATTTTTAAATGATGCTCTGTTCTCCGACCGAATGTCCTATGCCCGTCCTATTCCTATGCGTGCATTTGCCGGAAGGGGCAGCGCAAGCCTCCATCGTAGTATGGTCCAAGCTTGCCTGATTTCAGCGCTCCCAGCTCCGCCAGCTTGTATCCCTTCTCGAATGCTGGTGGGCGATACACATTCACGTTGAGCTGCCGGTACTCTTCCGGATTGGCAGCGGGATTGGGACACCAGTCCACCTCAATGCTGCCCTTTGCATCCTCCACACGTCTGGGAGGCAAGAACGCGGACACGAAGCTCCCGGCCAGCAGCTTGAACGCACCCAAGATGATCCACTCCACAATTGCTGGAGGCCTTTCCAATCCAACAGCGCTCCTGATTGTGGGATCGATGAGTGCACAGATCCCAGTCTCGACCAGCGGCTGCACGGGGTGAGGAAATGCATCCAGCACCAGATGCTTGAGATCCTGGACGATGCTCTTGTTCTTGTCCGTGAAGATGGCGTTCTTGGCCTCGTAATCGCGAATGTACTCCCGCATCTCTGGAATGCTATCTGGGATGGTTGTGATGCCCATCCTCACGCCCACGTCGTGCCACACAACATACGCGGCCTCCTTCTCGCTGTCGGTCCACTTGCGGAATCCAAATCTCTCGGAGAAATCAATGGGGCTGACCACGTTGAGGCAGAGGACGTAGGCGAATTGGTCGTTTGGGATCTTGAATTTGTTGTGGATTCCATTCAATCTCCTCACCGCGTACGAGCCGCGATCGCTGTCGACGTGGTGGTGGATCATCTCGCTCACCAGAATGTTGGTCTCGGCGGCGCGCTTCTGCGGATCCTTGAGGCCGTACTTGGTCTTGAAGAGCAGATTTGTGATCCCCGGGATGCCCAGCGTGCGGATTGTGCCAAACTCGAGCGCCTTTTGCGAGAGGAAGGGGAATTCCACCGAGTACATGTACCACAGGATCTTGTGTGCGTCTCTCACGGGGTGGAGCGACGCTAGAAATCGTGCCCTCTCTTCTCTCTTGCGGATACACACCATCTTCCATGCTGCAGCCATCACGAGAAACGCAATCATCAACACGATTGCAGCCATGTTGAAATTGATCGATCTGATCAACTTGATTGGAGAATGGCTGCTTTTGTTTTCTACTCCTCTGTGGGTTGAGGAAACAGAGGCTGGAGAAGGGTCTTTTATACTATCCGAGCTATCAGCCACGTTTTTTTATTTCCGTGTGATCCGTATTTTGCACCATACGCGTAGCCATATACTTGGGAGAGAATTCCTTTTTGTTCTATTCGGTGCACGTTTTCCATACAATTATCTGGTCCATGCAATATATCGGTCCTACCAACTTCGTTTAAGATAGTTTCACCATCCACAAAGTAATGCGGATAATCTTAATTACAAGGTTTCCACGAGATATAATCCCACGGGCTTTTCTTCCTTGCCTTCGCCCCTCCTCCTCCTCCTCTTCCTTCATCACGGGTTTGTATGCCTCCCCCATGTCTTCCGGACACGACTTGATCCACTGGCTGCAAATCGGGCACTTCATCTGGATGGTCGATATTTGCACCGCGCACTCCTCACACATGAGATGGTTGCACGGCAGCAGCGCTTTTGTTCTCGTCCCCTCCCCGCATACACTGCAGTCAGGATCATATTTATCCTGTAGCTGGCATTCGGCTTAGGCACCGTACAGCGTACGATGGGCTGCCACCCTTCCGCCATAGCCGTGATCTTGGCCCCGAGCACGTACTTGATGGCAGCGAAGCCGTAATCTCCAACTGCCCGAATCTCCAAGGATTGTCGTGAGGATGAGATCCACGAAGGAGCCCTAGTCGAAGAACCAGCTCAATCCCAGGCCAAAGACCGTAAGCTTGTGATATTGGGGTGATCTTGGTGAGATCTGGGAAGAGTGATTGTTGATGTGTTCTTGTTGTTGCTGCCTGCTAAAGGAAGTTGTGGTTTTACTACCTTGTTGTTGCTGCCTACCTACGTGGTTTTACTACTTTCAATCTTGATTTTTTTGTTGTTTCCATAGCAAAAAATTGTAAGAAATAGTTAACACAACTCAAGCTACTTCTCTCTACACTTGTTATGCAGGCAACAATGACTAGTGGCTGGCTCACTGGTTTGATCGAGCATGATAGTAAGGACTTCATACTGCCACTGCTTCTTTCCCCGCTGCTGGGCGGCCTTTTAAGCGAGTTGCTCGTATTTAACCCAGGGCACAAAATGTGGAGCATAGTCATTATGTCACCAAACTTTCAAGTAATCCCCATCATTCTGTGAAGTTTTACTCATCGAGATTTGGTTCTAAGAGATAACTTGCTCAAGCTGGGCATCCTCCTCCCTCCTCCCTACAGCTGCCGCATAGATATTGGCCCTCCCCTCAAGAGTGGCAAACACTCGCCGGGCTTCCACCATGCTGCCGCATTGGCCGTAGACAAAACCAGTATAAAAGGCACATTCTCTACGATAAAAATCTCCACACTGTCTGCGTCCTAGTTCCTGACCAAGCTCCGGCCGATTTTCAGCAGCCTCTTTAAGCCCGAGTCATTGCTCTTGATCTTGTGCGGGACGTAGATCACTTCCACATCCGGAGGGATTGGTCTCGCTGCTATCATGCCTTGCACTCGCGGCTGGAAGCTCGCGGCCTTGATCTCTTGCTGCGAGCTTCCATCCTTTGTCGCCATCTTAGTTCTTTTTCTTTCTTTCTTCTCTCTTCGCGATTGTTTCCTCTTATCTTGCTTCGAGCTTTTGTTAAGTTTTCAGTCTTCTTCATCACTTGATTCTTCTCGAGCTTTTGGTTTTGTTGGTTTTGGGTTTGGGTTCTCTAAAATGCAAGAAGATAAGCAACAGGAAGGACTGATATCTTTCGATTCATACAGGCTCTGTTATCCGAGGTTATCTGCGTGCAAGGAACGGAGCAAGGAACAGTAGCCACGTCTGCGAGTTAGATGGCTTTTGAGTGGTGGAACGCCTGCAACCGCCCAGAGAACTCTGTCCGTCATCAGGAAGGCGCGACCAAACTTCTTGCTTGGGCTTCCTGGACTCGCCGTTCGTTCGTGCTTCTTCTTTTTCTGATCTTGCTTGTCCAATGACTCCCCTGGCATTCCATTGTAGCAAACCTCTCCGCTTGCGCCTCGTTCTCACTGCCGGTGCCATGCTCTTCAGGTGAAAAAAAGTACTTTTTCTCCTTTTTTGAGGCTTATAGTCGCTTTGTGTTTGATCCGGGCGCAGCGTTGAGCGGCACTAATGAAATCACTGAAAGAGGCCAGAGCTTCTCGCATTTGTTATTTGCCACATCAGCAAATATAACTCCACGTCAGCACTAAATCAGGACCCAACATGTTCAACATGACTCAAAAGAGGAAGCGATTGATGCTTGGTTTTCATCGCATAGTTTCTTTCTTTTTTTTTTCTAGCTGAAGAGGAACAATACGTTCAGAGTAAATGCTCGTGAGTATATTGGGCTTTTCATGCTTCACTGCAAAAGAGGGCCCTTCACACTTCACTGATTCCTGACGATCCTCCTCCACAGCTCTTACTCTTCCAGAGGAAAGTTCTTGATCAAAGTTGTGTTTCTTATTTATTTCTTTAAAATCCAAGAAAATGCTTCTTTAATATGGTGCTACCGACCATGGTGGAGATGAACTGCACAAAGGTGGGCCGGCACCAGGCATAGGAATAGTTTGATATACGCATTGCCTTTTGTTTTGCAACTCCCTACACACTGGATTTCGTCATCCTCGGAAACATCAGTTTGACAAAGTCAGTGTTTTTCTGCAACTATATAAACGATCATAGCTTTGAGATCCTACCAAGCATCTCATCCCAAGCCACCAAACATTTCAGGGCAACATTTCATCTCTCAGGAGCAACAAGGAGCTTCTCAAGAAAGAACAACATCGATCTGCTAAATCTCCTGGTTTCTATCACCAAGAAAGCAAAGCGAAGAGAGTTTTCAAAACAAGATCATCTCCATGTCTAGTTCCCGTGCAATTCTCCTCGCGATCCTCGTCACCATCTCTGCTGCATTCTCACTTGCCGACCCGGACGCACTCCAAGACTTTTGCGTGCGCGACACCAGCGCCACTGCCCCCATCATCAACGGCTTCACCTGCAAGCCCGCTGCCGCCACCGCCGCTGCCGACTTCAAAGTTCTCGGGCCTTCAGAAATCCGGGAACACCAACAACAAGCTTGGCTCCGCCGTCACCGCCGCAAACGTGACCTCCTTCCCGGGGCTCAACACCCTCGGAGTCTCCTTCGCAAGGGCCGACTACGCTCCATTCGGTGTCAATGCACCGCACGTCCATCCCCGGGGCACTGAGATCCTCTACGTTCAGCAGGGGACTCTCTACGCGGGATTCGTGAGCACCACCAACAACACGCTCTTCGCGCAGACCTTGCATCCGGGTGATCTCTTCGTGTTCCCTCGGGGCCTTGTGCACTTCCCGCTCAATGTCGGCGAGACCCCCGCCGTGGCTCTCGCGGGATTCAACTCCCAGAACGCAGGTGTCACCGCAGTTGCCAAGGCCGTGTTTGCGTCCAATCCCGCCATCACCGATGCTGTGCTTGAGAAGGCGTTTCAGATCAATCCGGAGCTCGTCGACCGCCTCCGGGAGGTCATCATGGCCACTTGAAAGAAAGAAGTGTGTTTCTCTTTGTGTATGATATTCTTTTTCCCCATTTGGATAAAACTAAATTTTGTTTCGAATATCTGGTTTTGTTAGCCACCTTTCCGCTAAAATTACAAAAAGATTCATGTAAACTACGCATTTTTAAATGATGCTCTGTTCTCCGACCGAATGTCCTATGCCCGTCCTATTCCTATGCGTGCATTTGCCGGAAGGGGCAGCGCAAGCCTCCATCGTAGTATGGTCCAAGCTTGCCTGATTTCAGCGCTCCCAGCTCCGCCAGCTTGTATCCCTTCTCGAATGCTGGTGGGCGATACACATTCACGTTGAGCTGCCGGTACTCTTCCGGATTGGCAGCGGGATTGGGACACCAGTCCACCTCAATGCTGCCCTTTGCATCCTCCACACGTCTGGGAGGCAAGAACGCGGACACGAAGCTCCCGGCCAGCAGCTTGAACGCACCCAAGATGATCCACTCCACAATTGCTGGAGGCCTTTCCAATCCAACAGCGCTCCTGATTGTGGGATCGATGAGTGCACAGATCCCAGTCTCGACCAGCGGCTGCACGGGGTGAGGAAATGCATCCAGCACCAGATGCTTGAGATCCTGGACGATGCTCTTGTTCTTGTCCGTGAAGATGGCGTTCTTGGCCTCGTAATCGCGAATGTACTCCCGCATCTCTGGAATGCTATCTGGGATGGTTGTGATGCCCATCCTCACGCCCACGTCGTGCCACACAACATACGCGGCCTCCTTCTCGCTGTCGGTCCACTTGCGGAATCCAAATCTCTCGGAGAAATCAATGGGGCTGACCACGTTGAGGCAGAGGACGTAGGCGAATTGGTCGTTTGGGATCTTGAATTTGTTGTGGATTCCATTCAATCTCCTCACCGCGTACGAGCCGCGATCGCTGTCGACGTGGTGGTGAATCATCTCGCTCACCAGAATGTTGGTCTCGGCGGCGCGCTTCTGCGGATCCTTGAGGCCGTACTTGGTCTTGAAGAGCAGATTTGTGATCCCCGGGATGCCCAGCGTGCGGATTGTGCCAAACTCGAGCGCCTTTTGCGAGAGGAAGGGGAATTCCACCGAGTACATGTACCACAGGATCTTGTGTGCGTCTCTCACGGGGTGGAGCGACGCTAGAAATCGTGCCCTCTCTTCTCTCTTGCGGATACACACCATCTTCCATGCTGCAGCCATCACGAGAAACGCAATCATCAACACGATTGCAGCCATGTTGAAATTGATCGATCTGATCAACTTGATTGGAGAATGGCTGCTTTTGTTTTCTACTCCTCTGTGGGTTGAGGAAACAGAGGCTGGAGAAGGGTCTTTTATACTATCCGAGCTATCAGCCACGTTTTTTTATTTCCGTGTGATCCGTATTTTGCACCATACGCGTAGCCATATACTTGGGAGAGAATTCCTTTTTGTTCTATTCGGTGCACGTTTTCCATACAATTATCTGGTCCATGCAATATATCGGTCCTACCAACTTCGTTTAAGATAGTTTCACCATCCACAAAGTAATGCGGATAATCTTAATTACAAGGTTTCCACGAGATATAATCCCACGGGCTTTTCTTCCTTGCCTTCGCCCCTCCTCCTCCTCCTCTTCCTTCATCACGGGTTTGTATGCCTCCCCCATGTCTTCCGGACACGACTTGATCCACTGGCTGCAAATCGGGCACTTCATCTGGATGGTCGATATTTGCACCGCGCACTCCTCACACATGAGATGGTTGCACGGCAGCAGCGCTTTTGTTCTCGTCCCCTCCCCGCATACACTGCACTCAGGATCATATTTATCCTGTAGCTGGCATTCGGCTTAGGCACCGTACAGCGTACGATGGGCTGCCACCCTTCCGCCATAGCCGTGATCTTGGCCCCGAGCACGTACTTGATGGCAGCGAAGCCGTAATCTCCAACTGCCCGAATCTCCAAGGATTGTCGTGAGGATGAGATCCACGAAGGAGCCCTAGTCGAAGAACCAGCTCAATCCCAGGCCAAAGACCGTAAGCTTGTGATATTGGGGTGATCTTGGTGAGATCTGGGAAGAGTGATTGTTGATGTGTTCTTGTTGTTGCTGCCTGCTAAAGGAAGTTGTGGTTTTACTACCTTGTTGTTGCTGCCTACCTACGTGGTTTTACTACTTTCAATCTTGATTTTTTTGTTGTTTCCATAGCAAAAAATTGTAAGAAATAGTTAACACAACTCAAGCTACTTCTCTCTACACTTGTTATGCAGGCAACAATGACTAGTGGCTGGCTCACTGGTTTGATCGAGCATGATAGTAAGGACTTCATACTGCCACTGCTTCTTTCCCCGCTGCTGGGCGGCCTTTTAAGCGAGTTGCTCGTATTTAACCCAGGGCACAAAATGTGGAGCATAGTCATTATGTCACCAAACTTTCAAGTAATCCCCATCATTCTGTGAAGTTTTACTCATCGAGATTTGGTTCTTGCTCAAGCTGGGTCCTCCCTACAGCTGCCGCATAGATATTGGCCATGAGAACGTAAGCTCAAACACCACCCTTCCAAACTCCATATTCTTCCAATTCGCACACGCGCCAGCACCACCATCCAAATCCTCACGTTTGCTTCCACCGGCATGCTCCTCAAAACACCTACAGCCTCCTCGATTTGGTTTTCTCCTCCCAGCAAATCCACCAGGCAAGTGCAAGTGCAGTGCTCGATCCCAAGAGCTAAATCGCATGTTTTCTTCAGCATCTCGAAGAGCTCCCTGCCTGGATCGACCAGTCCGGCAACCGTGAGAACCAAGAGGAATGTTGGAGCATCCAGCTTGCACCACTCCTCTTGCATCCTCCCGAACAATTCAAACACCTTGGCGGTGTTTCGTGGATGGCGGTACCCTGCTATCAGTGCGTTCCAAGTTACCGACTCTCGCCTCCCCTCAAGAGTGGCAAACACTCGCCGGGCTTCCACCATGCTGCCGCATTGGCCGTAGACAAAACCAGTATAAAAGGCACATTCTCTACGATAAAAATCTCCACACTGTCTGCGTCCTAGTTCCTGACCAAGCTCCGGCCGATTTTCAGCAGCCTCTTTAAGCCCGAGTCATTGCTCTTGATCTTGTGCGGGACGTAGATCACTTCCACATCCGGAGGGATTGGTCTCGCTGCTATCATGCCTTGCACTCGCGGCTGGAAGCTCGCGGCCTTGATCTCTTGCTGCGAGCTTCCATCCTTTGTCGCCATCTTAGTTCTTTTTCTTTCTTTCTTCTCTCTTCGCGATTGTTTCCTCTTATCTTGCTTCGAGCTTTTGTTAAGTTTTCAGTCTTCTTCATCACTTGATTCTTCTCGAGCTTTTGGTTTTGTTGGTTTTGGGTTTGGGTTCTCTAAAATGCAAGAAGATAAGCAACAGGAAGGACTGATATCTTTCGATTCATACAGGCTCTGTTATCCGAGGTTATCTGCGTGCAAGGAACGGAGCAAGGAACAGTAGCCACGTCTGCGAGTTAGATGGCTTTTGAGTGGTGGAACGCCTGCAACCGCCCAGAGAACTCTGTCCGTCATCAGGAAGGCGCGACCAAACTTCTTGCTTGGGCTTCCTGGACTCGCCGTTCGTTCGTGCTTCTTCTTTTTCTGATCTTGCTTGTCCAATGACTCCCCTGGCATTCCATTGTAGCAAACCTCTCCGCTTGCGCCTCGTTCTCACTGCCGGTGCCATGCTCTTCAGGTGAAAAAAAGTACTTTTTCTCCTTTTTTGAGGCTTATAGTCGCTTTGTGTTTGATCCGGGCGCAGCGTTGAGCGGCACTAATGAAATCACTGAAAGAGGCCAGAGCTTCTCGCATTTGTTATTTGCCACATCAGCAAATATAACTCCACGTCAGCACTAAATCAGGACCCAACATGTTCAACATGACTCAAAAGAGGAAGCGATTGATGCTTGGTTTTCATCGCATAGTTTCTTTCTTTTTTTTTTCTAGCTGAAGAGGAACAATACGTTCAGAGTAAATGCTCGTGAGTATATTGGGTTTTTCATGCTTCACTGCAAAAGAGGGCCCTTCACACTTCACTGATTCCTGACGATCCTCCTCCACAGCTCTTACTCTTCCAGAGGAAAGTTCTTGATCAAAGTTGTGTTTCTTATTTATTTCTTTAAAATCCAAGAAAATGCTTCTTTAATATGGTGCTACCGACCATGGTGGAGATGAACTGCACAAAGGTGGGCCGGCACCAGGCATAGGAATAGTTTGATATACGCATTGCCTTTTGTTTTGCAACTCCCTACACACTGGATTTCGTCATCCTCGGAAACATCAGTTTGACAAAGTCAGTGTTTTTCTGCAACTATATAAACGATCATAGCTTTGAGATCCTACCAAGCATCTCATCCCAAGCCACCAAACATTTCAGGGCAACATTTCATCTCTCAGGAGCAACAAGGAGCTTCTCAAGAAAGAACAACATCGATCTGCTAAATCTCCTGGTTTCTATCACCAAGAAAGCAAAGCGAAGAGAGTTTTCAAAACAAGATCATCTCCATGTCTAGTTCCCGTGCAATTCTCCTCGCGATCCTCGTCACCATCTCTGCTGCATTCTCACTTGCCGACCCGGACGCACTCCAAGACTTTTGCGTGCGCGACACCAGCGCCACTGCCCCCATCATCAACGGCTTCACCTGCAAGCCCGCTGCCGCCACCGCCGCTGCCGACTTCAAAGTTCTCGGGCCTTCAGAAATCCGGGAACACCAACAACAAGCTTGGCTCCGCCGTCACCGCCGCAAACGTGACCTCCTTCCCGGGGCTCAACACCCTCGGAGTCTCCTTCGCAAGGGCCGACTACGCTCCATTCGGTGTCAATGCACCGCACGTCCATCCCCGGGGCACTGAGATCCTCTACGTTCAGCAGGGGACTCTCTACGCGGGATTCGTGAGCACCACCAACAACACGCTCTTCGCGCAGACCTTGCATCCGGGTGATCTCTTCGTGTTCCCTCGGGGCCTTGTGCACTTCCCGCTCAATGTCGGCGAGACCCCCGCCGTGGCTCTCGCGGGATTCAACTCCCAGAACGCAGGTGTCACCGCAGTTGCCAAGGCCGTGTTTGCGTCCAATCCCGCCATCACCGATGCTGTGCTTGAGAAGGCGTTTCAGATCAATCCGGAGCTCGTCGACCGCCTCCGGGAGGTCATCATGGCCACTTGAAAGAAAAAAGTGTGTTTCTCTTTGTGTATGATATTCTTTTTCCCCATTTGGATAAAACTAAATTTTGTTTCGAATATCTGGTTTTGTTAGCCACCTTTCCGCTAAAATTACAAAAAGATTCATGTAAACTACGCATTTTTAAATGATGCTCTGTTCTCCGACCGAATGTCCTATGCCCGTCCTATTCCTATGCGTGCATTTGCCGGAAGGGGCAGCGCAAGCCTCCATCGTAGTATGGTCCAAGCTTGCCTGATTTCAGCGCTCCCAGCTCCGCCAGCTTGTATCCCTTCTCGAATGCTGGTGGGCGATACACATTCACGTTGAGCTGCCGGTACTCTTCCGGATTGGCAGCGGGATTGGGACACCAGTCCACCTCAATGCTGCCCTTTGCATCCTCCACACGTCTGGGAGGCAAGAACGCGGACACGAAGCTCCCGGCCAGCAGCTTGAACGCACCCAAGATGATCCACTCCACAATTGCTGGAGGCCTTTCCAATCCAACAGCGCTCCTGATTGTGGGATCGATGAGTGCACAGATCCCAGTCTCGACCAGCGGCTGCACGGGGTGAGGAAATGCATCCAGCACCAGATGCTTGAGATCCTGGACGATGCTCTTGTTCTTGTCCGTGAAGATGGCGTTCTTGGCCTCGTAATCGCGAATGTACTCCCGCATCTCTGGAATGCTATCTGGGATGGTTGTGATGCCCATCCTCACGCCCACGTCGTGCCACACAACATACGCGGCCTCCTTCTCGCTGTCGGTCCACTTGCGGAATCCAAATCTCTCGGAGAAATCAATGGGGCTGACCACGTTGAGGCAGAGGACGTAGGCGAATTGGTCGTTTGGGATCTTGAATTTGTTGTGGATTCCATTCAATCTCCTCACCGCGTACGAGCCGCGATCGCTGTCGACGTGGTGGTGGATCATCTCGCTCACCAGAATGTTGGTCTCGGCGGCGCGCTTCTGCGGATCCTTGAGGCCGTACTTGGTCTTGAAGAGCAGATTTGTGATCCCCGGGATGCCCAGCGTGCGGATTGTGCCAAACTCGAGCGCCTTTTGCGAGAGGAAGGGGAATTCCACCGAGTACATGTACCACAGGATCTTGTGTGCGTCTCTCACGGGGTGGAGCGACGCTAGAAATCGTGCCCTCTCTTCTCTCTTGCGGATACACACCATCTTCCATGCTGCAGCCATCACGAGAAACGCAATCATCAACACGATTGCAGCCATGTTGAAATTGATCGATCTGATCAACTTGATTGGAGAATGGCTGCTTTTGTTTTCTACTCCTCTGTGGGTTGAGGAAACAGAGGCTGGAGAAGGGTCTTTTATACTATCCGAGCTATCAGCCACGTTTTTTTATTTCCGTGTGATCCGTATTTTGCACCATACACGTAGCCATATACTTGGGAGAGAAATCCTTTTTGTTCTATTCGGTGCACGTTTTCCATACAATTATCTGGTCCATGCAATATATCGGTCCTACCAACTTCGTTTGAGATAGTTTCACCATCCACAAAGTAATGCGGATAATCTTAATTACAAGGTTTCCGCGAGATATAATCCCACGGGCTTTTCTTCCTTGCCTAGCTATGACTAAGATAGGAGGAAGAAGATCGCTCACTATGCACTGAGCAGCTGGACGAGGCTGGCGGCCTTTCGCGCCGCGCGGCTCGCCCCTCCTCCTCCTCCTCTTCCTTCATCACGGGTTTGTATGCCTCCCCCATGTCTTCCGGACACGACTTGATCCACTGGCTGCAAATCGGGCACTTCATCTGGATGGTCGATATTTGCACCGCGCACTCCTCACACATGAGATGGTTGCACGGCAGCAGCGCTTTTGTTCTCGTCCCCTCCCCGCATACATTGCACTCAAGATCCAGCAACATATTTATCCTGTAGCTGGCATATGGCTTAGGCACTGTACAGTGTACGATGAACTGTTACCCTTCTGCCATATCCGTGATCTTGGCCCCGAGCACATACTTGATGGGAGCGAAGCCGTCTCTCATGGCTTGAAGCACAAGCCGTCCCTGGCAACTGCCCAAATCTCGGCGGATTGTTGTGAGGATGATTCACCAAGGAGCCCAAGTCGAAGAACCAGGTCCTTCCCAGGCCCAAAACCATAGGCTTGTGATCTTCGGTGAGATCTGGGAAGAGTGATTGTTGATGTGTTCTTGTTGTTGCTGCCAAACATTTGCTGCTAAAGGGAAGTTGTTTGAATCACTATTGAAGATGTTGTCAGTGCTGCCCAAAGAAGCCAAAGTTGCTTTAATGTGGTGGTGGTGGGAGGCCCGGAGGAAAGACTGTGATTGTAGCGAAGAAGAACTGTTAGCCATGAGTAAATACCTAGAAAGCTCTACTTTTTTCCCAATCTTTAAATTAAGCCAGAGTTAGATTTTTATTTCCTTTTTATGTACATTCATAAATAGAAAATAAAAGTATAATTATCATATTTCTAATTAGAAATAATATAGCTTTGTTCAATCTTGATGTTTTGATAGAGTTGAACTTGTAAAACATGGACGAGTTAAGGTTAACTGGATACTCCTTGTTTTTGACATTGGTTTTGCTTGCTCACTGGTTTGATAAAACTTCAAGAAGTGATCACAATCAGTCTGTGAAGTTTTACTCAAATGGATGTAATTCAAGATTCGGCTCTGGAGATAATTTGCTCAAGCTGGGCATGCTCTTCCCACCTCCCCGCAGCCGAATAGATATTCGCCATGAGAACGTAAGCCGCAGCTTTCTTCTCCTCCATCCTCACAATCTCCTCAAACGCTACCCTTCCAAACTCCACATTCTTCCACTTCGCACACGCCGCCAGCACCGCCATCCAAATCCTCACGTTTGTTTCCACCGGCATGCTCCTCAAAACACCCACAGCCTCCTCGATCCGGTTTGCTCGTCCCAGCAAATCCACCATGCAAGAGTAGTGCTCGATCCCAAGAGCTAAATCGCCTGTTTTCTTCATCGTCTCAAAGAGCTCCCTGCCTCGATCGACCAGTCCGGCATGGCTGCAAGCTGTGAGAACCGAGAGGAAAGTCACGGCATCGGGCTTGCACCGCTCCTCTTGCATCCTCTCGAACGATTCAAACACCTTGGCGGTGTTTCCTTGATGGCTGTATCCTGCTATTAGAGCGTTCCAAGTTACCGAGTCTCTCCTCCCTTCAAGAGTGGCAAACACTCGCTCGGCTTCCACCATGCTGCCGCATTTGCCGTAGAAATCCACCAGAGAGTTTCCAACAATCGGGTCCATGTCGAGTCGAGCACTACGGATCAGCGCGTGAACTTCTCTGCCGGTTGCCATAGCTGCGAGGCTTCCGCAGGCCTTGAGAACAGCGACGAAGGTGACGCAGTCTGGAGAACAGCAGCCTTCCGCCAGCATTCGCGAGTAGAGTTCCAGAGCAGTGCCGCTCTCGCCGTTCTCCTGATAGCCCATGATCATTGCCGTCCAGGAAACTGTGTCTCGGTGCTTCGTCCTGTCGAAAACCTCGCGAGCTTCTTCCAGGCTGCCACACTTGACGTACATGTCCACCAGGGAGCTCGCGACGAACATCTCCATCTCAAGCCCCATGCTCACGGCTCTGGAGTGGATGTCCCTGCCTTTAAGCAAGAACTCCGGCTTGCGAGCCTCGCTTCTTGTTGCAGCACTAGCACAGGCCTTGAGAACCGCAACGTAACTCCGAGCGTCTGGTAGAATCCTGTCCCTTATTTGCATGCGGTCGAAGAGCTCAAGAGCTGATTCTCCGTCCCCGTTCTCGGCATAGCCGAGAATCAAAGTGTTCCACAGTACCAAGTTGCGGCCCTTGATCCCGTCAAAAGCTCGACGAGCACACCCAATGTTTCCACACTTTGCGTAGGCGTCCACCAGGCTGCTCGCCACGAAAATGTCTTGGTCCAGTCCAGTTTTTGCAGCTCGAGAGTGTATCTCTTTCACTCTCTGAAAACAGCAAGCCTTGATAGCTTTCCCTTCCACCTGTTTGCCTTCCACCTTTGGTACCACGCTTAAACAGGCCTTTACTGCTGCGAGATAAGTCACGCGATCTGGAGTCCACCCTTCTTCTTGCATTCTCCAAAACAGCTCAACAGCAACTTCACCCTCCTTGTTCTCGGTATAGCTTTGAATCAGTGCACTCCACGAAGCTACGTCGCGCGTCCGCATCTTGTCAAACACTCGCTGAGAATCCATCAAGCTTCCACACTGCGAGTAAACGAAGATCAAACTGTTCGCGAGGAAGTGATCCAACTTGCAACCGCACTTCATTGCCTGCGAGTGAATTGCCATGGCTTGCTCCAAGCACGTAAGTTTCACCATCTTTCCACCGAATCCCTGTAGCCTTTCCGCTGTAAAAGCCGCGCACGCTTTCAGTGCCGCAAGGAAAGTAACTCGATTCGGCCTGAAGCCTTCACTTTGCATCCCAACGAATAACTCCAAACCCAGCCCGCCTTCACCATTCTCCGCATAAGCTAGAATCATCGCATTCCAAGACACCAAAGTTGGCTGGATCATCCTGTGAAAGACCCCGCTGGCATCGACTAAACTTCCACAACCAGCGTACGTAGAGATCAGCGTGTTGGCCACCGAAGAACCGATTCCACACCCATCTCGAGCAGCCAGAGAGTGTATTGCTAAAACCTTCTCCAGGCACTGAACCTTCACAGCTTTCCCGTTTATCTTCTCGCCTCTCTCCTTCTCTGCCAAGTCCGAGCAGGCCTTGAGAAGAGCGATGAAAGTTACCGAGTCGGGAGCACAGCCATCTCCTTCACTTCTCATGCTCGAGAAAACGTCCAAAGCCGACTGCCCGTCACCACCCTCGGCATAACCCAGCATGATCGAGTTCCAAGTAACCACGTCGCGTTTCACCATCCTGTCAAACACGGCCCGGGCGTCCACCAAGCTTCCACACTTTGCGTACATATCCACCAGAGTGCTGGCCACGAATATGTCCGAGTTTAATCCGCTCCTCACAGTTCGAGCGTGAATCTCTCGTCCAGTCTCTAGCGCTGCGAGCTTGACAAGCTTTCCTCCAACTCTTCTCCCTTCTTCTTTCGCAGCAAAGCGAGAGCAGGCTTTGATCGCTGCCAGGAAAGTCACTCGATTCGGAGCAAGGCCCTCGACGTCCTCCATGCGAGAGAAAAGCTCCAAGGCCTCTTCGCAGCCTCCATTCTCCGCATAGCCCAGGATAATGGTGTTCCACGACACTAGATCGTGCTCCCGGATCCTCTCAAACACGCGACGAGCTTCCTCCATGGAGCCACACTTCGCGTACATTGCCACCACACTGTTGGCCACAAAAACGTTTGAGTCGTCCCCATTGCTAGCAACATCCATATGAATTCGCTTACCAGATTGGAGGTCGCGCGCGCTGCCACACCACTTCAATGCGGCCAAGACGACTGGAATCCCCGGCCGTATCCCGCGAGCGCGCAGCTCCTCGTAGATTTCGCCGCCAGATCTAGAGCTCATGGGGGGATGTGGCCATGGCGGCTTGGCGAGATCCGAAACATGTGTCTGGGGGAGATCGCCCATGCTCCTCTAGAAAGCCCTATCTAGTGACAATTAACAATGCAAGAGAATATCTAGAAGGAAAGAAGCTCACTTGACATTCTCTACGAGAAAAATCGCCACTCTTGCTTCTAGCTCTTCTTGTGCGGGACGTCATCCGGTGGCTTTGGTTTCGCTGCTACCATGCCTTCCACTCGCTGGCGGCCTTGATCTGCGAGGCTGGCGGCTCCAGTGCATCACTGCGAGCTCGCCACTTTGATCGGTCGAAACCGGTTCCACTTTCGAGCTAGCGGCTTTGATCTGCGAAACCGGTTCCACCACTTTCGCGCTGGCAGCTTCGATCTCATCTCCAACTTCTTTGTTCCACCTGCGAGACTTTGATCTGCTCTCCACCGCAGAGGCCATAAATTCCTCCATCACCCTTCCAGAACGCCGGTGTCACCGTGGTTGCCAAGGCCGTGCTCGCATCCAATCCTGCCATCACGGATGCCGAGAAGGTGTTCCAGATCAGTCTGGAGCTCGTCGATCGCTCATCAAAAAAACGTGTGAGATCCTCAAGCGGTGACGATTGCCGGAAGGGGCAGCGCCGATTTCAGTGCTCCCAGCTAAAGACATTGTCGTGTTTCTACGTTTCTTCCGCCATAGCTCCATTTTGACGGTTTTTCTTGAAGATCACATCGACCTTGGCGTACATGGTTCTTTTAATCAAAGGAATGGATGCGCTTTGCATTTGGATTCGAGAGTTATACAAGTTCTACCATATAATCTCTTGCCTTTTTATTTTTACTCTTTTTCTTTCTCTCTTCAGAAGTTTGTATATTCTGCTTCTAGTATATATAAACTAAGGATCAACAGGTTCTCAAGTACTATGAATTTTCCCACTTTTATATATATGGGCCCATAGATTAAATGTGATTAATTAATAGTGAATTAGAAATAATTCTAAAGTTGTGACTTTTAAGGTGGTTGGGATGAAGACTTTTATATCAATTGTGACAGTTAAAATATAAAAAAATGCTTTAGTGTGATGGAAAGCAATGACAACACTGCTGAAGAACTTAGTGTCAAGGAGGATTAACTTCCAGATGGTTGTGATGATAATTAACACTGGGGCATAAGGAAGCTTAAGTCCTTAAACAATAGTGGTTTATCCATGCTCACTCATCTTGGTGTTTCTAAAGTTTTTTTCCATAGTTACTTAGTAGCACAATGCTTTGAAAACAAGGGTAATGAAAGAGCCTTTATAAAGATATTAGCTAAGTAATATTCTTTTTACACACTTCAAATCAAACTAATGGTAATATGTATAGACATAAAGTAAAGAGTTAGATTGTTTGCCAAAGCAATAGTTGATTGATTATCACAATATAGAAATGTAGTTAATGATATCAATCATAAGTCAGTCTCTATAGCCATAATTTCAGGAGTAACTAGACTAATGACAATATATTCAACTTTGGTAGACAATACTGCTATACAATATTGATGCTAAGAAAATTAAGATAACATTAGAATTAATAAAAAATGAATTAAGAATGAGTTCTAGAGCAAGTATAGATGGTGCCATGATTAATTGTTCTTTTAAAATATCAAAAAACTCATTTTATTCAATTTCTAACAATATTTTATAGACTTTAGATACTACTCTAAAGTATAGTAAAGTGAAGCTTATGCTCAATAGAAGGTCCCTTCAAAGATATAAAAAAGATATTAAAATAAAAATAAAAAAGTGAATAAAATAGTTAAAAATTACTAGCAAAAGTTACTATAAGTGATATTAACAACCTCTAACATATGCTTGGAATTCAAAGCAATCTAGATCTTAACTGTATAGGCAACCATAGAGAATTGCCACAAGCCCTAATATAGGGGGATGGTCCAAAATTAAGTTGAGCTCAAGTCAACATAAATTAATGCAAGTCAATGTAGTCAATTAGAAGTTTGATAAAGTAAATTTAAATTGAAGAAATAAAAGTTCTAACAAACTTTAAAATATTGAAAAATGTAAGTACCTTGGTCAAAAATTTCTACCAGATTGAGTCGTTTAAAATAGACAAAGTTAACAAGAACCTATCTTTTATAAAGCCATCTTATTTTACTATAACTACCATTACAATTGTCATATTTTGATTTGGCTACTTCATATTTTTTATTAATTTACAGCTGTCATATATTTATATACTATTCCTTCATTCTAGGGTTCTTGAAAAGATGGGAAGCAAGGAAAACAAAAACATTTTGAGTAAAAGTTGTAGTGCAAAGAAATGTAAGAATGTTAGCTTTATTTCATTACCACAGTTTCCATATTACACTCATGTGGTCTTTATTACCCATTTGGGAATGTGGAAACCACCATCACTGTTGATAAAAATGTTTCTATTACTTGTAAAATAACAGTTCATAGCAAAAGAAATGAAGAAATGAACAATATAGTGGAAAGTACTAACAAATCTACTTCATAAAACTTTTCATGACATTTATATTTTATATAATACTTCATATAAAAAACTCTGCTTGCTTGAGTATATCTTAATCCTCCCATATGAGAAGAGTAAAATATATTTTCATAGTGAATCCCCACTAGGAATTTTTGGGAGTTGTTTGTGAATAATAATAATCACGTTCTGAGAACTAGAACACCTTGGCAATCATGTCATCGCTCATGTCTGGCTTGACAACACTTGAAAAGTTCCAGAAATCAAAATCTTTGAAAGACTCAAAAGTAATCACATTAAAAAATCAAGTCTATCTACATTTCCAAAACTAAAAAGTATTTTCAAACAAAAGAATGCCAAAGTGCCAGTGTGCCCACTATAATATGGTCTATATTTCTCTATAGTTTATTTCCCTAGAAAGTTTGTATAACTGTAAAAAAAATGGAGTATGTTTTCATCAAAATGATTGAGCATTTGTATACACATAAATCTAGAATTTTTGTTTACAAGTAAGATATGATTATGAAGCCATATTTATGAGATTGAAATTTAAAAAATCTGAGTATTATTAGTGTCATAATAAATAGACCTCATTCCCAAGACTAAAACTTAACATATAAACTACTAAAAACATTATAGTCATTATAGTTTTTTTATTGAGCTCTTTGCAAAGTTGAAAAACTTATATAGGAATAGCTTAAAAGAAAAGTTATCACTACTCATACTTGGGCCCCTAGCATTTCATATCGATTTCCACCTCCATCTACAAGTTCTACCAACTTTCCACCTTCACTTTCATATAATAATCATCTTTTTGTTAGGGGCTTTAGTGAAGTTAAACTAAAACTCCTTATATATGAAATTCTTGATCTTTTTACTAGAGAGGGAATGCCTTTAATGCTTCAAAAGCAGTGCCACATGTTTCTGTAACATCTTGCTCTTGACATAGTGGGATTACTTGAAAGTATAAAACACTATTATATTCAATATCCAATATACTATTGTTTTTTGGACAAGACAAATGACTCCATGGGTTTATAAACTTTTCTTGAGCACTATAGCAATTGCTCAATGACAAATCTAGAAATGTGCATAGGTGTATAATAGATTCAAGAACAAGTTATAGACACATAGCCACTATCGCTTTATAGTGAAGAATAAGATACCCTTGGGAAACATTATATCACCTAGTGTAAAATATGGGGTTATCTAGTCATCGTATAATGGAATGTAAGGTCTAGGATTGCTTTACAATATTATAGTATCTATTTTAAAAGGAAAAAAATAATGAAATGATATTAGTTGTAGGTAACATATCTTGTTTTAGAGTGGAATATCCACTATAGAAAAGAACAACAAACAAGGTATTAAAAGTGTTATATTCAATTTAGAAATGACTCAAAAGAAGAAAATGTGTAAGCTCTCTTGCTAGCCTTTACATCAATGCAATAGTCATCTTGGTTTAGTGGGAAGCAATGAACACATTGAGAATTTGATTCTAAGGTGCTTAATATGCCTCAAGAATTCATTTCTATGGGCTCGAATAGTTTTCTTGAGCATTGCTGCCATTGCCACAAATGGTGTTATCATTTCATATATAATTGTTTATAAGATGTTGAAAGACGAGATGGCAACACACAAGTGTTATAGAGTGATGGTGGCAAGTGAGAATGACAATCTACAATTATGATATGAGCTCTTCCTAACTCTTCTTTAGATGCATAAGTTTGTTAGCATTTTGTTTGACATTCACTAAAGACTAGAACCAAAATAATAAAAAAGGCCCTGATAAAGTGAAAGGGAAAGATATACCTTGCACTATACTACAAGTATAAAACTGATTGCGTTGTTGAACCATCGTGTACCATCATTTCTAATGTGCGAGTGTCAAACAAGTGTTTGCAGATCATCACTATAAATGTGTCAAATGTCATCCTCACTCCAGTTTGCCAAAACTTGGAATTACTTTGATGTATGGACAAGGTCTGTTTTTGTAACACAACTACCTAGCTTGCATC
>NW_003314267.1:1055147-1058908 GCF_000143415.4 Selaginella moellendorffii
ATTGTCAAGTTCCCCTATCTGGGATGGTTGTGATGCCCATCCTCACGCCCACGTCGTGCCACACAACATACGCGGCCTCCTTCTCGCTGTCGGTCCACTTGCGGAATCCAAATCTCTCGGAGAAATCAATGGGGCTGACCACGTTGAGGCAGAGGACGTATGCGAATTGGTCGTTTGGGATCTTGAATTTGTTGTGGATTCCATTCAATCTCCTCACCGCGTACGAGCCGCGATCGCTGTCGACGTGGTGGTGAATCATCTCGCTCACCAGAATGTTGGTCTCGGCGGCGCGCTTCTGCGGATCCTTGAGGCCGTACTTGGTCTTGAAGAGCAGATTTGTGATCCCCGGGATGCCCAGCGTGCGGATTGTGCCAAACTCGAGCGCCTTTTGCGAGAGGAAGGGGAATTCCACCGAGTACATGTACCACAGGATCTTGTGTGCGTCTCTCACGGGGTGGAGCGACGCTAGAAATCGTGCCCTCTCTTCTCTCTTGCGGATACACACCATCTTCCATGCTGCAGCCATCACGAGAAACGCAATCATCAACACGATTGCAGCCATGTTGAAATTGATCGATCTGATCAACTTGATTGGAGAATGGCTGCTTTTGTTTTCTACTCCTCTGTGGGTTGAGGAAACAGAGGCTGGAGAAGGGTCTTTTATACTATCCGAGCTATCAGCCACGTTTTTTTATTTCCGTGTGATCCGTATTTTGCACCATACGCGTAGCCATATACTTGGGAGAGAATTCCTTTTTGTTCTATTCGGTGCACGTTTTCCATACAATTATCTGGTCCATGCAATATATCGGTCCTACCAACTTCGTTTAAGATAGTTTCACCATCCACAAAGTAATGCGGATAATCTTAATTACAAGGTTTCCACGAGATATAATCCCACGGGCTTTTCTTCCTTGCCTTCGCCCCTCCTCCTCCTCCTCTTCCTTCATCACGGGTTTGTATGCCTCCCCCATGTCTTCCGGACACGACTTGATCCACTGGCTGCAAATCGGGCACTTCATCTGGATGGTCGATATTTGCACCGCGCACTCCTCACACATGAGATGGTTGCACGGCAGCAGCGCTTTTGTTCTCGTCCCCTCCCCGCATACACTGCAGTCAGGATCATATTTATCCTGTAGCTGGCATTCGGCTTAGGCACCGTACAGCGTACGATGGGCTGCCACCCTTCCGCCATAGCCGTGATCTTGGCCCCGAGCACGTACTTGATGGCAGCGAAGCCGTAATCTCCAACTGCCCGAATCTCCAAGGATTGTCGTGAGGATGAGATCCACGAAGGAGCCCTAGTCGAAGAACCAGCTCAATCCCAGGCCAAAGACCGTAAGCTTGTGATATTGGGGTGATCTTGGTGAGATCTGGGAAGAGTGATTGTTGATGTGTTCTTGTTGTTGCTGCCTGCTAAAGGAAGTTGTGGTTTTACTACCTTGTTGTTGCTGCCTACCTACGTGGTTTTACTACTTTCAATCTTGATTTTTTTGTTGTTTCCATAGCAAAAAATTGTAAGAAATAGTTAACACAACTCAAGCTACTTCTCTCTACACTTGTTATGCAGGCAACAATGACTAGTGGCTGGCTCACTGGTTTGATCGAGCATGATAGTAAGGACTTCATACTGCCACTGCTTCTTTCCCCGCTGCTGGGCGGCCTTTTAAGCGAGTTGCTCGTATTTAACCCAGGGCACAAAATGTGGAGCATAGTCATTATGTCACCAAACTTTCAAGTAATCCCCATCATTCTGTGAAGTTTTACTCATCGAGATTTGGTTCTAAGAGATAACTTGCTCAAGCTGGGCATCCTCCTCCCTCCTCCCTACAGCTGCCGCATAGATATTGGCCCTCCCCTCAAGAGTGGCAAACACTCGCCGGGCTTCCACCATGCTGCCGCATTGGCCGTAGACAAAACCAGTATAAAAGGCACATTCTCTACGATAAAAATCTCCACACTGTCTGCGTCCTAGTTCCTGACCAAGCTCCGGCCGATTTTCAGCAGCCTCTTTAAGCCCGAGTCATTGCTCTTGATCTTGTGCGGGACGTAGATCACTTCCACATCCGGAGGGATTGGTCTCGCTGCTATCATGCCTTGCACTCGCGGCTGGAAGCTCGCGGCCTTGATCTCTTGCTGCGAGCTTCCATCCTTTGTCGCCATCTTAGTTCTTTTTCTTTCTTTCTTCTCTCTTCGCGATTGTTTCCTCTTATCTTGCTTCGAGCTTTTGTTAAGTTTTCAGTCTTCTTCATCACTTGATTCTTCTCGAGCTTTTGGTTTTGTTGGTTTTGGGTTTGGGTTCTCTAAAATGCAAGAAGATAAGCAACAGGAAGGACTGATATCTTTCGATTCATACAGGCTCTGTTATCCGAGGTTATCTGCGTGCAAGGAACGGAGCAAGGAACAGTAGCCACGTCTGCGAGTTAGATGGCTTTTGAGTGGTGGAACGCCTGCAACCGCCCAGAGAACTCTGTCCGTCATCAGGAAGGCGCGACCAAACTTCTTGCTTGGGCTTCCTGGACTCGCCGTTCGTTCGTGCTTCTTCTTTTTCTGATCTTGCTTGTCCAATGACTCCCCTGGCATTCCATTGTAGCAAACCTCTCCGCTTGCGCCTCGTTCTCACTGCCGGTGCCATGCTCTTCAGGTGAAAAAAAGTACTTTTTCTCCTTTTTTGAGGCTTATAGTCGCTTTGTGTTTGATCCGGGCGCAGCGTTGAGCGGCACTAATGAAATCACTGAAAGAGGCCAGAGCTTCTCGCATTTGTTATTTGCCACATCAGCAAATATAACTCCACGTCAGCACTAAATCAGGACCCAACATGTTCAACATGACTCAAAAGAGGAAGCGATTGATGCTTGGTTTTCATCGCATAGTTTCTTTCTTTTTTTTTTCTAGCTGAAGAGGAACAATACGTTCAGAGTAAATGCTCGTGAGTATATTGGGCTTTTCATGCTTCACTGCAAAAGAGGGCCCTTCACACTTCACTGATTCCTGACGATCCTCCTCCACAGCTCTTACTCTTCCAGAGGAAAGTTCTTGATCAAAGTTGTGTTTCTTATTTATTTCTTTAAAATCCAAGAAAATGCTTCTTTAATATGGTGCTACCGACCATGGTGGAGATGAACTGCACAAAGGTGGGCCGGCACCAGGCATAGGAATAGTTTGATATACGCATTGCCTTTTGTTTTGCAACTCCCTACACACTGGATTTCGTCATCCTCGGAAACATCAGTTTGACAAAGTCAGTGTTTTTCTGCAACTATATAAACGATCATAGCTTTGAGATCCTACCAAGCATCTCATCCCAAGCCACCAAACATTTCAGGGCAACATTTCATCTCTCAGGAGCAACAAGGAGCTTCTCAAGAAAGAACAACATCGATCTGCTAAATCTCCTGGTTTCTATCACCAAGAAAGCAAAGCGAAGAGAGTTTTCAAAACAAGATCATCTCCATGTCTAGTTCCCGTGCAATTCTCCTCGCGATCCTCGTCACCATCTCTGCTGCATTCTCACTTGCCGACCCGGACGCACTCCAAGACTTTTGCGTGCGCGACACCAGCGCCACTGCCCCCATCATCAACGGCTTCACCTGCAAGCCCGCTGCCGCCACCGCCGCTGCCGACTTCAAAGTTCTCGGGCCTTCAGAAATCCGGGAACACCAACAACAAGCTGGAAACGCCGTCACCGCCGCAAACGTGACCTCCTTCACCGGCGATCAACACCCTCGGAGTGCTCGCTCTCGTCAGAGAGACGCGAC
>NW_003314267.1:1061308-1087005 GCF_000143415.4 Selaginella moellendorffii
GTGTTGAAAGAAAATTATAAAACTTATTCATTGATCTTTAGTAGGCTAAGAGAAGTTGGCTTTAACATCCAAAGCGTGCACCTTGCATAGACATGGTCAATTGGAATGTGAATATGGTAGGTAAGATCATCACAAAAACAATCATTAATACACTTCATCCAAGCCTTATACTGATGGTTACCATTAATAATTTGGAACATTGTCCTTGCAAGCTGCTAAGTTTCAGAATGGTTAATAAGCATATTATCAAATTCAAGGGACTTCCTCTTCCAAATAGGATCCTAGCTATTCACAATCTAGGGTGTGATGGTAATAATATTTATTATTCCTAGCTTGTAGAAAGAAACTAGAAACATACTAATATTTGTCACAAGGCCATTCTTTTTGAATAAACTATATATGTCCAAGTTAACATACTTGGATGCTATGTGCATAAAGTTTGTCTCAAAGTTTACTGCAAATGGTAAGAGGGGATTTTATTGATCAAGTTGGTATATATATAACTTCGCCCCCCTCGGGCTGCCGAACTACCCGGTTGAGCTTGACCTCGGGCACTTTTGCAGCCTGTGGGACCAAGGTTATTTAAAAACCTTAACCCCCCAAACTATGGAATTGCCTAAAGTGGCTGTCTTAAGTTCGACTTCGGGCACTTTTGTGGCTAGGGGGCCAAGGCTATTTGAATAACCTTGGCACCCTAGGCTGCAAAAGTGCCCAAGATGGCTGGGAAAAATGCTTGGCTTGGCACAAAAATGCTCGAGGTCGAGCAAATGGCTGAAGTGGCCACTTGAGAAGGAGGAGAAAAAAGAAAAAAAAGGCAAGAAAATGGAAGAAACTCACCTTTAGTGGCATCATTTTAGTTGTGTGCTTGATCCCACTCACTCTCAATCTTGTGCGCTGGATCTTCTCTCACATACTACTCGCTCTCTAGCCTATTGTTGGCTTTCTTGCATACTGCTGGCTTTCTCGTGCACTGCTTGATCTCTTGTGCGCTGCTCAATCTCTCATGCAAATGATCAATCACTCTGAATCTCTCGCATATTCAATTGCTCAACAACTTACAGCTCAAACATTGGCTGCTACCCTAACCCTAATCCTAACGGGCTGCCCTAACCCTAACCAATCTTGCATCCAAGTAGTTTATTCCAAATAACTTAAATCTCGGCCGTTTGTTTCATTATTACCATATTAGTATATCATAGATCTTATTTTATCTTATCATTATTTGTTGCCAATTTATGGTTTATTATTTTATATACTTTAATGACAATATAAGTAGCACCTGTCAATGTTTAAATTATTGGAGATATGATACTAATTTCTCCCAAAATTATAGAAAGGATGCATTCTCATCAATATTCTCATCATACATGTTTTGGATTTGTTACAAGAAATTTAGAAAGTATAAATAAGGCATGTTGCATTACCACATAAAATATGTTGTACTATATTAATTCATAAATTGGATGAATCCTTATCCATAAAATTTATTTTATGTTGTGTAAGAACCTAAACTATACACACGTGCTCTAAATGCCATTGAGTAGCATTTGCACTTAGTGTTTGTACTTATGGATAAAACTTGACTCATACTGAAAATTGAATCTATATCATTGAAGAATTATCATTCACCTAACATTTAAGATTTGATAAATTAATAACACTTTGCATGTGTTGACAATTGGATCAGATATCTTGGATGTACAGGCCATAGCAAAATATTATTGCTGACATCATCACTAACAATCAAACTTCATGTGCTAACAACTCTTTCTTGTATCTATGTACATTCATATATTAAATATCATAATAGACGACAATAACATTACAATTGTCACATTTGCATATGTTAGATATGCTGTAATAGTTATATTTATTTTGTATATTGTTGACATTCTCCTTAAATTTCAATTTATATTTTATTATGGATTTTTATAAGCAACATAAAGAGAGATAGAGAATTCCAAAACTTATAGAGAAGGATGAAGAGGTTTCTTCTAAATTTTTGAAATCACCCACCACTTTCATTCTCTCAAAGCTTTGTTTTTGAAAAAAATATATATTGCTATTTTGACCTTCGTCTTGGCTCTATTTCGTTGGAGGTTGTGATTTGCAATAACACCGGTGTGGTTGCATGCTTGGAGTTTCTTCTTTCTAATGTGGGTGAGGGTAGACAATAGTGAGATTCGCAAAATTCCAAATCCAAGGAAATATAAGTTTTTGGATCTTCAATCAAAATCCTAAAATATACTTTAGCCAAAGTGAATATCAAACAAGAGTCAATTATCATCCTTTCCTCCTCTTCTAGTTCAAGTGGTGAATGTCAACCCTAAATTCACTAACTCTATTTTCAGCAATATTCAAAGTTATAATGCTTTCTAATTTTCCTACCTTTCAATTGATCTATGCTTATTTTTGTACAAACCCATAAGCGAGCTTCCATCTTACTACAATGGCAACATCTTTTTGAAACTACCACTTCTTATCAAAAACACTAGTTCTAAATGGAAGGGGATGGAGACCAAGTAGGATGTCCACAATTGGTGTAAAACGAAGATCATATACTTTTAGCATTTCGAAGGCACATTGTCTATAGTTCATTGTGGCGGATATTTGGATTACGTGGATGAAGTATGCAATCGAGATCATTGTAGAAATTTCACATTTGTTGAAGGGTTTATAATCAATTTGTGAACACAATCCCTAAGCCCCAAAGTGAAGCCAAAAGAGGGCCATGTGGTAGTGGCCAAAACAAAAACCAAATGAGCATAACATGTTTAGACTAAAAGCTCTAACTTGGATAGTTGAGAGTGCAAGTGGATCTCTCAACAAAGTGCTCAAGGAACGAGCATGAAGCAAGCAGTAAGTGAGTCTTTAGAAAAGGGATACAAAAGAACCAATACATGACATATAAAAGTGTCAAGATAGAGTCTGAGATGGAGTCTGAGAAGAAGTCCAAGATGGAGTCCGAAATGGAGTTTGATATGGACCTGAGATGGACCCAAGATAGAGTCTGAGATGGAGTCCAAAATGGATTTGAGATGCACATGAGATAGAGTCCAATATGGACCTGAGATAGAGTCCGAGATTGTAGCGCACCTTATCTCTCTCCCCATTTATTCCCCAAGGTTCCAAAGATCCACGGTGACAGTATATTCAAATCTTATCCCATGATCACATGTGCTACACTCACCCCCCCTTCAGAGATGTCAATGTTCTTATTGACTATTGACTAACAACCCCTACTAATCCTTCCATTATTACTACTTATCTACCAATCCTTCCATTGTGTAGACCAACTATTCTATATGAGGCAACTAGTCATCCACCCATACTGTAGTCCCACAGTGGATACTTTCGTCCATGGATACTCTACACAAGAGGAAGGACGTATACATAGATGCCGAATACGTACGATTTCAAATTTAGGGGTAGGAATATACCTTGTTCAAGGGTATATTATATTTTTAAGTAGCCACTAATCAATGGGAATCAAACCCGTGCCATTTGCTCTGATACCAACTATAGCGCACCTTATATCTTTCTCCTCATAAGCCAACTGGAAAAGGGGTAATTGCTTGATGAGAGAGCCCTTAATGGCTATTTTATCCCCATTTATTCCCCAAAGTTCCAAAGATCCATGATGATAGTATATCTAAATCTCATCCCATATTCATATGCGCTACAAAGATGGACTTAAGATGGAATCCAAGATGGACACGAGATGGAGTCTAAGATGGAGTCCGAGCTTGAGTCCGCGAGATGGACTTGAGAAAGAGTCTGAGGGTGAGACCGAGACTGAGATTGAGACCGAGTTTGAAACCGAGACTAAGTCTAAGTTTGAGTCCAAGTCCGAGGGTGAAAGCCCAAAATGTTCATCTCTCAGACCCTGGGGTGAGCTCCAAAAGTATAGTAGAGGGAAGACTCTAGTGGAGCTAGTTTGGCCAGGAAAGGCTAGTGTGACCAAGGAAGGATATACCCATATGATGAGTGATGATATAATTGTTGAGGAGTCCAAGGCTAGAGTGAATATAGATAGACAAGCACGGTAGCTTAGTGAAGTGTTCAAGAGCCAACTCTAGTTCCCCTGGGAGATCGAATGGTCAATGCTCCCAAATTAAGTGTGGGTGGGCACTACCTTTCAAAATGTCATCACAAAGTCCCAGACTATGGAAAGGAAAAGGAGTAGTCCTCTAGTGTAGTGACCAAGGATATGATTATATGGTGAGGAAGTCCTAGAGGATAATGGGACTTAGTGATCGGGCCTTTGAGTCTTGACTTAGTGGTGGTATTAGTGAGCAGAGTTGTAGATAAAGAGGGACAGAAGAAGGGAGATTAAGGAAGGGTGTTTTCTATGTCTTCGGACATCCTAAATTTTCCATTCTACTTTAGTCAAGAGATAACCACTCATGGGTAGATGGCCCAGTTCTTAAGAGACAGAACTAGGATGTAGATGGTTTTGGACTACTGATGTGATAAGGGTGAATGAACATGGCCTTAATATAATGGGCTGATATGTTGGTGGTACCTTTGAGTGTTGGTTATGGGATCAAATATATGGAGCATTTGGACTAAGTGTAAAAGCTAAGTGGCATAGATGCTGGATGTCTTAAGTCAGAAATAGAACTTATGGAAGTCGTGAGCGAGACTCTTCTAAGTGGTTAAAGGTGTGGTTAAATGACTAAAGTAGAATGGAAAATTTAATCATTTACATAATCCTCCTACCCATGACACTATTATTATTGGATTCAAGTGTCAATTTTGCAAGAATGCTCCTCTGTGTTGTGCCATTTGTGATGCCAAAATGTATTACTTTCTTTCTTGGGATGGAATGGCTGAAAGAGCTATAATACATGTTAGTACATAATGTAAAAAGGGATATAAAAGAGTTATCTCAACCATTTTAAAAATGTTATGTAGGAAAAAACTATGAGAAACTCATTTACAACTCCAAAACATATTTAGAAGACCATCCTCAAGAATTTTATCACAAACACTTTATTCAATTTGAATTTACAAAAGACTTAACTAGATAAGGCTAGCTTGTGAGACTTATTATGAGGTATATAACCTACTACTAACCTAAGAAGGCACATTTATTATATTTTACATGTTATACTAATATTTTTTTTTCACATTATATTCTTTAGGATAAAATCTTGGATGTGTGAATCTCAAGAGGGGAAGTTGCAATAAAAAATTTACTCCATCCTTAAATTGAAATGAACTTATCTGTATGAGTTTATCTATGAAAATTTATTTCCAAACCAAGTTGTCAATGAGTAGGAGTGCCTCTTCATCTTCAAGATGTCTATAATGGGCTCCACCTCTAGTGTAGATCTTGTCTTCCGAATAAATATATTTGGGTCAAGTGACCTTTCTGATGCATGGGTATAATTTGATTATATAGAGTAGGTATTTTAATATTTACCTTCTTCATAGACTATGCTATAACTTGATAATTGTGGTAGCAAAGTTTAAAGTACAAGACTAAATTTTCTAGAAAATATTTGGAAATCTTTCTCTCATATTGTGTAGACAAGTAAGCCTACTAACTTTTGTGGTTTTATAACAGATAAAGCTAGTGAAAACTGGAATAGTGTTCGAATAGTTTTTGGGAATGGTCAACCCTTTGAAGGTTGTGAGAGGATTTATGAATTCCATTGGGCTCAAAGCCTAAACCAACACTACCACCTTATCAAGCTAAAGTTTAAATCAATATTTAAGGAGTTATGTAAATAGTGGCAAATTGCATCCTTTGAAGAGGAGCACAAGGTGAAGCCAAACAAAATCTAGATATGGTGGAGTGAAGATGGTCATATAAACATAAGTTGCTTACCTCAACTTGAGTTGTGGTTAAGGTGCTAAGAGGTTAGGATGTTTCTGTGAGGACATCATATTCTTTAGGTTGGTTTCTCTTTTTTCTTCTCTTTTAATACCTTTTAATATCACTTTTTTCATTAGGACCAACCACTTGAGGACCTTATATACAACCCAACTATGAATTTTTATGAGAATAAGCAGTAGAGTTAACATTCCTTTGAGGTAAGGAAAGGGAAGATAAATTCATATAAAGCATGTCTATCAAATCTAATATACACTATAGAGCAGTCTTCAAAAGCATTGGCATTTGAGGAAGGAAGATACATAGGAATAAGGCCTTTTATTAAGATATTACATGATCGAATGAAGAAGAAAGTGACTCCACCAGCCTAAAAGCTCAACTATAATTAAGGAAGTGGTCTGTGATACATCTATAGAGTACACTCCTAGGCTTTTATTAGTGATATGAAGATTGTCCACTTGAAGTGTCACTTTTCCTTTGCTAGTAAAGATGTTGGCATAACACTTAGAGCAAAAAGCTCTTATAGACATGGTGTTGAGTACCATTTTGCTCCAAGACACTACCTTCGAACTAAGCCATTTCAAATGGTTAATGAAAAGAGTGCATCACAACATGTTAAAATCATTTATCATAGCTTAGAGCCAAGGCAATGAACAATTTATTGAGTGCTAACAAAATCTAATGTAAAGTGTGTGGAAATTCTTTTAAGGGGCAAGTGTTGGGTTTAAATTTGTGGTGATAAATCTTCTTTTGTTCTAGCTCTATGTTTTTATGAGGAATGAAAGCAAGTATGATTTTCGAGATGGTGCTAGTTGTATTGTTACAATGCTAATGCTAACCATATAAAGCAGCTTGAAGATACTATAGTGACAAAATCTAATGCAATACCTAAAAAATGGCTAGTTGCTAACAAAGTTGTAGTTACTTCGGATGAAATTGAAAACTTTGAGAAATCTAGTTTCAATCTTGAAAGGAGAGTTGGACATGATTGACAAAACTAACATTATTTCCACAAAGATGCATAAGAGGCTTACAAGAAAAGGTAAAGTAGTTAAATTTATTAATACCATTTCCAAATAGAAGTTTAGCTCAAACGCTTGAGTGTGAGATTCTCTCTAGATTGCAAATGAGTATATAGTCAAAACAAGGTGGAAAGTACACAATTATCATTTAAAACTTTCCTTCTTACACATGCCTCGACTTTATGAAGCGTGAGGACATGGGAAGGCATATACTCCTTACAAGTATATATATTACATCTTCATGAACACTTTATATCAAGATTCTAAAGTGGACATTCATATACACTAGACAAACCTTACTATTACTGAATTGTATAAAACTTTTAGAGTTACTATATTTGCCAAAACTATCAATATTTATTCTCTATCAATAATATAAACTTAGTATACTTTATATAACTAGCATTTCTATTTTTGCCATATTAAAAAATATTTTATGGTAGTTTGTCAGATCCATATATCTATGAAATAAAATTCCACAAGTTTTTCCACAACCACAAACTATGGATCACAATCTTAAAATTTATAAATCTTTATAGATCTTTAAGATCCATAAATTTTATGACAAACCATTCAAGATTATATTTTAGAGAAGAACTAAGTCTTTCTTTGATATATAATAAGCTTATATCAATAGTTGTTTTTTTCCTTTCAAACAGTTACATGGATTTGCATAGAATTTTATTTTAATTTTAATAAATTTTAAAATTTGAAAAATCTAACATTTACTGGCAGTACAGATTTAAGAAAGTGATAAGATTACTTTTTCTACAAACAAATCTTATCTTATTTTATGTTTTAACAAACATCCTTATTATAGCATATAGTAAATATATAAATTGTTAGAATAAGATGTGTTCTTTAGAACATTTTTATCTATATAATGTTTAAAGAGTTATAAAAATATTAGGTTCACCATAACCTTGTTATTTTGAAGTTTATAATATTTATATTAAACTACAATTGAAAATTGAGCTCAACTTGCGAGCTCAACTCCTTAGCTTGTGAGCTCAAGAATGATCTATACTTTGATATAGCAAGAATCCATGACCTTGACATATTAGAAAAAAATGCTATAATGCCTCAAGAAAGCAAATACTACAAAAGATATGTCTATAAAGGTTGTATAGAGTGTATGATGTTTCTTCAAGTTTGAAAACTTTGGTATATTAAGGAAAATTAGAAGTTACAATCTAAGCAAAGGTTGAAGCTGAAAAGAACCACCAAGCTTCCAAAGCCAAACTATTAAGCAAGAGCCAAAGTTGGGCATTTGACATAACAAAATAAAAAGATAAATAAATGAGAGAAGATTGTTGTACTAAAAAATTACAATAGGGGAAGCTAAACAAAGTCACTAAAAGTAGTTAAAGGCAAAAACTTGGAGCTTGGGGGGTTCCTTAACTTAGGAATCCTTTCATTTTTTTTAATCCACCTAGATACTATCCCACAACCTAAGAATAACATTAAAAGAAGAAGATGAAAAAGGGCAGTCATTAGTTGCCTCAGTTGACCCCTTTTCATTATCACTATAGATGCCCTAAAGTGGTATTTGCACAAATGCAAGAACTTTCTAGAAAGATGCACTTAAAGGAGTTCCTAAATGGAAATTAAAACCCAAAGAATGAAAGTATGGTTTGGTGATGGGATAAGAAACTTAGATCCAGGAGAAAACACTCAAAAATCACTTCAAAAGTAGCTGCGATACATGAGTTTCTGTCAAAAAGAGGAGAAAACAAAAAAAAAGCTCTTTTGTGAAGGAGAAATAAGGAAAAAAGATGAAAAGAGCACATTTTTGCAATCCTAACAAATAGTGGTTAATGTCGCAATAAGAACCCATGAAGGAAAATCTATGATTTGGAAAAGAATCTCTCAAGAATTCTCTCTTTCTTTCTAAGATATGATTCTACAATGGATTTTCATAAAGAACTTTAGCTCATAGAATTATTCAAGATTGAACTCACTGGGAAGCACTCAATATAATATATAACCCTAAAAAAAGAAAATATAGAAAATAGTGATAAATCACATAAAAAATAACTCGAGAGTCTTGGTTTAGGGTTTCTAGACACAACTATGATGAAAGAACATTACCTGCCTTGATCCATGCAATATTTAGGGTAAGCCATATATCTAAAAAAAGTTGAGAAAGAGATCTATGTTAAATTGTGAGTCATTACAATCTCTAAATAAGTAAGTACTTTTCATGCTTTTTTTTTCTATCTATCAATTTTCCTTTATGTGTTTTTTTAGGAAAGCCTTCTCAAAAGTGGTCAAAAGTCATCTATAAGACATATACAATATTAATAAGCTTTTGAGAAAATGTATATTTCCATAGATAACCTATAGCTTTAACATTGACTAAGAACTTTTTAGCAAAATATGGATTATGGATTCCTATAATAAAGTTGTAATAGCAAAAGAAGTAAATTGCCAATATATAAGTGGTATGACTTTTCCCTTTTATGGTGATGTATGATTTAATAGTGCATTCTCTAGGTTTCTAAAGTGGCTTCATGAGAAAAAAAAAGTTCTCACATTCTACGTGATGTTATAGACTTTTAGTGTTGCATTGTTACAGTTAGTGGCCAAGATCCTTAAGATTCCATAGTTTGGAGGCAAACTTCCTAAAATATTTTATCTGTAATATTCTGGTCTAAGAGAAAATTCTTCTCAAATATTTATGCATTGTCAACAAGCATATATAAAACTGTGAGAGTTCTTGGGAGAGAAAAAAGAGGCTTATTTACTTCTACAGCTTATAAAGAAGAGCATTAAGGTTGAAATTCAACAAATGGCAACTTCTATGGAATGTTATTTTTCTATGTTAGAACAAAGTTATAAATCCTTCATATTGTAGAGATCTAGTGGCAAAAGAGCCAATCTAGAGTGTTCTTCTTCTCCATAGAGCTTATATTTGATTTAGGGATTTTGTTGATTTTTTTTAATTTTGTTTTGTAGCTTGTATTAACAATCACTATAATGCCATTTCTTGCAACATAAAGCACCAATTCTCTTATTGTTTCTTTCATTTGATTACTTCTAGCTCTTGGTAGAAGCTCTTGCATCATTTGTTGGATGGTTCTTCATAAAAATTCCAAAAAAAAATTATAAATTGTCAAACTTCAAATAATAAATGATATTGTTTGCCCAAAGCCCCTAAAGCCCACACTCACTGTCACTTGTTCGTGCCCTCACACTATTAATGATCTTTTTGTTAGTTGCTCAATGCCTTTGCTAGTGCCTCCCTTGCTCATATAGTAATCACCACCCTCATTTGCCACTTAGTGCCTCACTTCAAACCCTTTACAACATGTTCATGCCTCTCTTGTTCACATGATGATCATTACTACTAGGGCCTCATTCCAAACCCTGTAATGCTTGGTAGTGCCACTTCCCATTCAAAGATTAAACTCAAACCCTCAAACCTAGCTTTTCAATGATTGTTGCCTAAATGGCACACCTAAACCCTAATTATCAATTCATTATACTCATGTAGTGATCACTACCTAATAAAAACCCCGACTATCAATTGTGATCACTACCAGCCCAACAAACCTTGATCTTGAAAAATCTTTATAAGATACATAATTCAAAAATTCCCGCTCAAACCAATAATTCTTAAGTCATGTTAACTAACTTGAAATGTAACCCAAAAGTAGCAAAAGATGTGAATACCTATTTCATAATTTCACCTTAAAATACTAAAACAATGGAGAAAAAACCCAAAGGTGGTGTCAAAACTATCTAATCAAAGGTGGCCTAAGAGCCACACTACCAAATCTGTTAGTTGGCTAAAAGAATTACACCATATGTTGAGATTAATATTTAGCAATTTATTTTGGTCCGATTGGGTTAGACCTAAGAGGTAGGGTGTCAAGAGAGCAAAACTCTTGGGATAGCTATAGAACTTGAAGACATAGCTGAGTTACTTGACAACCTTCTACTCCAACCTAGGCAAAAATACAATATAATAATTTTACAAGGGCATGAACTTGTAAGGAAATGTAATGGATTGTAAATAACCAAAAAGAACAACTTTAAAAACTGATCTATAGAGTTTAAATATAAGGAGAAAGTGCACTTCTTTTTTTAATTGGTTAAAAAATTTAAGATACTTGAGGTTAAACATCCTTATGTAAGAGTAGTACTGTGTTAGATGACCTCCCGAGATGTCTAAATTCAAAAGATATCTCCTTTTAACCATTTCTTAGCATCTTTAGGATGTAAATCTAGAACACTGTCCTCAAATTCTTCCCCCCAAATTCTCCAATCATGATAGTGCTCACTAACACTACCATTAGGTTAGGGCCTAAAAGTTCATCCACCTCTAGAGCCCTATACAAGCCTTGTGGGTACTCTCCCCACCTTCCACCACCAAAGTGCCTTAACCACATGGCTAAAATGAGGTTTTAATGAGCCATATAAGGTATCTAACACTACCACTAGATTAAGGCTCAAAAGCTTGTCCACTTCCAAAGCAATATGCAAGCTTTATAGGTACTCTCCCTATCTTTCATCGATAAACAAGCTCTTAAGTACAATCATTAGGAGAATATCTAAGGTAGTTGACCAAATAATAGAATTTGTGATATTAATTCTTAAGTCAAGTATAGTAACAACCTCAAACTCTTGCTCACCAATAATAACCTTGGTGGAATATGAGTGGGATTAAAAGGGGTGTGATAAAGTGTCAATAAAGAAACACAAAAAACTAAATGCAGACCCATAAATGGTGGAAAATTGAGTTGATAATTGACCTCAAAGAAGTAAGAAAGCATAAAAAAAGGAGCAAAATATTGATAATCTAGCTTATTGCAAAAGCATATGGTCTATTAATAATGATAAAGAAGAATCCAATTGGAAAATAAGGACCAAGTTAGCAAGAATGTTCAATAGCTATATGGCAATGAGCAACTTGAGCATGAGAAAGGTGATGATAAATATTTTTTTTTCAACATTTGGTCTTACAAATGATTTTATTAAATATGACTAACAAGGATAAAGGCTATAGTTAAGAGTAACATGTTGAAGAATGTTAAGAATTATTAAAATCAAACTCAATAAAAAGAAAGAAATCAACCTAATCATCTTGCTGATGGGAAATAAAGCATTGAAGATACTGCTCAAGAGTTTGAATAGTACACTTTGATTGCCCATCATTTTGAGGAGAGTTTCTTTTTAAAAATTTTAAGAAATATTTTGTAAAGATAATGATTAGGGCAAGGATTTAGATTTCTAGTGGCTGCCATAGGTTTTACTTTCACTAGGAAATGACATAGGGATTGCTGTAAGGGAGAAGCTCTACCCAACTCTCATCGTTACACTACTACTATAGTGAGCTTAGTGTCTTTACACTAACATCTACTCTACCCCCATCATGAATCTTTATGGCCAATAGAAAGATAGATAATATAGTGAATCTTCTAAGCAAGCAATTGCTTGGTCTACCACAACTAGTGATCTAGAGTGGAGTCTTGTTGCCAAGCTCTAGCAAATCCGGGTAAAAGAATGCCCAATCTTTTTGACATTACTTTCTCAAAGGGTATTCTAGGTGCCAAAGCTATGCCCAGTGCTTAGTCTAGGTTGATCGGTTGATTCAAGGTAAGATTTAGTCAATGGTGAATCTTGAAGATTCAAGATTGTGGCATGTATGGATTGGTGGTGTGTTTTTGAATTTTGATCAATGTGACATGGATTTTGTTAGGAATTCCCCAATTCTTGCCACATTCCTAACTCTCGCTCATTCATGATGATGACATGGTGCCTCCTCGAGCTCAGCTATATTTAGGCCGTCCTCAATCCAAGAGTGGTGGAGCTTCATCAACCTATAGTATATATAGATTAGCCTTGTTCCATTTCTCCACAATCTGAATCAATGCCAGTCTAAGGCCTTTTCTTCGTCTCCACTAGTTTTTCTCTGTCTTTTGCGTTTTCCAGTCTTGATCTTGTTGGGGGTCTTGACAGTTTGATTCAGATTGTGCTTTTTGATTTTGCTTTAGCTCGTTTTGATTGTTTGATTGCCTTTGCCTTTTTCCCCCTTTTCTTTCTTCTTTGTTGATGGAGTCTCCAAGCCATCCTAATCCCTTCGCCGAAGTCCTTGCAAAAATCGAATCTGAGAATACCGAGCTGAAGGTGGCCCTCCTTCACATGCAATAGGAGCTTGCTTCACTTTCAGCTCAAGGATCAAGCAAAGTTCCTGAACTGAAGGTGAGTTTCTCGGTGAAGTTCTCAGGCAAGCATTTGAAGCTTTGCAGATTCCTGAACCAAATGGAGCTGATCTTCACACTTCAACATTGATGGTACCCCACTCTTGAGTCTCAAATCGGTGCAATCAGGACATTGCTTGAAGGTGCAACTTTGTCATGGTTTTCTCCTCTTCTGGAGAAGAGCATGAAAGGGGCCGTGGTTTCGGAGCTAATGGATTTTCAGTTGTTCAAAGAGAAGCTTGAAGCACATTTTGGCGAGATGGATTGGGTTTGGGCTGCCACCACAAAGATGAGATGTCTCTCTCAGGGGTCTCGTCCTACCTTGATCTATGTTGTAGAGTTCCAACTCCTTGCCTTGGACACTCAGTGAGATGAGTAGGCCCTGATTGATCAATTTTGTTTTGGCCTCAATAACAATGTCAAGGATTTGTTGCTCACCATGGAGGATCTACAGACCTATCGGATGCCATCAACAAAGTTGTTTAATGTGAAAATCATCTCTTTGAACGTCGTCAAGAAAGTCATCGCACCGCCATTTTCCCATCCTAGACTCAAGAATCCCAGCTTGAGTCTTCAGGACATACTCCTGAACCTATTGCTCCCGTCCCAATGGATATTTCTGGTACTCCCCGACTTATCAGAGGGAAGTTGAGTCCTACTAAGAAGCAACGTCGAGTATCTCAAAATCTTTGCCTCTACTGTGTAGATTCTAATCACAAAGCAACTGTGTGTCCTAAGAAGCCTCCCTGACTACTCAAGTTCACTCTGCCTCAAGGTCCATCTCTGTTGTAGTCGGGAAATGACCCTGTCCAAACAGAGTAGGAGCTGTCTGTTTGGACTCCCCAAATAAAAATCACTTTTCTTCTTTATCAAGCTCCACACCACCTTTCATCAAAGCCACCACCAATTCCCACAACTTCTGCATCCCATGTCTCCTTTCTTTCACTGGACAATCAGGATTCAAGGCTCTAGCGCTACTGGACTCGGGCGCAACTTCCTACTTCATGGACATGGACTTTGCTGCCTGACATCACGTTCCTCTTTCTCCTACTATATGGGATCTGAGGGTTAAAGGCATTGGTGGGCATTTTGTGCCTCCATCTTTTGGACTTAGGGAAACATTGCCCATTTGAGTACACATCGAGTCCACCATCACCAATATTGCCTTCAACATCATCAACAACAAGTCCTCCTCTGTGGTGCTTGGCTTTCTTTGGTTCCAATTGCACCAGCCTCAGATTTGTTGGAAGGAATTATAGCTCGTCTCTCCCACGTCACCATCTCCCATGTCTTCCCCTGCTGTTCATTGAGTCCGAATTAGGAAAAGCTCCCTAAACTCAAATTAGGGTTTTGTTCATGACTCTACGAAGTTTTCACCCTCTTTGCTCCCTATCCCTCAATCTTCTTTTCCCTCTCTTCCATTTTACACTAGACAGTATCCTTGTCCCATCATTCCATTCAGTCGTACGCCTTCTCCTATCTCCACAATCACTATGAAAGAATTCCTTCATAAAGAACTTGTTTTCCTTTATGCTTTGCATGTTTCTCCTGTCAGTCTCCCTGAGAAGTATCATGATTTTAGGGATGTGTTTGACAAGAAAAAAGCTAGTATATTGCCTGTTCATTAGCCTTATGACTGTCCTATTGATTTATAGGAAAGAGCATCACCTCCGTGGGGGCCTATCTACGGGTTATTCCTATCCAAGCTTAAGGCCTTCATAGAGTACGTGGACAAGAACCTTGCATTGGGGTACATTTAGCATTCGCAGTCCCTGGCTGGAGCGCCTATCTTCTTTGTCAAGATAGCATTCGCAATCCTTGGCTGAAGCGTCTGTCTTCTTTGTCAAGAAAAAGGATGGGAGTTTATGGCTAGTCATCAACTACTAAGGTTTGAACAAGGTGATTGTTTGGAACCGTTATCCATTGCCCTTGATCTCGAACCTATTGGAATGCCTCGACGGTGCCCACTTCTTCACCAAGATCGACCTTCGTGGAGCATACAATCTGATTTGGATCCAGCCTGGCGATGAATGGAAGACTACGTTCCTAACCCGCTATGGCCACATCAAGTACACTATCATGCCGTTTGGCTTATAAGGATGTTCCCTTCTCTTGGTCTGCTGCTGCCCAGTACGCCTTCAACACACTCAAGGCGGCCTTCAGTTTTGTTGCCATCTTGATCCATGCTAATCCCTCACAACCTTTCTTTATCGAGGTGGATGCCTCCGACTTTGCCATTGGTGCTGTGCTGTCTCAACTTGGAGCGGATCAAGAATTTCATTTGGTTGCTTTCTATTCTCGAAAATTCTAGCCTACGGAGATCAATTACGAAATCCATGACAAGGAGCTCCTTGCCATCATGGATTCCTTTGGAGAGTGGCATCGTTTCTTGGAGGGGGTGAGCCATCAAACAACAGTCTGGATGGATCACAAAAATCTCGAGTACTTTGCTACTTCCCGAGTTATGAGCCATCGTCAGGCAAGGTGGGCACAAGTGCTTGAGTCGGTTTGACTTCATTATCAAGTACAGACTTGGAAAGCTTTAAGGCCTTTCTAATGCACTTTCAAGGTGATTCTATCTCAGTCTCAAGCCTGGTAATCCTGCCTTTGATCAATAGGATCAAGTTATCCTTGGTCCTGATTGGCTTTAAGTTATGGAAATTTCTCTAGCCCTTCAGGACTCCTCCTTGATGGATGTGATCAGAAATGATCTTCAATCCGACGACCTCACCAGTGACTATTTCCCCCATCTTCAGGCTGGACACCCAGTGACTCCTGACTGCTAGCGATTTGATGAGTTCGAGTTCTTGGATGGCTTGTCATACCATGGGGAGCAACTTTACGTTTCTGAAAGTGATGCTCAAAGGTTGGTCCTGATGGCATGCCATGATAACCTGACTGCTGGTCACTTCGGCATTGCGAAAACCTATGAGTTGGTTGTACGAGACTTTTGGTGGCCTCACATGGACAACTACATCAAAGCTTTTGTTACCTCCTGTGACACTTGCGCCCAGAATAAAGTACCTCGCCACCTTCCTTCAGGTTTGCTTCGTTTCCTCTTGGTCCCTTCAGGTCCTTGGGAATCCATCTCCATGGATTTCTTGAGTGATCTTTCGAGTTCTGGAGGCTTCAACAGCATTTTAGTCATGGTGGATCGCTTCACAAAGATGGCACACTTCCTGCTGTGTACCAAAGAGTTTTCAGGCGAGGACATGGCAGAACTTGTATTCAGGAAAATTTTCCAACTTCATGGGATTCCTGCAGATGTGGTTTCGGATTGGGGACCTCAGTTCATCTGACATTTCTGGCAATGGTTCTTGCAACTACTTGGAGTGAAGGCCAACCTCTCTTCGGTGTATCATCCTCAAATTGATAGATAGTCCAAGCGAATGATTCAGACGTTGGAACAATTCCTGAAGTGTTTCATCAACTATCATTAGGATGACTGGTGCAATATCCTTCCCCTTTCTGAGTTCTCCTATAATAACTCCATTCACTCCTCCCTTTGAGTTTCCCCCTTCTTTGCAAAATTTGGCCGAAATCCCCGATTCAATCTCTCACTTCCTTCTCCATTTGAATCCTCTTGTTCAAATCCCCACTCTGAGGCATTTGTCTCCAACCTCAAAGAAATACACAACTCCATCTCCTTCTACCTCCATCGTGCTCAGGAATCTCACAAAACAATTGCCAATGCCCATCATCAGGATTGTCCCCCTTACAATATTGAGGATAAAGTCTGACTTCTAAGGCGAAATATCTCCACCACCAGGCTATGTCCAAAACTCAATTTCAAACACCTCAATCCTTTCCCTATCACTGCCATCATTAATCTGTCACTTATCACCTTGCACTTCCCTCCTCATATCAAATTCACCTCATTTTTCACTCCTCTCTCCTTGAGCTTTATATTCCCAGTCCTATTCCAAATCGGGTCATTCCTCTGCCTCTACCAATGTAGTTCGAGGATGGGTTTGAGTACGAAGTTCACGACATCCTTGATTCCAAGATCTCACGGTCTAAACTCTACTATCTGGTAGACTAGAAAGGTTATGGACCTAAGGAACGCACTTGGGAACTTGCAGACAACCTGATTCATTCTCTTGACTTTGTTTAGGACTTCCACCGCCACTACCTTTCTTGTCCCATTCCTCATTCTTTTCATTCTCCATCTCCCGTCCCCTCAACCTGATGGAAGACATTGTTGTTCCTACTAGCCTGAGCAGCAGTAGCAGCAGCAGCAGGAGAATCCTCGTATCCTGACAAATGCTCTAGCAGTTTTCCAACATATGACAAACGATGTCTTTCAGGAGTTTCTTGATCAGATGGTGATTGTTTACTTTGACGACATCCTCATCTACTCAAAAACTCAAGAGGAGCATGATGAGCATGTGTTCAAAGTGCTGGTGAAGTGGCAACATAGCCTATACATGAAGCTTGAGAAATGTTCTTTCGATCAGGAATTTGTGGAGTTCCTTGGGTACATTGTCACTCCTGAGGGTATCACGATGGATCCTACCAAAGTCAAGACTATTCTCGAATGGGAGCCTCCACAATCAATGTCGGACGTTCAGGTTTTCCTTGGCTTCACCAACTTCTACCGCAAATTCATTGATCACTACTTTGACATTGTCCTTCCTCTCACGCATCTTACTCGCCTCATCCTCTTCTTCGTTCTCATTCATATCCTCATTCCACTCGTTCTTGAGGAGGGGATGCTGTTAGGAATCCCCCAATTCTTGCCACATTCCTGACTCTCGCCAGATTCCTAACCTGCAGACCACATTCCTGACTCTTGAGACACTTCCCTATTCCTAACTCTTTGATTTCCCATATGATTCTTGATTCTCGAAGCACATTCCTAATGATGACATGGTGCCTCCTCAACCTTAGTTATATTTAGGGTGTCCTTGATCCAAGAGTGGTGGAGCTTCATCAACCTATAGTATATATAAGTTAGCCTTATTCCATTTCTCCACAATTTGAATTAACACCAATCTAAGGCTTCTTCTTCGTCTCCACTAGCTTTTCTCTTTGTCTTCTGCATTTTCCAATCCTGATCTTGTTGGGGGTCTTGACAGATTTGCTAGTGGATTTGGCAATGGATAAAAGAAAATTCTAAAATGAGAAGCGACTTTTCCATGGCCAAGAGGCTTAAAGAACAAAGAGGAGGGCACTTAGCCTAGGGAGCTCTCTTTGTATCGCACTTTATCTCTATCCCCTTAAGCTAACTAGAAAAGGGGCAATTGCTTGATGAGAGAGCCTTTAGTGGCTATTTTATCCCCATTTATCCCCTAATGTTCCAAGGATCCACGGTGACAGTATATCTAAATCTCATCCCATGATCACATATGCTACACTCACCCCCCTCTTCAAAAATGTCAATGTCCTCATTGACTATTGACTGACAACCCCTACTGAGCTAAAGGGAACCAACACCTCCTTTTCCACACTGAATCTACCAATCCTTCCATTGTGTAGCAATCCTGATCTTGTTGGGGGTCTTGACAGATTTGCTAGTGGATTTGGCAATGGATAAGAGAAAATTCTAAAATGAGAAGCGACTTTTCCATGGCCAAGAGGCTTAAAGAACAAAGAGGAGGGCACTTAGCCTAGGGAGCTTTCTTTGTATCGCATTTTATCTCCATCCCCTTAAGCTAACTAGAAAAGGGGCAATTGCTTGATGAGAGAGCCCTTAGTGGCTATTTTATCCCCATTTATCCCCTAATGTTCCAAGAATCCACGGTGACAGTATATCCAAATCTCATCCCATGATCATATATGCTACACTCACCCCCTCTTAAAAAATGTCAATGTCCTCATTGACTATTGACTGACAACCCCTATTGAGCTAAGGGGAACCAGCACCTCCATTTCTGCACTGAATCTACCAATCCTTCTATTGTGTAGATCAGCTATTCTATGTGAGGCAACTAGTCATCCACCCATACCGCAGTCCCACGGTGGATACCTTTGTCCATAGATACTCCACACAAGAGGAAAGACATATGCATGGATGCCCAATACGTACGATTTCAAATTTAAGGGTAGTAATATATCTTGCTCAAGGGTATATTATATTTTTAAGTAGCCACTAATTAATAAGAATCGAACCCATGCCATTTGCTCTAATACCAACTATAGCACACCCTATCTCTCTCCCCATAAGCCAACTGGAAAAAGGGCAATTGCTTGATGAGAGAGCCCTTAGTGGCTATTTTATCCCCATTTATCTCTCAATGTTCCAAAGATCCATGGTGACAATATATCCAAATCTCATCCCATGATCACATACACTACACTCTTGAGAGCTTATAAGATCCACTAGGATAGATTCTAGTGTGATTTCTAGTTCAATCTTTAGCTAGAGGATGGGATCATAGCATAGGTCATCTACTATCTCCTTGTTCTTGGCAGTTGCTAGCAATATGGCATGCTTGTCACTAGATTTCATCTCTCTAATACTTGCTTATACTTTTGGGATTTATAGGAACTTCAATTTTAGTAGAATATTCTTAGGTATATTTTATGGTATACACATATGATCTTGATTCAAAAGATTTTATAAAAACTAAATAAACTTTGTTTTTGGTTTAACTAACTAACAATGTTTATGGGTTTGTACATTTCTTTCCTCCTTAAAAGTTTCTTTCAGATGCCAATTTTAAAATTCAGAATACTTAGACTATGGGTATCTGTTTTTGGATTCAAATTTTATTATAATTTTAAAACTTAATTTAAGTGTCAATTTAGTTTTATATTCTCTTTTTAACACTTTCTTGAGGATTTTATCATGGTAAATTTGTTTTTTCTTGTTGACATGGCTTCTTCAAGTTCTAGGCTCTTTCAATCACTTCCTATTTAATAACATTGACAATTACATTTAGTTGGTGGACTGGTGGGCAAGATCCTTAAAATTTCATTATTTAGATATGAGATTTTATCTATAGAATATACTAGTTAAAGAGAATATTCTTCTTAAATATTTGTGTATAAACCCTGTGAATTTTTGGAAGAAAAACACATAGGGTTCTCCCTTCTACTGTTTACTCCCCTAGCTTGTAAAGAATAGTATTAAGGCCAAGCCTCAAAAACATCATTCAAAGAAATAACCACCCTCAACAATATTATCTACATTAGTTTTAGTTGAACTTTCGATATGGAGTTTTTCAAGCCAATTAAGGGTATACAAGTTTATATCAAAATCACACTAAGAAAAGAGTTCCTCTAACAAACCAGTCTACAGAAGCTTGAGGAAGGCATAAGTCAAATTTAGTGATGACAAAGAGGATATAAAACTAATGAAAAATGGGAAAATACAACAAAAAAGTGGCAAAAGGTCAAAAGTTGGAAAAAGTCCTTGCAAAGGTGAAAAAGATGAAAAGAGTTGTGCAAACATAGAGAATATAGAACCAAAAGAAACTAAAAGTTAGTTATTTTTTATATTTTATAGTGATTATAACTTTCCCTTACACTTTATTTATAGATACTCTATTGATATTAAACAAATTCCATCTCCAAAATGTTGAATATATTCAATCATCAGTAGTCATGTTTGAAACTCATATCATAATAACAACTAATATATTCAAAGGTTACAGCTACTTATGAAAAATTTCAAATAGTGAATTAAAAGTTTGAACTCCTAAGTGATGACATAAGAAGCAACTATTATGTTGCTAGTCAAATGGCAACAAAAATTAAAGAAATCCACATGATAATTTTAGCAAGCTTGGAAGGCTCAAGGAGAGAAAATGTTTAAAAGAAGAATATAAAATATGAATATATCTTGTATATGACATATATAGTCAAAGTTGGAAAGGTTAGATAACAACTAAAGCCACTATTTTAATAAATTGAAGTTATTGAGAGGGAGTTCTAACACCTTAACGATCATTTGGAGCTCGTTAAAGACATCAAAACTATATTTTATAATGGTTTTAAATTCACTAATTCTTCAATTTTAGACCATTTAAATTTATAAGGAGCTAAGCAATTTTTTTCACTCCAAGTTTAGAATTATGGATTTTGCTACTAGAACTTTTAACAAGTGGAGTTACATGGTTGTTTTATACCATTTAGATGTGTTTATCATCTATTTTGCTTCATCATTTGTATATTATTCTTTTTATGCTTTTGAAAACCACTAACTTATTTAAATAGGCTTCATAAATAACAATATATATAACAAATCCATATACATAAGGAAAGTTAACAATCAAAGGTTTAAAAAAACTAGCACTTCACTCTAGAGATTAAAGGTTAGTCTTTCAAAATATATAGTGAAGTTCACTTGTGATGTATAGATGCCAAAATTAATAGAGCTTTGAACAAATGTATCGTCCTTGTCATTATTATTAGCATTTGACAAGTAAAAGTGATAATGCTTTATCACTTTGTCACTTCCTGAAACATATCAGCAAGTGATATAAACCAAAATGCTTACTTACTCATTCTCCCAATATTTAAATTGCACTTTATTTTGCTCTATTAAGCTAGAATTTTCAAGAAAATTGAGAATAAAAACTATAGCTTCATTTGGAAAGTTAGCAAGACATATATCAAAAGCCATTACTTGCCACTTAGCTTGAGAGTTATGTGCCAAAAATTTCGTCTTTTTCTTAAAGCCACTCCATTTCCTTCAGTGACAATTCCTTTTTGATCTTACTAAATTGTTTTTAGGTGACCTTATAACTGCTCTCTATTTCAAGTTCCAAATAAAATACCACTATATTGACACTATAAGTGTTGCACTAGTGGTAGATACAATTTGAATCCTACCACTCAATAAAACCTCTAACATCACAAATATATATCTTCCAAAACTCTGAAAGGTTGCTCAATGTTTTCACTTTCTATAAATCTTAAATGAGGTTTATATGATCAATACAACAATATACATTGTGTTCAGTTATTTGTTTCATGACGTACAGCTTTAATTTTTCAAAAACTTATAAGGAAATATTGATGTTTGGATGCATCACTTGAAAGTTATTGTGAAGGTGGAGCTACAAAAAAAAGAATTTGTAAATGAAATTCAAGCTGATTTCACTTTGCAAATTAATAATACAATAATGAAAGTGTAATGAATTGAATATTTTATCATTGATAATTATAGGTCCAATCAAATGGTGCAAAGTAAACTTCAACTAGTGAGATTCAAGTAAAATTCATCAATGAGTCATGAAAATTAAGTGAGTCTTAGTGAAAATAGAGTATGACTTTAGGAATCTAATGATGAAAAATAAGAGGATGTATATAAGAAATATTGAATCAAATTGAATAAGTAAATGATCATAATTGCAATTTACTTAAAGACATTTCCAACCAGTGTGTTGAATGCTCCTTACATACTCCACAAGACACTTTATATTGACAAATATCCTTCTTATTTAATGATATCCAAATGTTACTGTAACACATGTGATTATGGGATGAGATTTATATGTACTGTCCTTGGAACCTTGGGGGATAAATGGGGATAAAATAGCCACTAAGAGCTCTCTCATAAAAAAAATTACCCTTTTTCAAGTTAGCTTAAAAAGAGAGAGGTAGGGTGTTGTAAACAAATAATTTTTTCATTCTATTTTAGTCATATAACTACACTTTTGACCACTTGGAGAAGTCTCATTCACAACTTCCATAAGTCCTATTTCAGACTTGGGGACATACTAACTCTGTGAATGGCATTTATACCACTTAACCTTTACATTTGGTCTAAGTGCTTCATATGTTCAATCTCATGACAGACACCCCAAAGGTACTATTGACTTATTAGCCCATTAAACAAAAACCATATTTATTTACCTTTGTTTCATTGGTAGTCCAAGACCATCCATGCTATAGTCTCGTTTCTCAAAGATTGGGCCATCCATCCATGGGTGGTCATCTGTAGCGCACGTGGATTTGACCCTTTATCCTATGGTGATTTACCATAGGATAACACCACGAAGCGAAACCTAAACCCTCTTTGTGCCACGTGACAGATGCCACGTGTCACATGCCATGTGTCCATGCCACGTGTCCATAGGAACCCGAGGTTCAAGGCCTTGGGCCACTGAACGAAGGAACGGTGCCAAACTCCCAAGCGTGGAGCTAAGGAGTGATGGAACCGGACCACGGAGCAACTCCCAAGCATAAAGCCCAAGGAGCGAAGGGACAGGGGCCTGGAGCGACTTGGAACAGTCCTGAAGCAACCAGCATCCCAATGCCAGGACTAGCACGTAAAACGGAGCCAAACGGAGTCTGGTGCTATTTTGGCATACCGGTGGCCTAACGTGAGAGTATGGGTACTCCACCAGCTAGCATGGAATGGAACTTGGGCTTAGACCCAAGCCGGACGCAGAACAAGGACAGGCACGCAAGTGGGAGCTAGACTATGCCTCAGGTTGGTCGGCCATGCCCGACCTACCCACTATCCCTACTATACATTTGGAACCCCCCACAGCCCCCCCCCCTTGAGGAACACACGCTTTGGGCTTTCACCCCAAGCCTCCCTTAGTATCAGGAGTTAATCTCTGGGACAAACTCGAAACTTACTAAATATGGAATGTTCTTAGATTGCGAATTTGGACACGGAATGAACACCATTGTGTTCAGGCCGATCTCTACATTCCGTAGATGTGCCAAATGAGCAAATCTGGACACTTTCCATAAATAGCATTTGGGACCGAAATGAGACTAACACAAAGGGCATGATAGCGAGGGTGTTTGGCAGACATGGTAAGCTATCATGTAGCGATATTGAGGGACCAATCTCAATACGCGAGGGTTCTTGTCAAGCCAGTGCAAGACAGAGCAAAAGAGAACTAAAAAGCCAGGCCAAGTATGCTTGGCTAGGAATTCCGTCCTTATGCTCATCCGGCCAAGTACAGATGCAAAGTCCAGTTTACTAACACTTGAACAAGAGGGGCTGATAAAGGGTCCAACAATACCGACCTCCTGCCATCGTGGCAGTAAAGTAAGAGTGTCCATAAGGACTGGTCGACAGGTAACTTTCGATACCCGAAGTCACATGCGCGACACTCTCCCCCCCTAGGGAAGATCGACGTCCTCGTCGATGCATACTCGAGTCTAGAATACCGTCAAGGAAACAACTCCAGAAAAAGTTCACGGTACTCATACTATGTGAGAAATGCACCAACTTAAATGAGTTAGGAGGCAACCTCTTTGTCTAACGCGGATGCGCTACCAGCTCAGACACCTTCCGGCTATCGCCAACAAGGAAATGACCAACGGAGTCAGCCACCCTTGCTGCTCTGGGAGTCACCCAGCTTACAAAAGTGTGATATGCCCCTGCCCGCAGGAACATAGAGAGAGAAGCTAGAGGCCCCAACCCTCCTAAGCAAAGAAACCAAACCCGTCGGTAAGGTTTAGATAGACTACTGTAAACAGGCAGTTAGAGTTGTTTACACGGTCACGCCCTTTCAATGGAATAAGGAACATCGATAAAGAGGCGGGTTATGTGACCAGCGACAGTAGCTACCCCATGACTAGAGATTTCACCATGCACACGAAGTGCCGAAGCCAGTCTACCTATACTGGCCTAAACTCAAAGAACAATAGATGGACAATATCAAAGTCATAGACAATGATATCTTAGAGTCGGAATTATCAGTGAATAAATCTTATATTAGAACACACAAGTATTCCAAGTATGTTATCATCTGATAAACTAGTATTACAGGATAGGAACCACCAAGATCACTATCATTGGAAAACATAGGATTAACCATCCAACAAAATTCAATAGCAAGTATATCATCAAGTAAACTCAATGATAAAACTTAACTACCAAAGATGGTAGACAGGATGCCAAACAACTTACTAAAGATAACTCAAAGAACACAAAGTATCATTGACTAACAAGCACAATACTCGCGAATGTATCACTCGAAGGAAATAACATCCTAATCTATAAGAACTAACTCGGGCAATAATCAATAAAACAAAATGAATGTTGCAAAGCAAGCAAATATAGTGTTCATGCCAATCATCGCACTAGCCAATCCAGATAGATCCCAGCCAATAACACCAAGGAACTCAAGTTGCCTAAGCAAGTGTCAGCAACATCCTACTGATGTCTCAATCCCAAGAGACCAAACCAGAGTAAACCACAAATAATATGTGGAATTGCGAAAAGCCATAAGCCATCAAAGATAACAACCAACTATCATAAAAGATCGTCAATTAGCCCATCAATATAGTGATGTATAGTCATCGTTGAAGAAAGAATCTACCATCCCGAAGAATAGCAAATAATTCCAAACGAACAATAATCAAGCAAAACTTGTGATAAGGACAATCAACTACCCTAGATGATAGTCAATCATCACTAATGATTGCCAGATGCAAAGCCAACTTCAACATCGAAGCTAATGAGCCAAAATGTCTTCCCCAACAACTTCTAACAAATGGAACAATGAGCATAAAACTCAAACAAACCAAAAGTTCGAAGAAGTCTATAGCCAAGTCTTTTCTAACAATGATCACAAGTCTCATAAAAGCTAACTTCAATGTGAAAGAAGAAATGGTGATGCAACTCACAATATCTTCCTCAACACATCCATAAGCCAAACTTTATAATGCCAAAGCTAATGAAGAGCGTATTTGCATCAATCCAAAAGCTAA
>NW_003314267.1:1087105-1125832 GCF_000143415.4 Selaginella moellendorffii
CTATAACAAGACATAACTCACTTCATAACAAGCCCAAAAAGAATCATTAATGATCGCTATATCCCGAACTCAAATCCAGCAAGGACTCAACATTTTAATATCGATCACTAACTCTTCCTCTCGTGGAGGTAGCATAGTCCACGACTAAATCACTTTTCAAGGAAAAGCTAAAGCTCAACCCTCTACTAAATAATCTTGTCTAGAACACAACTAACTCAACTTGTCACTCAGTTTGTTTGAATGTCAAAATAGTTGCTAACTAGCAAATGTACCAATGCCAATAACACAAGCCATAGCCAAATCATTAACACTATCTTCATTAAGACTAATGAAACTCAACATCAATCTTGCGGAGAGACATCTCATTTCACTGAAATCTCAATATCAACAATGTCAATGACAAGGCAGAACAAAGCGAGAAGAAAGCACGAGTGTATCACGACTCAAAACTCTTTAGCAACTAAGCTAACCAAAGTCGAAGATACTTTACTCAGTATCCGAGACCAATTCTTCAACATTACTCAGGTACGGATAACACATCATCAAGGAGTGATTCACCACGTCCAGACTCAATGAAATCCAAAACCACGAACTAAACGCAACCAAATGATATCGACAGAGATAGAGTCGATATGCCAACATGGAAAACCCATGTAAGTCTAACGACACGATCCTCCGCAACCCCATCCGGTAAAGCAAGCCCATCACTGCTAAATCATCATCAAGCGAAGCAAGTGTCAAAAGCCTTTGACAAAGTCTACAAGTAATCACTAGTCGCAAAGCAACTAACAATCATTCTTTCAACTTGCCTTCACAAGACCCAAACACTAAACTCACGTCATCGAGTCATACACTTGTCCAACATAAACGTGATACCTCTGGTATGAGATAAAAGTTCATAGACAAGCATAAACTAAATGACCACTCAAATCCAACTCAATCACGATAAGCCCACCAAAGCATTTAGCCAATAGCTTTGAGCATGCCTTGAAGAGGCTAACTATGCATGATCAACACTCAGCTGAAACTAAAGTGAAGACCATGAGATGGATTCATATCGGTACACAACCTCCTCATGGACAAAGCTATAGTACGGGTACCAACATCTCAAACTCAAAGAACTAAGTTGAACATCACCATCCTCAGCCAAGGCGCAAGGCCACCAAGACCAAGTCAAGATCAGTGAGAGCTCACTACTCTCATAGAGTCTAACAAAATGCAAAGTGCAACCTGCCACCAAGCATAACGCTACAAAAGAAAGGCACAAGGGTCACCTTTCTAGAAAAGTGTAACAGCCACTTTTCTACACTAATTCCAAACTCTATCCAACTCAATTGCAATAGCCCCAAAAGTTAGCATCCCTTTTGGGCCACATCATATAAACTACATACTAAGGTCTAAGCTAACCGAAGTCAACTCCAACCCCTTCACTAGTTTGTATTGGCTTTCGACAAACGGAATGGTTTTTGAGCAAAGTGATAACAGATCAGCCATTAGAAAAGTCTAAGAAAATTTGTGGAAAAATCTTTCCATTCTAAAGAAAGAATGACTCTCAGTCTAGGAATACAAACTTTCAAGACTTCACCAACTTCCTCCTACCAACAAATTCACATAGGTTCACCTCAACACAAATTCTCATGATCCAACATCATGACCCATAGTATGCTTAAGCCTCGAACATCTCTACCTCCAACACCGACATCCACAAAGTGCAAAATGAACATCCAAGGCTTGATCACAAAGACCACATCTTCGGATATCCACATTGCATTAACACTCTTCTTCAACCACCTTCAATGTGAAGCTAAAACACTAACAAGAAAAATGACATGGAAAATCAAGCTCTAAGGAAACTTTCTCATCACTTGAAATAACAATGCCACCTCCACTAACACAAGTGCTAGTGATGTTAATGCCCCAACTACACATCTTCTCCATCCAACAATCTACTCCAAGTGCTAACGGATCAACCAACAAGCCATAGCAAATGAATGCTATAACCCTTTTCCAACATCTTAATGGGCGAACTCTAGGAAACAAGGTACCTACTTAAGCTTAGCATAATGAACCACCATCGAGAATCCAGTCAAAGCTACTACAATGCTACTTCGTGCAAGTAGACTAGCTTCTCCATCAACCACTTTGGGGTTGATCATCATTTAACCAAGTAACTTCGTAAACACATTGCTCATTATCACATGGATATGATATAAATCACAATGACTTGATCATCAATCAAGCAACACTATGAGAAATGCCCATGTCACTACTGCAAAGGTTTATGTGAATATCAAGTGCTAACTCAATTCGACAAAATGCAACATAAATGCCACACCCTATCAATAGAGATTTACAACACCCAACACCACTAACTTTTGTTCACAACATGGACAAGCTCATGCCACTCTCTTTCCGACCAAACTCAAAACTAATCCAACACCAAGCTATTCAAGGAGCAATAGCAAGGTTCCTCGAAAAAGAATTGAGCATTGCAACCCAAGTCTTCCAATAGCAAGCTTAGACAAAATGGTTTAGCGCTTCACCGCTATCCATCCCACAACTCACCATTGTAAGACCACCATCTCCAACATGCATCAAGATAGGGACTCTTGATTGCATGATGTGAACACAAGCAATGGGTTAACACCTCGTTGCAGATCATCTCTCCAAGAAGAGAAAATGATTTACGTATTTGATCCTTCGTCCCCGATGACTCTCTTTTCGGTCTCATCTTTGACCAAACCTCAAGCTTGCTTTCGCATTGCCTTCAGTTCAATCCAAGAAAAGTTTATGAGAGAGCACGGCCATGACTACTTAAACCAATAGACTAATCCCTATAGTCTTGATTGATCCACTTATAATCATACCTAGGAAGGATCCACTAGTGTCGTGCTAAATAGCTATGGACTAGCCTATTTGCCACTCATAGCAAACCCAGGGAGGTTTGCTTTCACCCATGGTACATGGAACAACTTACGGAACCACTAGAACCATCGATAGGCTTACATTAATCCTGCCAACTCAAAGTGTAACCTCGAGTTGCTAATGCGCCTCACTCACGAGCCCAAGCTCAAACTCATGCAAATGGAACATCTCCAAACCATCCTATGAGCCCAAGTGCAACCTCACATCATAAGGTACAACAAGGTAACCCAAAACCTATCCCAAGGAACCAATGCGAAGTCTTTGCACCCTAACGTGTACCCATTCGGATCATCGTTTTCATCTCTGCGTATGCAACGAGACTAGTTGCCCAATCTCATTGGATAATACTCGCCGAGACTCATCCTCTGGTACCAAATGTAGCGCACGTGGTTTTGACCCTTTATCCTATGGTGATTTACCATAGGATAACACCACGAAGCGGAACCTAAACCCTCTTTGTGCCACGTGACAGATGCCACGTGTCACATGCCACGTGTCCATAGGAACCCGAGGTTCAAGGCCTTGGGCCACTGAACGAAGGAACGGTGCCAAACTCCCAAGCGTGGAGCCAAGGAGTGATGGAACTGTACCACGGAGCAACTCCCGAGCATAAAGCCCAAGGAGCGAAGGGACAGGGGCCTGGAGCGACTTGGAACAGTCCTGAAGCAACCAGCATCCCAATGCCAGGACCAGCACGCAAAACGCACGCAAAACGGAGTCTAGCACTATTTCGGCATACCGGTGGCCTAACGTGAGAGTATGGGTACTCCACCAGCTAGCATGGAATGGAACTTGGGCTTATACCCAAGCTGGACGCAGAACAAGGAGGCACGCAAGCGGGAGCTAAACTATGCCTCAGGTTGGTCGGCCATGCCCGACCTACCCACTATCCCTATTATACATTTGGAACCCCCCACAGCCCCCCCCCCCCCCCCCCCCTTGAGGAACACACGCTTTGGGCTTTCACCCCAAGCCTCCCTTAGTATCAAGAGTTAGTCTCTGGGACAAGCTCGAAACTTACTAAATATGGAATGTTCTTAGATTGCGAATTTGGACACGGGACGAATACCGTTTTGTTCAGGCCAATCTCTACATTCCGTAGATGTGCCAAATGAGCAAATCTGGACACTTTCCATAAATAGCATTTGGGACCGAAATGAGACTAACACAAAGGGCATGATAGCGAGGGTGTTTGGCAGACACGGTAAACTATCATGTAGTGATATTGAGGGACCAATCTCAATACGCGAGGGTTCTTGTCAAGCCAGTGCAAGACAGAGCAAAAGAGAACTAAAAAGCCAGGCCAAGTATGCTTGGCTGAATAGACACTTAGGAATTTCGTCCTTATGCTCATCCAGCCAAGTACAGATGCAAAGTCTAGTTTACTAACACTTGAACAAGAGGGGCTGATAAAGGGTCCAGCAATACCGACCTCCTGCCATCGTGGCAGTAAGGTAAGAGTGTCCATAAGGACTGGTCGACAGGTAACTTTCGATACCCGAAGTCACATACGTGACATCATCCCAAGACTACACTTTAACATTTTTAAGATGCCCGAAGATACAGAGAACACCCTTCTCTAATGTCCCTTCTTCAGTCCCCACCAAGTCCCTTTCTATCCACAGCCGTATTTGCTCACACGTTGGGTCAGGGCTTGAAGGCCCAACCACTAAGTTCTATTGACCTCTAGGACTTTTTCACTCTATGACTATATCTTTGGTCACTACACAAAAGGATTACTCCTCTTCCTTTCCATAATCTAAGATTTTGGGACAACATTTCAAAACACTATAGCCCTATGCGAGCCTCGTGGGAACTCTCCCCACCTTCCACCTTTAAGTGCTTTAGCCATGTGGCTAGAGTGAGGTTCCAATAAGCCATACTAGGTATCCAAGTAGGTAGTGCCACCCAAATTTGGATTGGGACCATTCAATCTCTCGAGGAAATTAGTATTGGCTCTTGAACACTTTACCAAATTACCCTATTTATTCGTCTATATTCATTCTAGCTTTGGACTCCACAATGGTTATATCATCATCCACTATATGGGTATAACCTTCTTTAGTCATACTAATCTTTCCTGGCCAAATTGGCTCCATTAAAGTCCTCCCCCCTACTATACTTTTAGAGCTCACTTAACCCCCTAGGGTTTGGGAGAAGATCACTTTGGGCTTTCACCCTCGAACTTGGACTCAGTCTTGGTTTCGGTTTCAATCTCAGTCTCGGTCTCGGTCTCTGTCTCATCCTTGATCTCAGACTTGACTTTGGACTCCATCTTAGGTCCATCTTGGGTCCATCTCAGGTCCATATCAGACTCCATCTCGGACTCTATCTCAGGTCCATCTCAAATCCATCTCGAGTCCATATCGAACTCTATCTCAAATCCATATTAGACTCCATCTCAAACTCCATCTCAAGTCCATCTCAAGTCTATATTGGACTCTATCTTGGACTCCATCTCGAGTCCATCTCGGGTCCATATCAGACTCCATCTCGAGTCCATCTTGAGTTTATATTGGACTTCATTTCAGACTCCATCTTGAGCTCTTTCTCAAATTCATCTCGGAGTCCTTTCTGATACTTCCATGTAGCATATATGACCATAAGATAAGATTTGGATATACTGTCACCGTAGATCCTTGGAATCTTAAGGGATAAATGGGGATAAAAGAGTTACTAAAGGCTCTCTCATCAAGTAATTACCCCTCTTCCAGTTGGATTAAAGGGATGAGAATAAAATAGTTACTAAAGGCTCTTTCATTAAGTAATTGCCCTTTTTTTAATTGGCTTAAGAAAAGAGAGATAAGATGTGTTACAGTTACAAATCCAAAAATCACATACTTCTTTGATCTTGTCTGGGATCATATTGAAGTATTTCTTTTATTTAATAAAGCTCCATAAAACTTCACCATTTATCACAGCCTTATAGTGCTCTTTTGCATGAGCTATGATCTTCCAATTAAGTTTGAGAAGCTTTCCCATTTGGCTATCATTTACCATGTGGCATCCAACAAGTGAATAAATTGAAGCTTGCATAAACCTGCAAAGTTCACTCTCTTGTTTAGGTCAAAATTGGCCAAGGTGTTTTCAACCATCTCCTTAAGTTAGCCTTGTGTACAAAGAAAAAATTAAACATTAGAAATTTCTTTAATGGATGAAGAAAAAGTTTCTAACTTGGCAAAGGTTGTGTATGTATGGAACCAAGACAAGAATCTCACATTGAGTGGCAAAAGAGATGTGTTTAACAATTCTTTGCTTTGCACTGAGTGATGGCTCTATAACCTTGGCATTTTTGCAACTACAATACTTCTTGAGCCACCATACATATTTTCGATTAGCACTGCCACTCATCATCACAGGAGGTGATCACTTGGCAGCACAGTAATTCCTTCAGAAGCACAAGAAAATTGTGGCTTAAGCTGCTAATTAACTTATCTACCATTAAGAAAGTGGGACACTGCAAAAATATCCCACTTTCTGGATATCTATTTCATGCTTTTACCCTTTATTAGTCCTCTTGATGTCAAACTTCTGATAGTGATAATAATAATGGAAACTCTTTAGAAGATTACATGACTTCAACATGACAAGCACATAATGCTATCTATCTTAGAAAATATGAAGAAAAATTATTGGCCTAAGATTCCAATATTTTTTTACTCTTCATGGTAAGCATAGTTTAGCTTAGTGTATTTGAAACCTGATTAAGGGTTGAAGATTCTTGAATATTCTTTACAGCCCATTTGGTTTTTTAAAGCAAACAAAAAACAATGAAATTTTTTTTTTAAAGGAAGCCTTGTAGGTGGGACTGAATGCCATATCCAATGCTGTATGTAGTATATAAAGAATTGGCTGTCAAAATTGTGTGAAAACCAGTTGTAACACCGCTTATAACTTCACTTGATCGATACATCTTGCTAGCAATGTTAACTACTGCAAACAAAATTCATGATCATATAAAAGCACTTGCAGCCAGATAAAATGTAAGCGCAAGCTCCCACAATTATATGGGTATGATTCCCATTCCATTGGCTGCCTAAACTAATGTAGTTTAGTTTTTCACGAGTTATTCACGAGCGAGATCTCACGGCTCTTCTCACACAGTGCATACGCGATTGCTTCTCACTGTGAACACCGCCGCCACACTTGCTCCATCCCAAGTTCTCGTGTTTATACCCATGATCTCTCCCATCAGCTTCGTCAACCTGGCAACTTCCTTGCGAACTTTCTTGATGCTCGGATGCGCAGTGTCTCCCACTCGAAACTTGTGCGTGTTGCCATCGATCTGGATCAGGCTCTCGGCCTCAAGCTTGTGGAGACCTTTGTCTCTCACCATCTTCTTCAATCCAGCAATGTCGTTCTCTCTCCCGGTTTGGCTGTAGATCTCCACGAGGATCTTGTACGGTGAAACGTTCTCTGGATCCAAAACAAACAATCTCTCTGCACAAAGCTTGCCATTCTCCGTGTCCAAGTGCCTCCGGCAGCAAGCAAGTAGAGTCATCCACACTCGAGCATCAGCTTCGAAAGGCATGCTACAATGAGCTCTCTTGCGAACAAGTGGATGTAGTAGAATTTGAGTATTTGGATATTTAATTTAATTAATTATAATTAAAATTTAGCTATTTGAGCTCATCTTAATTTGTAAAGTAAACCACTTTGCTTCATAAGTGTAACAAATTATTTGTATTATCTAAATCATAAAATTTGACTTCAGCATATACCAAATAAGATACTCTTTGATCCTGATAATCATAACTTATGCTAAAGAAACTTAATTGTTTTTTAGTATATACCATATAGATATATAAACAAGCTAGGCTAATGTAGGTTATCACTTCAAGCTCAAAAAGAATGCTGGCCCACAGGCTTGCTGAATGAAAATACCAATGAGGAAATTGATATTGCCTAAGCATTCTATTGTTGAGAGTTTTGCATATGGATTACCAATTGGGTAACACTTGGGACGGAGGTTGTCAAGTCAATGCAACAGTAGTTGTGTGTATAAATATAATTACAGTATAAGATAATAGTAGTTTAGGATGCTTGTAAAATTGTTATTAGCTGCTTTGATATTTCTAACATTTATGAGCATTCATGCTGACAATATTAATTATGAAATTGGTAGAATTAATGCTATAAGTGCAGAAGTAGCAAAGACAATTATAATTACTATTGCAAAAGCAATTAATCAAATTCCTGATAATATAATTCCTTTAGGTCAAAGTCTGTATGGAGATGTATTAATCAATTCAAATAATGATGTTGGATTTGGGATTTTTGCTTTGGATACAGTTCAATTACTTTGTCATGTAACAAATGAGGGTCATACAGAAGCAGGATCTATTATAAGAAGCTCATTATATGAGATTCTAGCAAATTCTTATTATGAAATAATAAATTCAGCTGCTTCATATATTATTATAAAATCTAACCATTTTATTATTTACTATTTCATTAGAAATTATAACCTTCAAAGTTTAGAAAATAATATATACAATAATTCCCAATTCCAGGAACAAATTATATCACAAATAGAAACAAGATGTAACATTTTTACATTTACATTAATAAGTGGTTATATTAACATGCCACATCAATATTTACTGCCAACACAATTTTTAGTTTCTTTAAATAAAAAGTCACATCTATATCTAGACATTGATTGTAATTTAATATTATATGCAGAAAATAGAGTTTTATGGTCAACTAAAACATCAAATAAAGGCTTGAAGTGTGTTTTAAGATTACAAGAAGATGGAAATTTAGTCCTATATTCTTTTAATAAAAATGTTCTTTGGCATTCAAATACCTACTGTAATAATAATAATTGCCATGAAAATGCGAATTTAATACTGCAAGATGACTGTAACTTAGTTTTATATTTTACATATCAGACAACATTGAATATTAAACCAATAGTTAAACATGCATGGGCTTCTAAAACATTTTGTTAAATAAAGTTTATAGTCATTTTTTGTTAACCTTTAGGAGAGAGGTGTAGAAAAATAGAATATGCTCCATCTCTAGATTGCTTGGTAGCCTGGATTTTGTTTGTTCTTGGATTGCACCTTTAAAAAGACTGACTGCTTCCCCCTGTAGCTTTAAGAATCTCATCACTAGCTTTTGAGAGGACATGATGGATGGGTAGCAGCAACTCCTTGTAGCCAAACAAAGAATGGTTGTGGTATCATGGTTTTAGTATATCTTTCGGATTGAAAATGCCCTTTTAACACTCTGCATGTTTACAGTCCACGGTTAAATTAGCATTAAGGGAAAATGTTCTTATGGTTTCAAAAAGACCGAACACCATGAGGCGTTATTTGGACCACTATCAAAAGGTTGTTGTAAGCTTGAATTGCAAAGAAGAGTAGAATTCTAGTAGCACACATGGGAATGCGAGTCTGAGTTATAGCAAATACATTAGACTACTTTTATGGGTGTTATTGACACAGTTTGTGAAATATACATGCAGGTGCAAAGCTTCTTGAAAGGGACGATGAACAAGCTCCACTGTTTTGAAACAATAGATAACTTTAAAATTAAATTCATAAAACCGATGGCCTTTTAAACGGGTTTACTAACGGATTTGTCCATATGAATTCGCTTGGAGATCGGGCGCGCTGCCACACCACTTCAATGCGGCCAAGACGACGGGAATCCACGGCCCGCAGCGCGCAGCTCCTCGTAGATTCGGCATTTGGCCATGGTGTGTAAGGAGCCTGTAGAAAACCCACAATGCTCCATTCAAATCTATATATAATTAGGCAACAAGATAGAAATATTACGAGTATAGAAGGAAAGAAGCTCACATTCTCTACGAGAAAACCCTGCGTCCTAGTTCCTGACCAAGCTCCGGCCGATTTTCAGCAGCTTCTTCAAGCCGGAGTCCTTGTTCTTGATCTTGTGCGGGACGTAGATCACTTCCACATCCGGAGGGATTGGTTTCGCTGCTACCATGCCTTCCACTCGCGGCTGGAAGCTCGCGGCCTTGATCTCCTGCTGCGAGGTAGCCACTTTCATCTGCGAAACCGGTTCCACCACTCTCGAGCTCGCGGCCTTGATCTGCGAAACGTCTCCCACTTTCGAGCTCGCAGCTTCGATCTCGTCTCCATCTTGCGAGCTAGCGGCTTTGATCTGCGAAACTGGTTCCACCTGCGAGCTCGCGACTTTGATCTGCGCTTCCACTGCTTCCGCTGCTTCGCCACTGCCAACTTCTTTTGTTTGCCGAGAGCTAGCGTCTCTGATCTGTGAAACCTTGATCTGCGCTTCCACTGCTTCCACAGCTTCGCTGCTGTTAACTTCTTTTGCGTCTCTGATCTGTGTCACTTGTGTCGGTTGGACTGGGTTTAGCGTTTCCCTGCTGCTGCCTTTGTCTCCGGCGGGTTCCACCGCCGGAGCGCTGCTATCGTCATCTTTTGCGTGGCGAGAGTTCGCCACCATTTTCACTTCCGGGATATCTTTCGCTTGCTCAAAGCTAACGGCCTCGATCTGTGGGACTTCGAGGGAGATACCACTGCTGCCGTAGTGGAGCTCATCGGCCTTTTCCAGAGTCTCGGCGCTGAGCCCTGGAGACGCTACTCTTTCGGCACTCTTAGTACTTACTTGCTGCAGGTGAGAAGAGGACGACGACTCGTTAGGATTCAATGCAATGGAACTCGTCACCCCCGGGGGAGCATTACCTGAAACTTTGGCTTTCTCCTGGCTAGAGGCTGCCAGAGCTGGAGTCGATGGGACTCCCTTGAGACTCCTGGACGAGGCCGACCGAGAGTCTGCTTGTGAGAGAGAAGCTCCTGCCCGGTTTGAGGAAGCCTTCTGTGTCTCCGGTTTTACCAGTTCTCGCACTGACGCTACGCTTTTCCTCATCACAGGCATTGGCTTCTTAGTAGAGGATGATTCTCCTGCTTTTCCAGTTGCTCCCTGCTGTCGGACAGCCGGCGGCTTTGCGTTTTCCTTGCGAACGTCTGCAAGGGAAGGGACGGATCGGCTGAGCGGATTGCTGCTTGACGTTGGCTTTTTTACTGAAGAACTCTTGTTTGTTGTCGTCGAACTCAATGCTCTGGTCGGGGGCTTGCTAGAAGTACTGGTTCTACTCACTTTGGACACGGCCGGCTGAGATTTTGGTGTTGAAGTGCCTCCGGTTCGTGCAGCAATTCGATTGCGACGTTCAGCCGCAATTTCTTCGAGACGTTTCCTCTCTGCCTCCTCCTGCAAGTACCAAGGATGGTTAGATACACGCAGTCAGCATATAACATACCTTCTCTCTTTTTGTCTTCAGAATTGATGATCTTGTTGCCTTGAACCGAGAAGACAATTCGGCCTTTCGTTTGTCTAGCGTGTCTTGCAGCGACTTCAGTCTTGCTTCTCTCTCTGCCTTCTTCGGCCCAGCCTCCTTCGTCAACTTAGCGTCTCGCTGTTCATGGTATTGCTCGTAAAATTTCTCCTCGACTTCCTCTTCTGGTGCAGGCTCAGGTTTCGGTTGCATGGCCGACATTGCCTCCATTTCAACGTTGACGTCGCTCCATCGCTTCTCAAGTGACTCCTTCCCCACCGATCTCTCTGGCAGCATCCATATATCCTCCGGCTCGAACTTTGGACTTTCAGGCTTTTCTTTTGTCTCTACGTAAAGCTGGTCTGCCGGCATTTCGAGCTCCAAGGTCCGTCTTGTCACCTCTGAGGTATCAAGAGCAGGTCGAGAAGGGACGATAAAAAGATCCTGTAGTACTGCATCTGAACTCATATCCTTGGAATCGTCCTGTCGATTTTGATGCTGATAAGACTCGTCTATCGGATGTGCTGAATCCGAGAAACCAGAACGCTGGGGAATGATGAAGGAATCGTCCAAGTTACCATCGTGTTGGCCTGCTTTCCTGAAAGACAGTTCTGAGTCGTAATTGCTAGAGACGAAATGCCCGGCCTGATTCCTCCCAGGCAGCACCAGTCCATCCTTGGACGCTAGATTACTAGATTTCATCTGATCTTCAGCACCATACTGGGAACCTGTCTTTCTCCCATGAGCTCTTCCGTCACCATTAAGCATATATGAGTCATCGGAAGTAAACTCTGAACGTCTCCTGTCGTGCTGTTGTGGGAGTGCTTCCGAGTCAAAAGCATACGCATTTCCCCCAGATTGAAGGCCGCCTCTCCCTGGTACCGAGAAGTAAGTATCATCAATCGTATCCTTTCCGTTTGCTGATGCATGGGAGCCTTCAGACGAGATCTCCGTTACCACAGGAACAGATTTGTGGCGCCTCGTTTTCTTTTTGTTTCGACTCGGACGTTCTTCGCTATAATGTTGCTTCCCCCCTTGATCTATCTCACTGCTAGTTTCAAACTCACTGCTCTCATCGGATTCGTTTTCCGTGCTCCTGCTTTTGTTTCCACCAGCAGGTTGATCCTGTGACCCTGTAATATAATTGATATTCCGGATAAGAACCATGCCTGACCGTTTTCCTGGACGCCCGACTTGAACTTTCTTTAGTGGCGAAGACGTTCTTCTCCGAGGTGAAGACTTCCTGCTGTTCTTTTTGCCGTTACTTTTTTCTGCTACTTCATCCTCTTCCTCCTCTGCTTCACCGTTGGTGGATGCGTTGTTGAAAGTACCGGGGGGAGGAACCGCCCAGTATGGATTCATCTGGCCGTAGTTACCGTTCACGTATGGATTCTGAGGCATAAATCGAGGATCGTAACCCTGCTCGCTGCCGAAATGCATCCAAGGAGGAGGATGTCCATACGGTGGCATTCCCATCATCTGAGGAAAGCTGTGGTGCTGATCAGACAGGTAGCCGGACGGTTGCCGCTGGAGATTTTCAAGGGAGTCCTTTCGGGCCGTATCATCTGTTCCTTTCTCGTCGTGAGCCTTGGAGGCCTCAATCATGTTCTTCAGTGGGGCCAGGCCCTCGGGAGCAATAGTTATTCCAGTGCCGTTCGCCTCCGGATATGCATACGCGCCCTCTGCTGCTACAAGTTCCATTTCGTCCAGCCATAGACCACCTTCTTGCTGTTTTTTGCACAAAGACGCAAACTTGTGACAAGCTTCGCTGCATTTGTGGAGCTTATTGTTAGTCATAATGCGTAAAACCCCGAGGTAGCTCACCTTAGTCGCGCAGCGCCAAAATACTCTGCGAAACCAAGAAGGTCGGACAGGTGATCCATATCAAAACCGGCGGCAACTGCACGAGCAAATGCCATCCCTTGTTCTCTTTGCAAGACCGCGTGTCGAGTTTCCATAGCTTTGATCAAACGGCACCTTCAAAATGGCAGCGGTTAAACCCGAACAAACCGGTACGAGCAATCACTCTCTACCTGGAAGTTTCATTGTTTTCAGCGTCGACCTCTTCTACATCCTTGCGGATCTGTTGACACAAAAATGAGCTGCTTGACACAAATTCAAAAGGTTCGGACCTTGCTTTGCTTGTTGAAAGATTTTCCACCACCTATATCCACAGTTAAAGAAAGTTGAAAATCATGGTGATTAGAATGGGTACCTGAAACAGTCACGACTGATCCAGCAACAGATTGCTGGTCGTCTCCCTGAAGTCACGTAAACATCATTCAGAAAACCATTTGAAGAAAAGTAAGGTTACCTCATTCGTGTAGTTGCACAACTCTTCTTCGAGCTGAATTAGCTCCGTCTCCACAACGCTGACGCGCTCCAGCACCTCCGGAGTGCTAACGAAGCGCACAAATCTACAGAAACAGTCCCAAGAATTATTGGTGGAGCGCAATGAATGGTAGTAGCGAAAGGCGCTTTACCTTTGCATGGTGCCTTTAGTGAACCAGCTTGCTTTGCCTTGGTTGCCATCAATCGGGGGCTCGAGCCTGATCGAGTAGCCACCAACAGCAATTTGCTCCTCGGCTGCCCTCAAATGGGCAAGGAATGGCTTGAGCAATCCAGATGCCAATTTCTCGCTCACACCATGGGACGATATCAGCAGCTCACACCTGGAATAACAATGCAATATCAGGATCAAAGTATCAGTCGAAGCTAAACACTCTGGAAACCTGGTCCTGGTCGGTGTGAGCTGGAAGACGGCGAAATCCAGCACTATATCGGCCTTCATCGCGAATGCAGCGCCCTAAGGAAGCAGCAGGCTCTAGATCCAGCCGATCTCACTCGCCGACCATTCCTCTCGAGAATCCGGCGACCCTTGTCCTACTACAGAGAAACAGTGACGAGATTCTCACAATCCGATGCTCGAGAAACCTACATTGCTCGCTTACCGGCACAGGCAGCTCCAGGCGTCCGAGAGAGGATCGAAATTTCAGCGCGGCATCACGATTCGAGGCGATCCACAACCCGGCGGCGAGATTATCGAATCAATCCATGCCTGGCAACCGCTGGCCGGAGCGCTCCTCCCTTCCCCGATCGAAAACCTAGCGCGCCTTCTCACTCTCTTCTCCCCTTCGTCCACAAAAAAGAGAGAAGGAAAATCACGGCAATAAAACCACTTTGATTGATCCTTCTCTGTAGTCTAGTGTAATGATTTTTATTAAATCGGGGAACAAAACAATGGTGAGCTGTCACATGGGTGGGTGCCTATAGGCTATACCCGAAGAAATATACATACAAAAATCCCCTGGCCACTGCAACTGTGCCACGTGGGACCCCATACGAGTAGTTGGGACATCATAGATGCTTATCATCCACATCGTGATGTGAACTCCACACCAATTACCCCACATCATGCGGCATGCCCTCCATCCATGCATGTAAAGTTGACGGTCCCATGGTACGTGTGAATGGAGGATCCAAGGGCCGGTTTAATCGCGCGGTGAAGTGACGTGGCAACCCGGCCAAATCATAGCTAGCTGGAGACCACCATTGTTTGGCCTGGCAAAAGTAGAGACCAAAATTCTTCTTTTAAGCTTTGATCCACTTCGTCGAAGCCCTCTAAAGAATCAAATTTTTCGTATTTTTCTTAAAGTCCGAATGATCTCTTCGCGCGCTTCTTCTTTGATGCGAGCGAGTAGACTCTGGTCGATCCAACGAGCTCTGTTAGTAATTGATGCAGTTTTCTATTTTACCTGTCGAGATCATGAAGTTGTCGTTCCTGAGATCTTGGAAGAACTTCGCAGCTGTGGCTTCTTCGGTAACTTAAGCCGACAAGGACCACCACCAGCGGCGCATCTAATGCTTTCCCAGTGACTTGCTAACAGCTCCTTTATCTCCGATATGTGTATCTAGCAGTTTCTTAGTCCCCCTCCTAGAAGAAAAACTTTTGCTTTCTCTCGTCTCCACTGCAAAACTTTGGACTTTCCCTGCCCTCCTTTCACCCTGTCCTGAGCTATCCTGTGCTACTGGAATTACTGCTTCTTTACCAGCTCCTGGATCGTGCTTACCATCAGCTTACAATTGATCGGCTTGGTGAGGTAAGCGTCCATTCCAACAGCACGGCATTTGGCTTCGTCGCTTGTTAGAGCGTGCGCCGTGAGTGCGACGATGGGAATGTGTCGGTCTGTGTCAGCCTCTGATTCTCGGATGGCCTTGGTCGCGCTGTAGCCATCCATCACCGGCATCTATCAAGAAAACACAAAAAAAAAAAAACAAAGAAGAGATTTTGTCAATTAATAAGAAGCAAAGATCATTGAATAGTAACTTACTGCACAGTCCATCAGGATCAAGTCGAAGTGTAGAGTCTGTGACTTCAGAAGCTCGTTAACTGACTTTGCCACTGCTGTCACGGCTTGTTGTCCGTCCCCGACTATTGTCACCTCAGCTCCAAGCTTTCCCAGGATTGTCCCGATCATCCGCTGCAGTATGGGCGTGTCCTCCACCACTAGAATCCGCAAGCCAGCTAAAGGTTTGGAGCCTGAGGGCTCCACTGCTGCATGAGTCGGGGACGCATTTGATGTGCTGATCTCACTTTCCGGTAGGCTGAAAGGACTTCTCGCAGAACTTGTGCTCTTTGGCTTGGTCGGTATTCGTAGATCTATAACCGGGCCGCTCCACTCGTTCTCGAGGTCCTTGGCACCTTTCCTGTCCTCCTGTACACCGTCCGCGGTGGTGTTTACCACTTCGGGTGTCAAAAGTCCACTCGTTGGTGATCCCGGTGTACTGAGAATGTAGTCGTCCGAGTGGTAAGCAACGTCTGAAGAAGGCACGTGATGAACGATGCCCAAACCACCTCCACAGTGCCTCACAGGTACGCTACTTGTCAGGCGTGGAGTAGAAGGTCCGCTTGAAATGCAGCTCAAAGGCTCGGATGATGCCGGCTCAAACTTGGAAACTCGTTGAAGCAAAGTGAGAAGTCTTTTCATTCTGCTCGCATGTAGAGGCTTGATCAAGATAACTGATGGAGCAGCTACCTGTAACGCCTTCTTGAAGGAAATTCCGGAATCAGGAGGGGCAATCCAGCCGACCGCAAGGGAGTGCCGGTGACGAATCCTTGAAAGGAAGCTGAGTACTTCGAGTAAGGAGGCCGGCATCTTAGATGAACTTTCACAGTCCGAGGGTCCCGACTTCCCCCAAGGGAACATAGAAACGTCGATCAAAGCCAACAACGAAGAGCCGGCTTCTAGAAAGCTTTCCAGAGTCCGACTGCTGCATCCTGCACTACTACTGCCCAGCGGAGAATAGTCCGCTAAATCACTGAAATAGCCAGCTCTCTGGCATTCCCTTGTGTTTAGCCGAAAGTCATTGCAGCCACTGCTGCATATAGCCTCCATTGTCGATAGAACATCCTGAAAGCTGCTGACATGAGTCACCCTTGTACCTTTCTTCTCTAACCAGCGGATGCAAGTGCTTGCCGCCATACCATCTGGCATAGCGACCACCACCTGAGTGCGCTCGAGAAGACTGAAGGATGGTGTCGGATACGAAACATAAACTTGCGGCGATCCTATGAGAGAGCTCAAGCTGTCGGGTGACGGCGAACTCGCCACTAATGTTTCCGGAGGAACATCCTTCAATCTCTCCATGACAATATTGAAACGAATAAGAGTTCCAGGTCCTTGCTTGCAAATGACTTGCACTTCTCCACCCATTTTCTGAACTAGCGACCGGACAATATAGAGACCAAGGCCAGAGCCTCCGTGAATTCTCGTCGACGATGCATCTGCTTGAACGAAACTGTCGAAGACCGTTTCATGCATGTGGGACGGAATTCCGCAACCTATGAGAATAGTTCTGTTAAAAACAATGTCTAGAACGTAAATCTATCAATCGTACCTGTGTCATCAACTTCAAAGATGAGATTGATGAAAGATGGACCATCACTACTAATTTCCGGTTTTTCATCAGCCCAACCACGAATGACTATATGGCCATTTTCCGTGAACTTCATGGAATTTGAAAGCAGGTTGCTAAATATTTGTCGAATTCGGCACGCATCACCTTTCAAGGCCTGCGGAATGGTATCTGAAATACAAGATAATACATGGACTGGAAACAGAATATCAAAAAACAAAAATACCTGAAAGATCCAACGCAACATCCACACTAGCTGCATAGGACTGGGCTGCAAACATATCCACAAGAGATTCCAGCTCGCTCGCCAGATTAAAAGGAGCAAGATCCAAGTCCATTTTTCCTGCCTCCACCTGTTCAAGCAGTAAGTGCAGAAGTCATACGTGAGAGAAACATACCTTACTGATATCCAGCACATTATTAACCATGCTAAGAAGCCCCGTTGCGCATCGTCGTATTTGTCCAACGGAAGTTTCTTGCTCGGGAGTTAGAGTGTCACATGATAGAATATCCAACATGCCAATTATGCCAGCCATGGGAGTTCGTAGCTCATGGCTGAAAGAAGTCATGGTCAGTCCTCAACAAATTAGGATTGTTGTTGTCATGTATACCTCATGTTGGCAAGAAATTGGCTTTTATGATTGCTTAGTTGTTCGGCTCGATGTTTGGCTATCAGCTGCCGAATCAGTTCTTGCTTCAGCTGCATTTCGGTGCTCATATTGCTCGTAAGCACACATATTAGAAGACAGCCCACGATGGAGATAGCAATCGCAATGCTGACAGACACTGCAACCACTGTCCGTTTCCACGACTCGATCTTACCCATTATGCGTTTCTTTGGGATAGCAGCTACTGCAGTCTGTGAAAACAAGAACATTAGGCTGTTCAAAAAAATCCACTACAGACTCACCAGCTTTAGGCTACTGAAAGGACTATTGTTCACTGGCATAGTATCAATGTAATACTTGGTACCCATAAGGTTAACGTTCACAGCATGAACTTCCAAAAGATTATTCTTGTATCCTGACTCTAAAAATGTGGCAGCTGCAGCAATTGTTGGATTGGAAGAATTTCTGGCATCGCATAAAATGTCGGTATCTTGCATTTCGCTCGACATCGCTATGATTTTTGAATTATTGTTTTCGTCTTTCCTGAAATTCAGTAGATTGAGCTCCAGAGCGAAAGGAAGTCAAAACACGTACCAGACAACGTAAAGAAATCCTCCAAGCAGGTCCACTGTAGATAAATAGTTTGTTAATTCTTTCAAGGATGTTGTGATTGCCGAGACGCCGATAAATTCATTACTTTCCGACAACACCGAGGCTGCGGCAGCTATCACTGGCTCACCGAAAACCCCCGGCTCTATACTCCAGTTTGCCTGAAAAGAAAATCACAAGCATTAGATTCGCATACTACATTAAGATCTCCGAGACCTGGCTGGCTTGAAATTTGCGCATGATGGAAGGGTTGATGACATAAGGCGTCGAATTGCTTTCTACGGCGGGAAACTTTCCTATTCCAGTTTTTGACCCAGTCAGATTCTGGAACACAAGCAGTGCAATAGCGTCACGCGTAAAACTAGAGCACCGGAAAAGATACCTGCATGTACCATGCTTTAGGAACGCCTGCAGAAGACTCGTTGGCGAAGAACAAGTACTCCGAACTGTTAACTCTTGAATAATCAACCGCATAACCATCTCGGTGTAGAAACGAGACGGAGCTCAGTTGCGGCCTCGTTGATAGAAAAGCCCAATTGATTCTCCTGATCTGTTAAGAGAGCTAGAGCAACAAACCGAAGAGAAGAATAGAACGAACCTCGTCCTGTGACGAAGCCCAATTGCGGTTGCTGAGAAAAACGTTTTGGTGAAGGGAGCTCAAAGTAGAGGACATGTTGTAAGTCTCTCCTAGGATCAGCGACGTTGTTTGCAAGCTGCTTTGGAGTAGCTCACGCCGCAAGACCGAAGCCGCGTGGTTCACAGCCTTCTTGCTATAGGTGGAAGTGTAGTACCATGTAACGAGGCTGGTGCAAACGAGCATCAAGGCGAATAGAATCTGCGTTTCCCGATGCGTTAGATAGTCAAAGAGGCACAGAGTGAATCAAATAAACCACGTACCATTATCGCGAGGCGAGAGACGAGCACGGTGTTGGTGCGGTCCAGCAGCCTCCTCTTGCGGCAAAACGCGCGATGGACAGCCGCATTCGCGAAGTTCTCCACTGTCACGGAGCTCCCCATCATGTCCAAGATGATATGCTCCAACACCGTCTCCTTGCCATCCTCTTCCCGCTTGAAGCACCATTTGGGCAGCTCCAGCGATTCGCAGCCTCGGCCAGAGCAATCAATAGAGTCCCTCGCCTTCGCCTCTGCCTCTTGCCGCTGCTTCATCGCGTCCATCCCTCGGCGATCATTTATATTCTAGCTGCCTACCTATCCCCGAAATCCAAAATATTTCCATCCTTGCCCGAATCTCTGCCGAAATCCCGAGCTCGCTCGCCTCGGAGCCAATCCAGAGCGCCAATGCCCCCAAGAATACCGCGGCCAGCGATCGACGCGACAATCCTGGAGCACTCATACCTCGATTCAGACCAGAATCTCCGCCACGCTCCTCCCGCATTCCATTCCTAGCAATCCCATCGCCGCAGCAGCGGCGCAGTACCAGTCGATCGAAGAATGTAGCGCTAGCGCCGAGGGCAAGAACCGGCCAAAACGCAAGATCTTCGCAGCTAGAAAAGCGTATATTTGGGGACAGATGAAAAACCCTCTTCCTCGACAGCTCCAGCCCGTCACGTTGAAGGGCACGCTTCGCTCGGTGTACGGCACGTTCCACGTGGCCCGGATCATTAATGGCCCGCCACCAGTACGGCCATTTGCTCCTTAATTCCCGGCGGTTAAAAACAAACGACTTTAAACATCCCTCCCGGTTTAAACATCATCCAATCTTACGGCGTCCGGTAAATATCGCCGTCCTTATTCTGCCTGGGTATTGACGGGAGCTAAGATTAACAGTAATAGAACGCTCTCCTCCTCGGATTAAGCGTTCTCTTGTCTATCTATCGCGTGATACTGGTTTCCTCCTCCTAGTCGCTTTGGCGGAAGTTTGCGAAGGATGAAGAGAACCAATGCCGACGGGAGGATCTCGACTAGCTGGAAGGAACAAAACCAAGCAAAGAGTTTGTCATCGAATCGAATCCATCAATCGAGAAAATCCTGGGAAGAAAAAAATCGACTTACCGAATAGTAGAGGACGTTGAGGAAGGGGTGGTATAAAACATCCAGGTCCGCGTTCTTCTCAAACGTTGAGAAAGCAAGCTGGTAAGCGAATAAAGTGTTAGATTTTTCTGGCCAGAGTCAGAGGAGTTTTGATGGGGAATCTTACAATGAACGTGCGAATCGTGAAGCACGCGAAGCAGATGCCGGTCACTCCACCAACCTGTAAGCGAGAAAAGGGCTCTGGGGTTTATACCCGATACAGCAAAGACTACGATCGCATCGTACCTCGTGAAGTTTCTTTTGGCGTCCTTTGGACTCGATTGGAAACCTCCGCAACATCATAAAAAGCCTGCAAAAAACCATCGGGGAACGTCGAGATGGGAAAAAAGAAAACTTCCACCTTCCACCGTAAACTAGAAACCCAAACGCTGCCAGCAAGGAAACACCTAACAATCCGATCCAAAATCCTGTCAGATTGGCAAGCAGAGAAAAACGCATTGGATGTTAAACAGTACCAGCGAAAAAGAGCTTGGAGATTGTCAGGATAACTTCGACGGGCTTTAGCCAATAGATAACCCACAGGAGTAGCTGTCACGAAGGGAGAAATGCGATCGTCTCTCAATTAAGTGCAAGATACGATTCGATTACCTGACCGATATAAACAATGCAATTGATAACGACAAACACAGGGCGCAAGTTCTCTGCTGGGAGATTCTTGGCCTAACAAACAACAAAACTTCGTTACTCGGATAAGAACAAATCAAAGTATTAAGAAGCACCAACCTGGCGATATATCTCGGCCCAGAACAAAACCAGGAGAGCGTAAGTCGTGAAGAATAGGAGGCCGGGAAGATCTAACAGGATAGGCTGTAAGATCTGTAGAATCCCATGGAAAAACTCTTTGTTATACGATAGAATTCCAGGGGATTGCGAGTTTTGTCTTACCTCAGGCTTCAGGTACTGCAGTTGCCGGCGGAATAGAAAGACTGCAGCTCTAACTGATCGAGGAAGACGAATCAAAACAAGAGGATGAGAGAAAAAAAATGAAACTTTTCACCTCCATTTACAAAGAAATTGAGGAGATGGAACACTTTCTGCGTTGTCCAGCCATACTCCGGCACCCGGATTTGTATTCTAACGAGTTGGATCTAACAAAGGAAGAAAATCGATAGGAAACACAGCTAACTTACAAGAATCAACTAACTTACAAGGGCAGCAATGGAGAGTAGTGCGTACGCCGCCGCCAAGCCGTAAAACACCCCGTCCTCGAGCGATTTGGAGCTCCTCAACCCCAAATCCTCCACAAACGCCGCGACGATCGATAGACGCTCCATGCCTTCGCGCCCTACGTCATAGGAAGCGCCCGGCAGTTGCGAATCCCATGCCCCGGGCCACTGTCACCCTAGAAATCCAGCGTCGTCTTCCTCCTCCTCGATTAGGGCGACGGCGCAACGATTGAGAAGAACACGAAGAAACAAAGAAAATATTTCGCGAAGCCAGAGCTTTGCAAGTTTCAAGGGCAAAAGTGGCACGTGGCGACTGGCTTGCATGACGGGACACGTGGCGGCTGCATGGACTGAAATCTGGCAAGCCCAGAGGTCGCCACGTGTTCTTTACGTGATTCGAGCCTATATACACCGGGAGGGGACAAAGTATTTTGACCTATTTGCTCGCTCATTGGGAGGTTTTCTTCGATTGATCGAGCTCCAGGGATTGATCTGCTGCCGCAGCTGCTAGAAATGTGTCTCCGACGATTGATTCGCACTAAGGTGAGTGATTCGATCGAGAAATTTGCTACTGAGGGTAAGATCGATCTCTCATTTTGATTTCCAAGACCTCGGAGGAGCGCGAGGTTACCTATGGCTCTGCCTGTCTCAAGGGCAGATCCTCGCATCCCATGGAGGATTTCTTCGTCGCCGACTACAAGGAGATCAAGCAAGGAGACAACACACACGACCTAGGATTGTTTGCAATCTACGACGGGCATCTGGGACACAACGTTCCAGCTTATCTCCAGAAGAACCTCTTTGACAACATTCTCAACGAAGTACGTTCTTAGTTTGTTTTCTTTGTTTCGCGATTGAATCTGGATTTCACTTGCGAAAACTTCCATAGCCAGGATTCTGGAGCGATCCCAGCAGTGCCATTCGAAATGCCTACGAAAGAACAGACAAGACCATCCTCGAGAAATCGACCGACTTGGGCATTGGAGGATCCACAGCAGTCACAGCGATTCTGATAGACGGCTCCCGGCTACTCGTCGCGAACATTGGCGATTCTCGAGCGGTTTTAAGCCGCGGAGGCGAGGCTTTGCAACTCTCGGTGGATCACGAGCCCGGACAACCGGCCGAGCGAGACACCATCCAAAACAAAGGTGGATTTGTCGTCAAACTCCCAGGTAAGCACAAAACCCTCCACATTCTCAGGACAAAGCGAAATCAATGAATTCTTTCCAGGTGATGTTCCTCGCGTGGATGGCCAACTTGCGGTGGCTCGAGCTTTCGGGGACAAGAACCTCAAAGACCATCTAAGCGCCGATCCAGACATCAAGGAAGTTGCCATCGAGCCGAAAGACGAGTTCCTGATACTCGCGAGCGACGGACTCTGGAAGGTAATCCGATCGGAAATGATCTCTTGAAAAAACGCTCGCTGCGATACTCTGCAGGTGATGAAGAACCAGGAGGCGGTGGATCACATCCGGAAAGTTAAAGATCCAAAGCACGCCGCCGAGAAGCTGACGTCGCAGGCCGTTTTGTTGAATAGCTCGGATGATATCTCCTGTGTCGTTGTCCACTTAAGGAAGAAATAAAACGACAAGAGAATGGAATCGACACAAATCAATACTGTACATTCCTTGTAACTTTGCAACGGGAGGAATCCAAGCCTGGAAACTTTGTGTTCTTCCTGTTCTTCCTTGACACCACCCTGTTCTTCCTGGAAATTTTTTTCTTCCTGGAACTTAGTTCCTGTCCGCGAAGTTAGATCCAGCCCAGCTTCCTCCCAATGATACAACAAATGCCAGCTTCAAACCATTGTTCTCTTTCGGCCACCATAGCCTTCCAGCTGGAGAAGAAAAGCTTTTTATCTCGACGAAGAGCCTTCCATCCCGTCCAAAGAGGCTCGAGTCTTCCATCCAACCGAGATATAGAAGAGCTCGAGTCTTCCAGCGAAGAGCTTCTTCTATCTCGTCGACGAGTCTTTCACGAACACCATCACTGACTGGCTGCCCAGAGCCGACGCTGCCGATTCGACATGCTGGAGGAGGAACTCGTAGATCTTCCGCTTCAATCTCGCCAGCGTTTCTACAAACTGTGGCTCCAACGAGCTCTCGTCTTTGCCGCTGCCTGTAGCGTCCAGCCAATCGTTCACTCTCTTGAGTTGCGAGAGCATCAACGCGAGCTGGCTGTTGTGTAGTTGCTGCTGTTGCTGTTGCTGCTGAGCCCCGGTTACTTGCTCGGCGTCCATAGCTCCGCTTGCTTGGAAACCATTGTCCAGTGCTTCCTCTATGTGCTTGACGAACCAGCTCTGTGCTTCCAGCTGGAGTTGCATCGCTAGCTCGGCAGTTTCCTTGAGCCCGTTTCCTCTCACCCATTCCATGGCCACTGGCTCCGGTGCCGGCTTGGGACCCGATGGCTCGTTGCTACTTGTCTTGGTGCTTGACTTTAGAGTCGATCTTGCTGGAACAGCTGCATTGCCACCGTTCTTTCGGTTCGTCGTAGAAGCTCTCAAAGGCGAGGGAGGCCTTCCGGCGACTTCTGAGCCATCGCCACCTTTTCTCTTTTCTGCCGGGACTTGTTTTTTGTTGGAAGCTGGCTGTGGCGAGGACGCTGCGTTGAAGCCTCCATCGAGAACTAGAACAGCTTGGCTAGAGCCTTTGACTGTCTTGGACGAATCCTTCTTTGTCCCGGTCTTGCTTCCTATCGGCTTGCTTGAAACTGAGAATGCGGCCAAGTCCGTCGACAATGCCGTAGCGATCCACTGGCAGGAATTCTTGGCTTTTTCTTTGGAAATTCGCGAGGCGTCGTCGTCCGACATAGCGGCAGCAGCACTTACGGGCGACGCAGTGATGCTCGACTCCGTGTTACTCGAGTCCTCATTTTGATCCGTCTCTGTTTTCTTTGTGACTGCTAGAGCTTGCGCAGTCGTAAAAGCCTGACCAAGTCTCTGATGGAAGTCAAAAAACTGCTCCACTGATGGTTGCGGGAGTTGTGGCTTTGACGTTGAACATAACTCTGCAAACATACTGCACATTCAAGTTATCAATGACCAACTAAAATATGACAAGATGACGACTGTTTACCTGATGCTACGGATCACGCATTCCGCCACGGATGCCTCTTGCAAAGCCTCCGATGCAGCAGCTGAAGCCGCATCACGCCTGCGGACAGCTTCCTGAAAATAATAAAAACGAAAAGAGTAAACACACATTCAAAAGAACACAGGGATCCGCAAACCTTTCCGAGCTCAGCCAGGTTTGCAGGGAGGGAATCCCATGAAACGCTTCCGTCCGTCCATTTCTTGCTATTGATTATGATATTGCTCTCACCGGGCTGACTCTTTTGAACAGGCTCAGGTTCCCTTGTCGACTGCCCGGATTTTGCAGCTACTCTGTTTCCCTTTCTGGGGGTTGACACCCCATCAGTCTGACTGGGAGCTGGAGCTGGAACTGGAGGCGGAGGTTCGCTTTTCTGCTTGAGCTTTGCTGAAGTTAAAACCTGTGAACAGACAGATGAACGTTAGAAATATGTTGTAATATGCGAAATACTCACGGAACTCTTTGATACGGGAGATCTTGACGATGTCTTGGCCTTCCCTTCCTTTGATCTGACCACGCCCTCCCAGCTTTTACGCAACGTTTTCGTGCTAGCTGGAAACACTTCAATTTTTAGTGACACCCCTGATCTCCTCTTCTTTGATTCCGGTGGACTGCTAAGTTTTTTTAAACCTTTTGCAGACGCTCGAGTAGAGACAGGAGATAAAGTCGGCCTTGGCAGAGGAAGCTCGTGGTAAGGAACTTTTCTATCTTCAGAACAGCTAACCACATTTCGGCCTGGAAGTTTGTCTGAATTTGCCTTGGTTCCTGTACCTGCTTTGTCCTTTACTGTCACAGATAATTTCGCAGATAATTTCGAAGGCGTAGAAGCAGTGTAACTCTCGTCAAAGTCGAGCTTGGACCTAGAAGACGTTCTGTCTTTAGAAGAAACTGATCGAGATAGCCTGTCATTGCTCTTCAGAAACCCATCCCTGTCCAGTGATTTCGATAGACTATCGGCCGTCCCTACTCTACTCAAGTGTTTTGATCCCGGATTATCCATAACAGCCCGCTCAGCAAACTTGGCTGCAACGCTTTCCGCAGAAAATGGATCAAACTTCTTCTTAGCGTTCCTGTTCATGGCATTCTCGATGGCATCCACGGTGGGAACTAAATTCGCCGGTCCACTCTTGACGTTGGGAATAACTGTAGCCACGAGGTCCTCAGGAGTACCAACGCATTGATGCCTTCCCGGAAGAGCTCTCACACCCTTGAGCAGCGGAACCGGAGACCCGTATTCAAGCCTATCAACGTGTATAAACTGGCCGAGCTGGAGCTTGTCACTGAGAATCAAATCGTCATGCTCCTCGGCCAACGAAACATAAGTTGCATGTGAAGAGTCTGACACCTTGAGGTAGAAACCGTGATTCGGCCAAAGCTCTCCTCCGGCTAGCGCAGGAACAATCCCAATGACTTGCAGCAAAACCGAGCGATACTCCCCTGCGACTTTGGTCTCAGAGCTCATGTTTTGCAAGAGCTTCACCAGCACCCCTGGAGTGAGGCTCGCCATGGCTGTGAAAAAACTCCTGTCCCTGTTTCCCTGTCCCGTGAATTCTAGCTTCTAGTGACCCTGTAGATCCAATCTCGAGGCCGCGAGCGCATCACGCAGTCCATATATCTCGCTTCCGAACTTTCCCCCAATCCCAATTGGAAGCTAGAACGAGAGGTGAATACCTGGTCAGCAGGAGTGAGCCTTATGCCCTCTCAGATCCACACGCATCCAAGACGAGGCTCGAAGGAATTACTCCTGCGCAAACAAAACAGCAAAGACGAGACCACGTCAAGACAAGCATTGAGCAAAAGCCTTAAGACGATCTAACAAGCCTTTGAAGATTCAAAGCACAGGAAGGAAAAAAAAAAGAAAAAAAAAAAAAGGAAGAGCAAAAAAAAAGGAGAGAGTGTTGTTACACCATCTCCTTCACGAACTGCGCCGCATTTGCCTCGGCAAGCCCAGAGTTACCAACCATAGCCAGAAAAGTACGCGCGGGGAGGATAGAAACAAGAGGCAGGGAATGAGGTTTTTGACAGCAACACTTTCCTAGAGCGCGGATAAAACGAGCTCCGCGCTGCGACGTTTGCCAGGACGAGCAGGCACTAAACACCAAAATGCCCTCCTTTACGAGACACCGCTCACAGAAATTACCAGAGCTAGAGCAAGCATGGATTTGCGAGGAGCGCTCTAGCTGCCTCACATCGCTAAGCAGGGATTTGCAGAGCTCCCATTATGAATGCTTGCTTGCAGCGCGCGCGAGAGGGCGCGAGAGAGAGGAGGGAAGACGCGACGCGACTGATTACCGCAAGAGCACTCTCCTTAGCTTACCTTAGCTGCAAATCACGCAAGAAATGCTGCTTCCAGACGGCGCCCGATCCGACATCCCTAGCTCGCCATCGCCGCCGATCGCCGCCTCCGCCTGCCTCGACGCCACGAATCGCGAAGAAACGCCGCCCAGGGTTTCGCGATTTCCCACGCGATCGAAAGAAGAACTCTAGCGAAATATTTTGGCACAATTAAACACGCAACCGCGACTGGAGCGCAAGCGTTTGGGGTCACTAACCACGCGACTAGTCGCCCGCGACTCTTCCACGTGTCGGGCATTGACTCGCCAGTCCGGGCTAATCATACGAGCGCCTCCAATCGTCGTGCGTACGAAATTCGAGCTAGCTATACATCCATGCCATACAGGCCCCATGCATCTATATCCACGGTGGCTAATGAGTTCACGCGTCGCGATCCAACGGTCCACGTCACGGGGCCTGCCCCACAAAAGAGAGTGATGTGGACCGGCGAATGTGCGTTGCTAGCTAGCATTGCAAAAAGCCTTGAGTTTAATCATAGGAATCTTTGTATCTAAGCTTCTTTAGTTCTAATAAATAGAAGGATTGTTTCACTAGAATTTAGGGTTTATATTCGATGGAATCGCACGCTCTGGACGATCTTATAACTCGCCTTCTCAAACGGCCGGGCAAGCCAGTCCTAATGACTGAGCAGGAGATTGAGAGCTTATGTGACAGTGCCGCACAAATCTTTTTATCGGAAGCATCACTGCTCGAGCTTAACGCTCCCATCGTCGTGTGTGGTATGTTCCATCTTAGGTTTAAATTAACCATGTGGAATCTTGTAAAACCTTAAAATTTTAGGTGACATCCATGGGCAATACAGGGACTTGCTCAAGATCTTCAACATTGGAGGCTTTCCTCCCAGGTCAAACTATCTCTTCCTGGGGGATTACGTCGATCGGGGCAACCAAAGCCTAGAAACCATTTGTTTGCTGCTCGCGTACAAGGTCAAGTATCCACAGAACTTCTTCTTGCTGCGGGGAAACCACGAAGACTCACAGGTCAACAGAGTATTTGGCTTCTATGACGAGTGCGTGGGGCGCTACAAGAGCGAGGATGTTTGGAAGTGTTTTAAGCGATGCTTTAAGTGCCTCCCCATTGGAGCGTTGATCGGGAAGAAGATCCTGTGCGTGCATGGAGGCATCTCGCCGGAGTTAGATTCCCTGGACCAGATTAGAGATATTACAAGGCCAGTGGACGTTCCAGAGAGTGGGCTGTTGACGGATTTGCTATGGTCGGATCCATGTACGTGGGGAAACGGATGGAACCATAGTTTGCGTGGATGCAGCATGACGTTTGGCCCAGACCTAGTGAAGGAGTTTACTGCCAAGCACGGTTTGGATCTTATATGCAGAGCTCATCAAGTACGTGAATATTTCTATCCTTTACCTTTCATCTTGTGGTTAATTTCTAGGTTGCAAACGATGGATATGAGTTCTTTGCAGATGGCAAGCTTGTGACGATGTTTTCGGCTCCATGTTATATGAATGGGAATAATTTGGCTGCTATCATGATAGTGGATGAGAGACTGTCGTGCTCTTATAAAAAATGGGCTAAATGGTCCCAAACCAATTGTGACTCTGTCACGTTGGTGTAATAATCTGTTGTGTGTTCCATACAGCAATAACTGATCAATTAGAAGTTTAAAATTATAAATATGTTTATAATTATAACACAAAATTAATTTTTATTACATATCAACCATTATATAATAGAATAAACTAGAATGTACTATTCAGGAGAGTTATGTTAAACATGTTTATAAATTATAAATACAAGATTATTCTAAATTATTAGATCCTAGAATATCTAAGCATACTCAAGATATACTCACTACCTTGCTTAAATAAATTAAAAATCAATTTTACAATTAACAGCTACGATGCCATATACAACCAAACACTTAAATTAACATAGCGGGATTTTTACAATTATGAGCTCAAAGTGTACAGCTACGATGCCATATACTAATATTAACAACTATACACTAAAATTAGCATGGTGGGATTTTGATATGTAATAAATTGATTTTATGCACTCACATTGGTGGAGATGAGGGGCAGTTTTGATTGTCTTTGAAGAGTGCTTGGATTTGGGATTTTGGTTTAGATCTAACTTTTACATCATTTAGATCTTACTTTTTTATAACTTTTTTAATTTTTTCTCTTTTATTTTTTTCCTTTTTTCTATTGATCTTCATGGTAGAGAAATAACTTCCTCCTCCTTTGACTTTGGAGTAATAATTAATGCAATTGCTTAATTCTATATAATTATAGTTGAATAATCAAACTCAGTTGATGGCAACATTCATAGCACATAGTACAACTCTTTTTGCTCTTGCTGCCAATTTTTGCGTTTGGCAGGAGTTCTTCCATGAGAACCCTAGGGATGATGAGTACTATTGGTTCAATCACACTATGGTGATTGCCACATATCATTGTTAAGATGATCCCCAGCATTTAATTGAGTTTCCCACATGTCTCTAAGGGACAGTGTTGTAATGGTATAATAATTTAAGTGCAGCCACTTATGTGGATTAGAGTATTTTCCTAGATGTCATCAAACACATATGTAGACATGTTGATGATTGTAATAATGTCTTTCAAAAATTGCATCATCTTCGTCAAGGGCTATTTGATTCAATAATGCAATTTGGCATTTGTTTCCAAAATTTCTTGTTTTGTGCGGATCTCAATATGTTGGAAAGGATTATGTTAGTACAACATTATAAATCATCACATTTTTCATTTCTCATTACACATCCTTCAGCTCCACTTCTTATGGGAGATGGTCTTATTCCAATAAAGGTTAATATTGCTATTTCCCAAAACAAGAGTGATGACATAATTGTGATCATGATATCCATTACTAGGTATGTGATGAGATTGGTCACACATATCAGTATTGTCAGCATTCTCCAAATTAGTATATTCCATTTTTTGGGTGAAGACTTAAGCCCCAAGTTTAGAATATGACTAATGGAGGTTGTGAGTGAGACTCTTCTAAGTGCTTGGAGGTGTGGTTATTTGATTAAAGTAGAATAGAAGATTTAGTCACTTACACCAATATGGTGTGGAACTTGGGATTAGACTTAAGCCAAATACAGAACCAAGATAAGCATACAACTAAGAGCTAGAATATGCCTTAGATTGGTTAGCCATGCCCAACTTGCTTGCTATCTCCCTACTACACATTTAGAACCCTTGCCCTTTCTTATGGAATACATGCTTTGGGCTTTCACCCTTATCCATCTTTAGTACCAGAAGTTAGTCTCTGGGATTAATTCAAAACTTACTAAATATGGAATAGTGTTAGATTGTGAATTTGGGTATATAATAAACACCACATTCTGTAGATATACCAAATTAGCAAATTTAGACACTTTTCATAAATAGCAATTGAGATTGAATGGGACTAACACAAGGTGAATTCCTAAGTACTATTAATCAGGAACCTCATGATATTAAGTTTGGCCGTTCAATATTTGCTAGATAATAACTTACCATGTCTGCCAAACACCCTTGCTATCATGTTGTTCTTATGCTCATTTAATCAAGTGCATATGCAAAGACTAGTTTCTCAACTAACTTAGGTGGAGACTAAAAAAGGGATCAGCAATACTAACCTCTTGCCATTGTGGCAATAAAAAAAGAATATTCAAAAGGATTAGTTGATAGATAACTTTTGATACCCACAGTTACATTAACAATACTCTCTCCCCTTTACGTGTAGCATACGTGGTTTTCACCCTTTATTCTATGGTGTTTTACCATAAGATAACTATGAAGTGGAACGTAAACCCTCCATGTGCTATATGCCACATGCCATGTGTCCAAAGGACAATGGTGTGAAACCCAAGTTTCAAGGCCTTGGGTCATTGAATGAAGGTGCGAAGCCAAATTCCTAAGTATGGAACCAAGGAGTGATAGAATTGGACCACGGAGCAACTCTCAAGTATATAGCCCAAGGAGCGAAGAAACAAGAGTACGGAGTGACAAAGAACAGTCCTAAAACATCCAACATCCCAATGCCAGGACTAGAATGCAAAACAGAACCAAATAGAATTTAGTGCTATTTCAACATACCAGTGGTCTGTCGGTAAGCGATCTGGAAGAGCTTGACAAAATCTCTCCCCTTTTGTTTTTCAGGAAAATTCCTGGCATCAGTGGCTACTGCAAGGATATAGGTACTCCACCAAGTACCATGGTGTGGAGATTGGGCTTAGACCCAAGCTGGACACTAAATAAGGACAAGCACACAAATGGGAGCTAGACTACACCTCAGGTTGGTCAACCATACCCAATTTACCCACTATCTTTACTATACATTTGGAATTCCCTTCCCCTTGAGGAACACATACTTTGGGCTTTCATCCTAACCCTCCCTTAGTACCAGGAATTAGTCTTTGGGATAAGCTTGAAACTTACTAAATATAGAATGTCCTTAGATTGCAAATTTGGATATGAGATAAACACCATTGTGTTCAAAACAATCTTTATATTCCGTAGATATGCCAAATGAGCAAATTTAGACACTTTCCATAAATAGCATTTGGGACCGGAATGAGATTAACATAAAGGGTATGATAGTGAGGGTGTTTGGCAGATAGAGTAAGCTATCATCCAGCGTTATTGAGGGATTAGTCTTAATACGCAAGAGTTTTTGTCAAGCTAATGTAAAATAGAGCAAAAGAGAACTAAGAGTCAAGCTGAGTATGCTCAACTAAAAACACATAGGAGTTCCTACCTTACATCCATTTAGCTAAGTACAGGTGTTAAGCCCAGTTTACTAACACTTGAACAAGAGAGGCTGATAAAGGGAACTAACAACAGCAACCTTCTGTTGTCGTAGCAATAAGAAAAGAATATCTGAAAGGACTAGTCGATAAATAACTTTCGATACCTGAACTCATATTCAACCTGACACTCTCCCCCCCTAAAGAAGATTGACGTCCTCGTCGATGCATACTCTAGTCTAAAACACTGCCAAGGAAACAACTCCAGAAAAAGTTCATGGTGATCACACTTTGTGAGAAATGCACCAACTTAAATGAGTTAAGATAACCTTTTTGTTTAACACGGACATGCTACCAACTCAGACACTTTCTAGCCGTCGCCAACAAGGAAATGACCAACTGAGTTAGCCACCTTTGCTACTCTAGGTGTCACCTAGCTTACAAAAGTGTGATACACCCTTGCCCGTGGGGACATAAAGAAAGAAGCCAAGGGCCCCAACCCTTATAAGCAAAAAAACTAAACTCATTGGTAATGTTTAAATAGACTATTGTAAACATGCAATTAGAGTTATTTATATGGTCATGCCCTTTTAATGGAATAAGGAATACTAATAGAGAGGTGGGTGATATGACCAATCGACAATAGCTACCCCATTTTCACCATGCACACAAAGTGCCAAAGCCATTCTACCTATACTGGCCCAAACTTAAAGATCAATAAATGGATAATATCAAAGTTAAAAACAATGATATCTTAAAGATGTATTCATCAATGAATAAATCTTAGATTAGAACACAAAGTATTCCAAGTAAGTTATTATCTAATAAACAAGAATTATAGTATAAGAACCACCAAAATCACTATAGTTGGAAAACATAAGATTCATCAGCCAATAAAATTTAATAGCCAGTGTATCATTAAAAAAACTCAATGCTAAAATTTAACTATCCAAGATTGTAGATAGCATGCCAAACAACTTACGAATGACAGCTCAAAGAACACAAAGTATCATTGATTGGCAAACAAAATGCTCGCAAATATATAACTCAAAGGAAATAACATCCAATTTATTCAGAATCAACTATACCAACAATCAATAGAATAGAATAAATGTTGCAAAACTAATAAATACTTGTTCATGCCACACTATCGCACTAGCCAATTTGTATAAATCCCAGTCAATAATACCAAGGAACTAGAGTTGCTCAAACAAATGTCAGCAACATCCTACTGATGTCTCAAACCCAAGAGATCAATCCAGAGCCCCATTAATAAAGAAATGCATAATCATTATCAAAGAAAAAATCCACCATCCCGAAAAATGGCACATCATTTTACATCAACAACAACCAAGCAAATCTTATAATAAGAATAATCAACTATCCCAAGATGATAATCATTTTTCATCAATGATTGTTAAATGCAAATACTAACTTTAATATCGAAGCTAATGAGTTAAAAATGCATTTCTCAACAACTTCTAACAAATGGACCATAAGCATGAAAACTTAAGAAACCAAAAGCTCGAAGAAGCCTATAACTAAGTCTTGCCTAACAATGATCACGAGTTTTGCATGAATTAACTTCAATGCTAAAGAAGAAATCACAGTACAACCCACAATATCCTCTTCAACATATTCATAAGCTAAACTTCATAATCCAAAGCTAATGAAGAGCATTTCTGCATCAATCCAAAAGCTAAGTATAACAATGTTATGCTCAACAAGTGATCACTATATAATATTCATTTTTTATAAGAAGACGTAACTCACTTTATAACACGCACAATAAAAACTAGCAATAATCAATATATCCTAACTCAAATCCAATAAGGACTTAAATACTCCAATATTGATCACTAACTCTTTGTCTTGAAAAGCTAATATAGTCCACGACTAAATCATTTTTCAAGGACAAGCCAAAGCTTAACCTTTACTAAACAATCTCATCTAGAACCCAACTAACTCAACTTGCCACTCTGTTTGTTTGAACACTAACATAGTTGCTAACTAGTAAATGCATGAATGCTAATAACACAAAGCTATAGCCAAATCAACAACACTATCTTTATCAAGACTAATGAAACTTAATATCAATCATAAGGAAACATTTCATCCCATTTGAATCTCAATATCAACAATGTCAATGACAATGCATCACTTCAATGCCATCAACACCAAAACAAAATTAGAAAAATGCAAGAGTGAATCATCACTCAAAGCTCTTTAGTAACTAAGCTAACCAAAGTCAAATATACCTTAGTCAGTATTTGAGACTAATCCTTCAATAATACTCAATTTGAGATAACACATCATCAAGGAGTGATTGACCACATTCAAGACTCGATGAAATCTAACACTATGGACTAAACGTAACCAAATGTTATTAACAAAGGAATCGACATTTCCAACATGGAAAACCATGCAAGCCACAATATGATCCTCTACAATATCATTTAATAAAGTAAGTCTATCACGCCTGAATCATCATCAAGTGAAGCAAGTGTTAACAGTTCTTGATGAAGTCTACAAGTAATTACTGATTGCAAAACAACTAAAAATCACTCTTTAACTTGCCTTCACAAGACCCAAATACTAAACTCATGTCATCGAGTCATATACTTGTGCAAAATGACCATAATACCCCAAATACGATATATAGGAACATGGACAAATATAGCTTAAATGACTACTCGAATCCCACTCAACGACAATAAGTTCATCAACACGTCTAGCCAATAGTTCTGAGCATGCCTTGAAGAGGCTTGCTATGCATGATCAACATTTAGTCAAAACTAAAGTGAAGACTAATTTGAGCTCATAAGTTTGGATTTCCTGGGAGGTCACCCAGCCCAATATTATTCAAACTTAATGACGCTTAACCCCAAGTATCCCAAGACCTTTAACCGATTGAAAAAGGGGGGTGCACTCTTATTCATAGACTCTTTCCCTCTATATTTAAACCTCATAGACCGTCCATCTCTCGAGTCATTCTCTTTGGTTGCTTACAATCCATCATGCTTCCCTACAAGTTCACGCCCTCGAGACCAAAAGCTGAGAGCCGCAGCTCTCCTAAGAGCCCTACTCTCTTGACACCCTACCCCTCAGATCGAGCTCAGCGGGAGCAAATTGAACCTATCAAATGTCAATCAATATATGGTGTGATTCTTTTAGCAAACCAATAGAGTTGGACTCAAGACCCGCTCTGATACCAAATGTAAGCTCCTAAGTTTAGACTTCCCGAGAGGTCACCCAACCCAGTACTATTCAAACCCAAGGATGCTTAACCCCAAGTATCCCAAAACCCTTAACCGATTGAAAAAAGGGGTGCACTTTTATTCATGAGCCTTTTCCTTCTATATTTAAACTCTATAAACCGTTTTTCGAGTCGTTCTCTTTGGTTGCTTACAACCATGAGATGAACTTATATTGGTACACAACCTCCTCATAGACAAAACTATAGTACAAGTATTAACATCTTAATTTTAAGTTAAACATCATCATCCTTAACCAAGGCATAGGGCTATCAAAACCAAGTCAAGATTAGTGAGAGTTCACTATTCTCATAGAGTTTAATGAAATGCAAAATGTAACTTGCGACCATGCACAATACTACAAAACAAAGGCATAAAGGTCACTTTTCTAGAAAAGTGCAATAGCCATTTTTCTACATCAACTCTAGACTCTATCCAACTCAATTACCTTAGCCCCAAAAGTCAATATCCATTTCGGGTTGCACCATATAAACTACTTACTAAGGTTTAAGCTAACCAAAGTCAACTCCAACCCCTTCACTAGTTTGTATTGGCTTACGAAAATGGAATGGTTTTTGAGCAAAGTGATTAACAAATCAGCTATTGGAAAAGTCTAAGAAAATTTGTGGAAGATTTTTTATCCTAAAGAAAGAATGACTCTTAGTCTAGGAATACAAACTTTAAGACTCAACCAACTTCCTTTTACTAACAACTTCACATAGATTCACCTCAACACAAATTCTCATAACCCAACAACATGCTAAGCATCAAACATTTTGCCCATATTTCTGACATCTAACACTGATATCCACAAAATTCAAAATGAACATCCAAGATTTAATCACAAAAATCATATCTTTAGATATCCACATTGCACTAACACTCTTCTTCAACCACCTTCAAGATCCAATATATAGCCAAAACACTAAAAAGAAAATGATATAGAAAATCAAGATTTAAGGAAAAATCCTCATCATCTAAACAACAATGCTACTTCTATTAACACAAGTACTAGTGATATCAATGCCTCAACTATACACCTTCTCCATCCACACTAGTGTTATGCTAAACAGTTATGGACTAGTTTATTTGCCACTCATAGCAAACCCAAGGAAGGTTTACTTTTACTCATGGTACAAGGAATAACTCATGGAAACCACTGATAAGGTAACATTAATCCTGCCAACTCAAAGTGTAACCTCGAGTTGCTAATATGCCTCACTCACGAGCCCAAGCACAAACTTATATAACATGTTACATCTTTGTCTATCTTATGAGCCCAAGAGTAAGCTCATATATTACGGTATAAAAAGGTAACCAAAATCTATATCCAAGGAACAATTGCGAAGTTTTAACTCCTAAACGTATACCCATTCGGATCATCATTTTCATCTCTATGTATGCAACAAAGCTAATCGCCCAATCTCATTAGATAATGCCCAATTTCGCTGAGACTCATCCTCTGATACCAAATGTAGTGCACATGGTTTTCACCCTTTATCCTATGATGTTTTATTATAAATAACCATGAAGCAGAACCTAAATCCTTTATGTGCCATATATCACATGCCATGTGTTCAAAGGATAGTGGTAAAAATCCAAATTTCAAAGCTTTGGGCCATTAAACGAAGGTACGAAGCCAAACTCTTAAACATAGAGCTAAAGAATGATGGAACTAGATCACAAAGTAACTCTTAAGCATATAACCAAAAGGGTGAAGTGTTAAAGCCAATCTGCCTTTATTGGCCCAAACCCAAATATTAATAAATGGACAATATCAAAGTCAAAGACAATGATATCTTATAGAATTAATTACCAATGAATAAATCTTAGATTACAACACAAAAGTATTATAAGCAAGTTATCATCCAATAAACCAATATTAGAGTATAGGAACCACCAAGATCATCATAATTAGAAAACATAAGATTCACTATCCAACAAAATTCAATAGTAAGTGTATCATTAAAAACACTCAATGATAAAATCTAACTATCAAAAACTATAAACAGTATGCCAAATAACTTACGAAAGATAACTCAAAGTACATAAAATATTATCGACTATCAAGTAAAATGCTACTCAATGGAAATAACACCCAATCTATTAAAACTAACTATAGCAATAATTAATAAAACAGAATGAATGCTACAATACTAATAAACACTCATTTATGTTAATAGATCTTAGTTAACAATACAAAGGAACTCAAATTTCTTAAGCAAGTCTCAAACCCAAAAAATCAATCTAAGGCAAACCATGAAGAATATGTGGTAATGTGAAAAACCATAAGTTATCAAAGAAAACAACAAATTATCATGAAAAATCATGAATCATCCTATCAATAAAGAAATGCAAAATTATTGTTGAAAAAAGAATCCACCATCTCAAAGAACAACAAATCATTCTAAATTAACAATAATCAAATAAACCTTTTGACAAAGATAATCAACTATCCTAGATGATAGTCAATCATCTCTAATAATTGCTAGATATGAAGGCTAACTTCAACATTGAAGCTAATAAGCTAGAATGTTTTCCCTAATAACTTCTAATAAATGAAACATTAAGTATTAAATTCAAAGAACCAAAAACTTGAAGAAACTTATACATAATTCTTGCTTAATAATGATCACGAATCTCACATGAATTAAGTTCAATGCTACAAAAGAAATTATAGTACAACCCATAATATCCTTCTCAACACATATATAAGCTGAACTTCATAATACAAAAGCTAATGAAGAGCATATCTGCATTAATTTAAAAGTCAAGCACAATGAAGCTATACTCAATAAGTGATCACAAACGATCCTCCATGAATCCATTTTCTATAGCAAGACATAACTCACTCCATAATAAACATAAGAAAAATCATCAATGATCGATATATCCCCAACTTAAATCCAATAAGGTTTCAATCACTTCAATATTAATCACTAACTCTTTCTCTCATAAAGTTAATATAGTCTAGGATTAAATCACTTTTCAAAGAAAAACCCAAAACTCAACCTCTAGTAAATAATCTCATCTAGAATATAACTAACTCAAACTTGTTACTTAGTTTGTTTGAATATTAATATAATTGTTAACTAGCAAATGCATAAATGCTAATAATATAAAGCTACAACCCAAGCATTAACACTATTTGTATCAAAACTAATGAAACTCAATATCAATCCTTAAAGAAAAATCTCATTTCACTTAAATCTCAATATCAACAATGTCAACAACGAAGCATCACTTCATTGCCATCAATACTAAAACAAAGTTAAAAGAAAACAAAAGTGAATCACCACTCAAAACTCTTCAGCAATCAAGCTAACTAAAGTAGAAAATACTTTACTTAGTATCCAAAATTAAACCTTCAATAAAATCTAGTTATAGATAATACATCATCAAGGAGATTCACTATGTCCAAGACTCAATGTAATCCAACACCACAGACTAAATGCAACTAAATAATATCGACAAAGATAAAATCGATATGCCAACATAGGAAAACCATGCAAGTTTAACGATCCTCCACAACATTATCCCGTAAAGCAAGTTTATCATTGCTAAATCATCATTGAGCAAAGCAAATTTTAATAGTCTTTGATGAAGTTTACAAGAAATCATTAATTGCAAAGTAACCAAAAATTAGTCTTTAATTTGCATTTAACAAAACCCAAACACTAAACTTATGTCATTGAGTTATATACTTGTTCAATAAAAAGGGTACATTCTAGCTACCAAATATAGGAACATAGACAAGCATAGACTAAATG
>NW_003314267.1:1125932-1173172 GCF_000143415.4 Selaginella moellendorffii
GGTACATAACCTCCTTATAGACAAAGGTATAGTATAGGTATTAACATCTCAACCTTAAACAATTAAGTTGAACATCACTATACTCAACCAAAGTGTAAGGCTACCAAAACCAAGTCAAGATCAATGAGAGCTCACTACTCTCATAGAGTCTAACAAAATGTAAAGTGCAATTTGCCACATTGCATAATGCTATAGAAAAAAGGCATAAAGGTCACATTTCTAGAAAAGCGCATAACCACTTTTTTACATCAACTCCAAACTTTATCTAACTCAATTGCCTTAGCCCCAAAAGTCAGTATCCATTTCGAGTTGTATCATATAAATTATATACTAAGGTTTAAGCCAACTAAAGTCAACTTCAACCCCTTCACTAGTTTTTATTAGCTTGAAAACAAAATGGTTTTCGAGCAAAATGATCAATAAATTAGCCATTAAAAAAGTCTAAGAAGATTTGTGAAAAATTTCCATCCTAGAGAAAAAATGACTCTCATTCTAGGAATACAAACTTTTAAACTCAACTAACTTCCTCCTATTAACAACTTCATATAGATTCACCTTAATATAAATTCTTATGACCTAACAATATATTTAAGAATCGATCATCTTATCTATATTTCTAAAATCCAACATTCGTAAAATGCAAATGACTACCCAAGACTTTATCATAAAGACTATACCTTCAAATATCCATATTACAATAACACTCTTCTTCAATCATTTTCAAGATCTAAAGTAAAACTAAAACACTAACAAGAAAAATGATATAAAAATTCAAGCTTTAAGGAAAATTTCTTATCACTCAACATAACAATACTATTTCCACTAACACAAGTGTTAGTGATGTGAATGCCTAAACTACACACCTTCTCCATTTAACAATCTATTCCAAGTATTGATTAATAAACGAACAAGCCATAGCAAGTGAATGCTATAACCCTTTCTAACACTTTATGGGCAAACCTCTCAAGAACCAAAGTACCAACATAAGCTTAGCACATTATAAATCATTATTAAGAATTTAGTCAAAGTTACTTCAATACTGCTACTTATAAGTAGACTAGCTTCACTATGAACCATTTTGGGGTTGATCATTGTTTAACTAAGCAACTTTGTTACTCACTATCATATGGATATAATATAAGTATTATAAATACTTGATCATCAATCAAGCAACACCACAAACAAGCTCATATTATTACTTCAAAAGTTATATGAGCATCAAATGCCAACTCTATTCGACAAAATGCAACATAAATGCCACACCCCACCAATAAAGATTTATAACACTAAACACCACTAATTTTGTTCACAACATAGACAAACTCATGCCACACTCTATCTGACCAAATTCAAAACTAATCTAACACCAAATTACTCAATGAGCAATAGTAAAATTCCTCGGAAAAGAATTGAGCATTGTAACCTAAGTCTTTTAATAGCAAGCCTAGACAAAATGGTTTAGTGCTCCACTGCTATCCATCCCATGACTCACCATCATTTTCAATATGCATCAAGGTGATTGCTCTTGATTGCATGATGTGAAGACGAGTAATGAGTCATACCTCATTGCAAATCATCTCTCTAAAAAAAAAAGAAGATGATGTACGTGTTTGATCTTTTATCCCTAGTGACACTTTTTTTGGTCTCATCTTAACTAAACCTCAAACTTGCATTACCACTACCTTCAATCCAATATAGGAAAAGTTTATAAAAGAGCACGACAATAATTACTTGAACTAATAGATTAATCCCTACAGTCTTGATTGATACAAATAATCATGCCTAGGAAGGATTCACTAGTGCCAAGCTAAACAATTATAAACCAGCCTATTTGCCATTCATAGCAAACCCAAGGAAGGTTTATTTTCACCCACAGTACATGGAACAACTTATGGAACCACCAATAGGCTAACATTAATCCTACCAACTCAAAGTATAAGCTTGAGTTGCTAATGTGCCTCACTTATGAGCCCAAGTGTAAACTCATGCAAAATAGTACATCTCAGTTCATCTTATGAGCCCAAAAGCAAGTTTGCATAATATGGTATAAAAGGTAACTAAAATCCATATCTAAGGAATGAATGTAAAGCCTTAGCACCCAAATGTATACCCAGTTGGATTATCATTTTCATCTCTCCATCTCTCCATGTGCCATGTGTCACATGCCATTTGTCCAAGGACAACATAATGGAACTCGAGTTTCAAGGCCTTGGCCATTAAATGAAGGCATGAAGCCAAACTCTTAAGTATGGAGTTAAAGAGCAATGGAACCGGAATATAGAGCAATTCTCGAGTGTACAGCTTAAAGAGCAAAGAGATAGAAGCATAGAGCGACTTGGAATAGTTCTAGAGCATCTAGCATTCTAATGCTAGGACCAACATGTAAAATGGAGCCAAAGTTTAGCACTATTTCAGCATACTGGTGGCCTAACATGAAGATATACCAACTAGCATAGTGTGGAACTTGGGCTTAGACCTAAGCCAAATGTAAAACAAGGACAGGCACACAAGCAAGAGCTAAATTATGCCTTAGGTTGGTTGGCCATGCCCCACCTTTAACCTTAGTACCGAGACTAACTCAAAACTTACTAAATATGGAATGGCACTAGATTGCAAATTTGGGTATGGGATGAACACTATTATGTTCAAGACAATCTCTACATTTCGTAAATATGCCAAATTAACAAATCTAGATACTTTCCATAAATAGCAATTAGGATTGAATAGGACTAACACAAAATGCATGATAGCAAGGGTGTTTGGTAGACATAGTGAACTATCATTTGATGAATATTGAGGGACCAAACTCAATATCGCAAGGGTTCCTAACATTAGCAACTGCAAGTCAACGAATGACTTTTTCTAACCAGATCAATTATACTTGACTAATAGCACTTAGGAATTCCACCCTTATGCTCATCTAGTTAAGTGCACACACAAAGACTAATTTCTCAATTAGCTTAGGCAGAGACTGAAAAAAGGACCAGCAATACTAACCTCCTGCCATTGTGGCAATAAAGAAAGAATATCCGAAAGGACTAGTTGATAGGTAACTTTTAATACCTGCAATTATATTCACAACACTAGAATATAGAGATTAGTAAAGGCCAAAAGGAGTATTCCATCATAAATGATTGTGAAGTTCATGTAGACATCACTATTGCTCAACTCCTCTCCAAATGCCTAAGATTGCGGAGAGAGCTTCATCAAGGAATCAGTGTAAAAGTGAGAAAGGCAAAGAATGGGCAGGCACATAGAGTGCAAACTCTCACTACTAAGGCTAACATAGAGGCTCCAATGGTGGGAACTATTTTTGAAGAAATTTGAGTACAAAGGATTCTAGTGCAGCTATATGTATCATGAGTGATTGGCTGATGGAGAAACTTGGATTGAAATATACTCAACTCTCAAGGTGGAAAATTAAAGTGGCAAGTGATCATCAAGTGAAGCTGATTAGAATGATCACTAACCTTCTCATAACAATTTATTGGATATCCACCATAATCAACATGTATGTCATTCATCTAAAGAGAAGTAACAATGGTTATCCTATGATCCTTGGATGTCCTTAGTTGCATAAGGTTTGTGCCAAGAATGATTGGGAGATAGGTGAAATGATCATACATGATGAGAAAAAGTAGGTTAAAGTATCTATGCAACAGAATCTTACAAAGGTGTTGGAAGAATCTCTCATGCACAATGACGATAGCTATGATTCATAGAATAGTGACTATGAATTAGATTCAGAAAGTGATCTCGAGGTGAATGATCTATATGCATTGTAGATTATGCTGATGATTGCTAAATGGATAGACCTCAAGCTAGTATTGAGAAAGGAAATCACTTTTTGCAAGAAAATGTGGACAAACACAACTTTTATGCTTAGTTGGAGAAGATGCTTGCAAGAGCAAATCTTTCTAGGAGTGAATATGAAAGCTATGTAGTGATGTTGAAGAAGTTCCTAAAGCTTTTCATAAACTCCTATGAGGTGGATATAGTGAAACATGAGATTCCAATTAAGTAAAAAGCAAAGCCAATGGCTCAAAAGCTATATAGGTTGGGACCTCTAAAGTTTGATATTATCTATGCTAAGCTAATGAAGTTGATCAAAGTTGACTTCATATTTGAAGTGGAGAATTTAAATTGGGTGTCATCTATTGTAGTAATACCAAAGTAAGGAGGGAAATGGAGAGTGTGCATCAACTATAAAAAGTTGAATGATGTTATACAATGTAAATTGTGATGGATATTCTGGATATTTTCAAGTTCGAAGTAAGGAAAAGGATTAGCTAAAAAAAACATTCAATCACTCTTTAGGGAACTTTTGTATATAGAGTGATGCCATTTAGGCTCATAAATGCAATAATGATTATATGGAAAGCACCAATGGATCCTAAAGAGCACCCAATAAAGTATGAGGTATGGATCATGGAGGGGATTATTTGGAGTTTTGCTATAAAGAAATGAAGTTTAGATTTCTCTTTCCTCCCTTTTCACCATCAAGGGTTATTATACTTGACATTCAATGTCCACAAACTGCAAAATAAAATTTATTTTCTCTTGATGAGGTCTATGAGGCTCAAAAGATTGAGATGTGGATCTGAAAACTTCATAATGGGTTTGAAAATCTTGCATTATTTCGACATTTACATTCTTAATATCACATTGAGGATAATTTTTATTTATTTTGTGGGGATGAATTTTGATAATCATTTGTGGTTGGTAGTGTTTTCAATATTTATTCCACACTTTCTCCATATCTACCATGATTCTCCTATTCTAGATAGGCATATATGTAACACACATGGTTTTCACCCTTTATCCTATGGTGATTAACCATAGGATAACCATGAAGTGAAACCTAAACCCTCTATATGCCATATGTCACATACCATGTGCCATATGCCATATGTCTAAGGACACTGGAGCAAAACCCAAATTTTAGGGCCTTGGGCCACTAAATGAAGGAATTACCTAAGTATGGAGCTAAGGAGCAAAGGTACTAAAGCATAGAGCAACTCCCAAATGTACAGCCTAAGGAGAAGAGGGATAGGAGTACGGAGTGACTTGGAATAGTCCTAGAGCATCCAACGTCCTAATGCCAAGACCAACTTGCAAAACGGAGCTAAATAAAATTTGGCATTATTACAACATACTAGTGGTCTAATGCAAGGATATAAATACTCTATCACCTAGCATGGTATGAAACTTGGGTTTAAACCCAAGCCGGATGTAAAACAAAAACAGGCACACAAGCAAGAGTTAGATTATATCTCAAGTTGGTCAGCCATACCCAACCTACCCACTATCTCTACTATACATTTAAAACCAACACCTCTCCCTCTCCCCCTTAAGAAATGCACATTTTGGGCTCACCTTTAGCCACCCTTAGTACCAAGAGTTAGTCTTTAAGAACTCGAAACTTACTAAATATAGAATGGCGTTAGATTGTGAATTTGGAACTATGACCAACACCATTGTGTTCTATAGATATGCCAAATTACCAAATTTAGACATTTTCCATAAATAGCAATTAAGACTGAATGGAACTAACACAAGATGCATAATAACAAAGGTGTTTGGCAGACATGATAAACTATCATCTGGTGAATATTAAGGGAGTTTAGTCCCTCAATATTCACTAAATGATAAGTTACCATGTTTGCCATTGAGGGACCAAGCTCAATATCACGGGGGCTCTAACACTAGTAAGTGCAAGCTAATGGCAAGAGTTTCTCAAACTAGGCCAAATCTGTTCATCAAGAAACACATAGGAGTTCTTACTTCATGTTTATCTGATTTAAATACATGGGTATTGAGTAGTTTCTCAACTAGCTCAAGTGGGAATTATAAAAGGAACCAACTGTACTAACCTCCTACTGTGATGATAGTAAGGAAAGAGTGTTCGTAAGGACTGGCTGATAAATATCTTTCAATACCCAAAGTCATATTTGCGATAATATAAAACATTATTATGTGACTAAAAAGTTGCATATGTCTTTCTATTAGCTGGAAATGTGATATGATGTTATCCAGTATGCATGTAGTTGTATTTGGTGTTCGTCCTACAAAAGGATACTTGAAGTTGATTGCAACTTTCCATCCATTTGAGTTAGTGGCATTTGATCTAATAAAGCCTTTTCCATAGTTGATTATTAGCAATGATTATGTCATTATTACTTTTGACTACTTAACTTGTTAGGTGGAAGTTGATGGTCTTGTTAGTGCATTTGCAATTTCTATTAGATACTTCCTCCTTGATTGAGTAGTGTTCTAACATTTCTATCTAAAGAGGATTCTTTCAAATAATAGTTTTGCATTTATGATTGAGGCATTTCACGTTTTAATATTTAGGTTGGGCATACACCACACTTTTAGAAGTGTTTATCATCCAGAGATAGCTAGTTTGGTGTAATGGACCTTCAAATGGATGATTGTAAAGTATGTGAATTTTCAATATTTACATTGAAATTATTATTTGCTATCTCTTCGATATGCAAAAGTATAGAGTTTTATTGATGCTTCACTATATAAACTTATATCATTAAAGTCCAATATTACCAATGGAGTTGAGCTTACTTTCACAATTGCCACAACCTACTAATATGAGGTTTTGGGATTAATATTTGACAAGCTTTCTTCCACTTGTCCAAATAGAGTCTACTACTTAGACAGAGTACAAATGGGACAATAATGGCACTACAACATCATGTTAAACTTCATAAACTTGATGATCCTTTCCACTGAACAAGGAACTCTTTAAACATACTATGTACCATAAAATTGGGAAAATGGACTAATACCAAGTTATCCACTTTATACTCTATAGGTAGATGATGATGGAGTTAAATATGCCAATCCTCTAAAAATTATACATATACAATGATTAAAATTCTTTATACAAAGGGATCAAGAACAATTAATACCACCTATAAATCCACTAGTGCCTCCTCCTAATATTCCTTCAAATCCCAGCCCATCAACCAGAAAACCTTGACTATCTTCCATTCTTCCGAAAGGAGAGGATGATATAAGGTCCAAGTGTATGGCTACAATGCCATATACTAATATTAACGACTATACATTAAGATTAATGTAGTGGGATTTTGATAGCCATTAGACTGGTTTCAATCTAAATTGCTCGCTTTTGTATATAAGCTAGTTTTGGGTTAATTGATATGCACATTATTGTGTTCCCTTTTCATATTCTATGCACTCACACAATTTTTTTATCTAATCTATAATGCATAAAAAAATAAGAATACTTATATATAATATAAATTTTAATAATAAAATGTTAAAGTGGAGCTTGTTGCTTGTAAGTGCCAACTAGAAGAGGTGATAGACAATGCTACAAGAGAAGGCTAGGGTGAGTGAGTTGCACAAAGCTCCCTATGCCCACAATCTTCTTTCTACTTAAGAGAAATTAGCTATCTTTTGGGATGTCTAGTGCTAACGAGGACATTAAGTAAGCCATAGGTATGACCAAGTAGATTGCAACTAAATGATAATATTCCAAAGATCAAATAATCACATATATTTTGTCAATTGATCCACTATAGCCCACATTTACTCCTTTTGCCTTGATGATCATGGCAAACAAGTTGATAAAGTGGTAAAGGTTGCAAAAGTCCCTCTGGCTTTTCCTGTGGCACCTTTATGCACTAATAGAGTTGCATTATTAACAATACTCAAGTATATCAACTTTCATATTCCTTCAATAAAAATTGCACTTAATCAATTTATATATCTTCTTTCTCCCAAAATGACTAGCCTTTAGATGATCATGATTGAAATAAAACCTAATTAATCAACATATTCACTTGTGGAAAATACACATGGTTGTTATAGTAAAGAATCTCATCCACTAGTGAAAAAAGTGCTTCCAACTAAACTCATAAAGAGACCACTTCAGCATGCTAAATTTGAGCATGCTCAACTAATTACGCAAACTTGTTAACCAATAAAACTGTCCATATATGATAACTATGAGATAAAACATTTGCTACTACATTTGATTTCCTAGACAATGCTTAATAGTAAATTCCTTAAATTTCATGATTTTGACCATCTATTGAGTTTATTTAGTGTTCAACTTCTTCTGTATAAATAAATATATAAGAGGTTTATGATCTATCAATAACATGAACACTACACCATAAAAATAATATCTCTATGTTTGCAAAGTATAAACAGTTAAAAACAACTCACATATGTAAAATATCATTGATTTACAGGATTTAAGTCCCTCTTGCATGGTACTAATTGTTTTTTTAGCATTTGCAATGTTATGGACTTGAGCAAAAATTTTAGCATTCCCTTGTCAATGGACTTACACAAAAGTTTAACTTATATAAACCCCAGACAATAAAAGGGAGAGGACCAAGAAGAGCAAGATGAAGAGGCCAATGGATCCCAGAATCTGGAGGTGGCTTCCTCGTGATATTCAACACCAGCTCATCACTTTCCTCACTCTTTGCTCTCTCTCCAAGGATTGGCACTCAGCAATCTACCCGGCAGCACCCTTGGCAACACCAGTAAGATTCGCATCTCAGCCAATGGCTCCTGGAAGGTGTTGACTCTCTGGCTTCCAAAGGCAAGCCAAGTCTTCACCTGGAACGCTTTTTTGGAGGTTTGGTATTGATGAGCGTCAAGGAAAAGTACTTCATTGTCCTGAATCCAATGCTACACGGCAGGCAAGAGCTGCTTCCGCAGCTGGACAAACAGTATCATCGCCATGGAGTAGTCTTCAGTGCCATTCAGTCAGCGCCATCCAGCTGCAATAGATCTTGTTTTGTTGTCATCTTGACTTGCATTGCTGGCAACCTGCTGATGCACCTGTATGATTCGAAGGACACGACTTCGACAGCAGCAAGTTGCTCCAGGACGATCATCTGTACTTCTTGACCGTTTCACTGGGCGTTGTCACAACACTCAAATCATTCAACGTGTGGAACCCCAAGGCTACCCTCAAAACTGTGGCATTTCATCCTTTCGTGCTCGCTTTGATTTGCATCAGCTCCTGCCTCTCTTGCTCGCAACTATTAGTATCGAGATGTATACACCAGAAACCAGATGGTAATCATGTTGAGGGCTACCCGTGAGCGCCCGATAGCCCAAGGATCTGAGCAGAACCGAATGGTAGTAAATGAATGAAGTAGAGAAACGTATCTTATCATTTCTGATATAGAGAATTCCATAGTTCCATCACCTGTAAAAGACGATGGCAATTGTCAGAAACTGGAAGCTCTTAATAAGCTGTCAGTTTTTACTGTTTCGGTTTTGTTTGCTCTTCGACTGTTAAAGCTGCTGATGACTTCCTTCTCGGTAAGAAGACTCATCCTTTTGCAAGTTATGTGAGGTTGACGAGACATTTCTAACAAGTGACTGATATCTGTAAGTTGCGACATTACTTACTTTCACCAGATGGTTTCGTGGCAATACAAAACGCGAGACCACCACCTGTGTGCACAGCCCTGAGTTCAAAGCACATATTGCGTCCAAGCCTTGACACAAAAAACCTTAAAAAACATGCCCTTCAAATGGAAAATTACTCCTACAAACATACCAACACAATTGCAGCTTCCACAGTTGATGGATTTTCAGCAAGACGAATAAGTGGTCCTCCCATTTCGATTCCTGAGCAAAGAAATGTTTCACAGAAACGAGTGAAGGAGAAATAATTTGGGAAGGTCAAAACTGTTGCAACTTGCGAGCTGCCCGCGACGATTCTAGCTCGGGATGTTTCTCCTTCTCTTGTCTAGAACCAACCACTCTTCTCTCTAAATACTTTCAAAACACAGGAATCACGCAACCACACTCCACTGAGCAGTAAAAGGTCAATGACACGGGTATGGCTGCAAACACAGCTTTAGCCTCATCAAGATGCCCTTCTTGGGTTCTTGCTGCAAGTATAGGCCATTACATCCCTCTCAGCCATTTTGACAAAGACTCTCGGAGCTTTTTTTTTGAGGTGTATCCATGGAACATGATATTACAGAAAACCAAATTTCGATCAAAGCCATGATCGAATATGTCCAGATGCCCGTTTTGGGCATATGCTGCTGATGATGTGGCATGTAATTATGACATCTCGTGGAACGCGCGTACGCCCAGGCGGGTGATCTCGATCACGCCGCGAAGATCTTCTCGTGCGCGATGCCGGAGAGAGATCTCGTCTCCTGGACAGCGATGGCACCTATGCGCACGCCGGCTTCCCCGACCACGCGTCGGCGATCTTCGACGCCGTCCCGGAGAGGAATCGTGTCTCGTGAGGCGTGGCGCTGCCGGTGGAGATCTCCCAGAAAGCCGAGGGGATTGGGGGGGACGAGATCTCCTTCGATTGCTTGCTGCTTGGATCCAGCCACGCCAGGAGATTGCGCGAGGGCTGCCACTACTTTCGATCCATGGAGCTGGATTTTGGGATGGTCCCGAGCAAGCAGCATTTCCAGTGCGTGGTGAGCTTGCTGGGGCGGGGTGGCCACGCGGACGAGGCGCGGAGCTTGGTCTCGGCCCCCGACATTGTGAACTGGCGGTCGCTGCTGTCGGCGACCGGGAGACAGGGACTTTGCATTGACGCTTGGAGGTTGGCCAGGACCCATTGACCAAGAAGAAACCCTCGCCTACAAAATTGGAGAGAGGGAACATACTCTTCCAAGATGTTTGGAATCAAAGACACATCGAGGAATTCGACATTTACTTGAGAAGACGCAAACTTAACCAGAATAGTCGACAGATTTTTTGTAAGCAAAATTGACAGATCCAAGGCTCCGGGAAGTAAGCAGAGACATATGTACAAAATGCTTAGCCCTGCACAGCGCAAGAACGAGCTTAGCAAAAAGAAAAAAAAAGTAAAAAACGAACAATCAGGAAAATATCTTACGTTTGAACCTGTGTGGACGACCGCTGGGACTTGTGTCACGGGCATCCGAGTTACTCGTTTTTCTTCTCCATGGCTCTCTTTGCGAGTTCGTATCCCGCAAAGTTCATAGCTCCCAGGGGCGCGATCCAGAAGAACCTGGGAACGGCGCCCTTGAAGAGCGCGAGGAGCCCCTCCTCGCTGACGATCTTCACTGTGACCGAGCTCATCGTCACGGGGATGCCCGGAGGCGATGTCATCATCCGTGTCTTCATGACGTCGAATGGAGTCGTAAACACGGCGGCGAGACCGCCCGAGAGGCCTCCTATCGCGATTACCTCCCATGGTGCCAATTCTCTCTTGATAACGTTCTGGACAACCTGTAAAGAAGAAAGAAATAAGATGCTTGGTCTCGAGCGAGAGAGTTCATTTACCTTTTTGGCTTCCTCGTAGATCATCATTCCAGCCACATAGAACGGCACTTCACGGCACAGTGTTGCTCCTGTCCCTCGGAAAAATCCTTTCCACCCGTCCTTGCGAAGTGTTCCAGCGATCGCGACTCCAACGTTGTCGTAAAGACCAGCTTGTAGTCTTTGTTTCAGAACTTCGCAGGGGATTCGAATTGCGGTACCGAGGAATGTGCTACAGAATGACGCAAGAGATTGTACCTGGAAGAACAGCAGCGGCATTAGTTGGCCACAGGAAAACGGCAACGGAGATCAGACCTGAAGCTCGGATACATTTGGAGCCACGTTGATTAGCAACAGCTTGCTAGCTTCAAAAATCCCAGTTCGAAGACCATGACTACAAACAGACATAAATGTGTTAAATGAAGAGAAGAGAAAAACTCGGAAAACATTACCTCGAAAACTGGCCGATAATTGCAGGAGCAGAACCTCGGTACAAGCCTCTGATCCCGATGTTAGGAATGTTTGATATTAACTCTGAAAAGCTAAGAGTTGAGGACGCCTGTACTCTAGTCTGCACGGAAAGCAAAAGCACGAGTCAGACAACGCTCGCCATGAACAAGAACGTTCATTGCTCTTATAGTATTCACAGATACCAAAGCCCCAGGCAAAGTAAGAGAGAGGGTTAAAGCGTGCCTTTAGAGTGTCAAGCGGGTGTAGCAAGCTAGTCGATAAAGCGCAAGCCAAGCCACCAGCCAACGCAGATTTGAGGACGCTACCGGCAGGAACTTCTATAGGAGGAGACATGGGAACAACGGTTGCAGCTTCATACCAGACCATCCTGCAATAGAGCCAAAATATTAAGAACAAAAAACTGCACACAGAGCCTTGTACCTCGGATCATCGAATAAGCGTTCAGGCGGAAGGAGCACCAAGAAGTTTCTGAACTGGCCATACGTGATGGAGCCTTCGGTATCCGAGTTGAGAATGCGCATCATCGCGGCGGCGTTTTCTTCAGTGGCCGGAAGACCAGCATTGCGGAGAAGTGTCAAAACCTGTCCCTTTTGCAAGGTCCCGGACTTGCTGACACTCAGGGAATTGAAAGCTCGAAGCATGACTGACTCCTTCTGTTCCATCAGCGTCAGGAACTCGCTCCAGCCAAACGATTTCTTCAACCAATGCTTCTTGGTTCTTCTCAAAAACTCCCGAGCATAACGCTGAGGCAAACGCCTTTTCCTCATTGCCAGCTCCAAGTCCTCCAGAGTAACTTGACCGTCTTTATCGCGGTCAAGCTCATCAAACAATCTTCTCCCTGGAAACACAGCACAATAAGAAGAGAGTAAAAATCGAAAGCGGCTCACCTTCAGCTTCTGTATACTTGAAGAAATCTTCGACTGAGTACAGCTTTCTCTTGTCCGGAAAACTTTGAGGCGCTTTTCCTAGCAGTGGAACCAAGTCCATAATGTTCTCGATGTTTGGCAGCTTCACACTGAAACGAGGAATTCCACCTCTCGTGCGGTTCGTTTCAAACTGACTCTCGAGGGGGCTCTCTTCCTCGTAAGGTGACGGTTCTATAATGCTGGGCTCTCCTTGTACTCGTGCAAAGGCAGCGCCTTTCTTAAACCCGAAAATCTTCGTAAACGCAACGACGTCCCGCAGCATAAACCTCAGGAACACGGAGTTCTCCAGAAGAGTTTTTACGTCGAGTCTGCGTTCCATCGGACTGTCACGCGATGCCGGCTCCACCACATGAACAAGGAAACCTGGAAAAAGCTTAGAGACCGGCGATGCATTTTCTTCCTTGCTTTCATCCGTTGCGACAGGAGCTTGCGTCACCTTCCTTGCAGGAACAAAGCTCGAGAACGTCCGGAAGAGGAACCCAGCGTGATGATCAGCAGCATTCACCACGGCGTTGCTGGCCCGAAAAACTGGATTGTAACACTGCGGCTGCTCGTCTCGGACCAAACCCCCGGAGCTCTTCTGGAAATGTTTAATCCCATCCAAGGGTAAGGACAGCCGGAGGAAATCGAAGGAACCCTGTTCCTTGACGCTGCCCTTCGCACCGCTCTCTTCTGCGGCCCCTGCCCAGCTCTTGATGGGCAGCCCAACACTGGACAAGCTCGCCGAGAGCTGCTCGGTGAATTGCCCTAGAAAGGCTTGAATTTCCTGTTTCCCACATTCTAATCGATCTAGCTTGAATCGATTGACGAGCAAGACCTTGTAGACGAGATGGCTTTCAACTGAATCGAATGCGTGCTCGATCTGCCACGCCCTATCCTTGTCGCTGGGGGTATTCCTCATCTTTTAGGCCGCTCCAACCACGGCATGGATCCTGCAAGAACGCCAATGCAGCTACGCAATCAGCCGCTCACCTCAAGAAATGCGCGGCGCCAAAACCCTCGCAAAACCCTGGCAGCTCGAAATTGTGTCCAATCTCCGCGCGATCGCCCGCGGCCAGAGATGATTTCCACGCTTCCCTAGCGATTGCGCGCCCTGCCGATCGAAATATCCAATGCCGCCCTAAAATCTCCCAAGCATGGGCGCCACACAGGGAAGCCGCCCAAAAGAAAATAGCAATGGATAAGCACCCCAAGGTATTTCTTCCCTAGCCATAGCCGTAATTTTTACTTCGACTGTCATGACACGTGGCACCTTGCAGATCACGCCGCGTGGACAAAATGCGGACGTGGCGCAATTATCTTGTGGGGTTCATCTCAAGTTGGCCCGAGCGATGGAATACCAAACCAAAGAAAAAGGTTTAGTTTGGTCTATCAAGAACATATACAATGAATCAAGATTTTTTCAGCTATATAAAATAACTCTTTCATTTTTAGCAAACGCTAAGCAAAGCCTTTGACCACTAACACCAATACTTTGTTCAAGGGGGGGAAGTAATAGGTCCAAATTAAACTCAAAAATATATTAAAGCATGGATTTAAGGTAACCTACCCTAAAGGCTCATGATGGAGTTAGTATGGTGGAGCTTTTGAGGTAGTTCAAGAGTGGTTAAATGGTCAAGAGGAGCTATAGTATAATCTAAGTGAGGTTGTTTTGTTATTTAATAATGGGTCATAACACTTAACCACTCCTTAGCCCCCATTTTGGAACTTGCAAGAACTCAACGTAGCAGTTTGTAGCAGCAACTCGTGCCTAGAAGCATAAGGCCATAGCTGCCCTGGAATTAGATGGAAAGGCAGATCCAAATCCCAAGGATTTTGCTCCAATGATACTCACGGCATACAACCTATTGTTTCCTTCTATTTTTCCACTAGATCCAGCACACTAAAATGTCTTCTAGGACCAGATACTTACACTAGAAGACATAACGGAAAACACTGTTTAGCACTTGCTTGACATCTAAGTATTTCTCTCGCTCACTGATGTTTTGTAAGTAACTCCAGGAATCGGGCAATCATAGGTAATGGCTAGAGCATTTGGCCTGGCTCTTTCTCCCATTCTACTAGCACATCCAGTCCAGGCTGTGAGCAAAAAGGAGTCCTCAAATCTAAGAGCATTCATTATCCCAACAAGTATGGAATCTACTACCAATACTTTGGCCGATTCTAGATCCAACATAAACATTATCTCCTTGGATCTTGACTAATATGCTTTCCTTGGCATCTTCCTGCACTCCCCACTTCCTTGAAAAATATAAAAATTAGGAGTTAATGGAAATCCCTTTCCTTTCTTTTTCTCTCAAAACACAAAGCATTTGCTTCATACACAACAACATCATGATAACATAAAAAGAGGTTGAAGAAACAATGAAATCTTTATTGACTCCACCAAAAGATTTACTCTTGATTATGTCACTGTTCCACAAAATCCCTCCAAAGAAGTGTACAACAAAGATTTCCATGAGCAGATGATGCTCGGTGATCATGTGGAAAGCACCAATAGATCCTAAAGAGCACCCAATGGAATATGAGACATGGATCATGGAGGAGATCATCTAGAGTCTTGTCATGGAGAAATGAAGTCCAAAGTTTTTTTTCCTCCCTTGTTAACATCCCTTCTAAAGGCATCTAACTGGATTCAAATAGCAGCTCTATTATGACTAAATGCGGTACAATGGTCTAAAAAAACACTAGAAGCATCATATTGGCATGTGATATTGGACAACTACACTTACAAATCTACAATACCATTCCAAAAACAACAAACAAGGTTTTTAAGCAAGCTGCTTGCCAAGGATGTGATGGCAATACTCTATTGAATATAAAAAATTGGAACCTATCACAAAGTGATCGATGTACATGGAACCAACTTAGGCTATATTGCTGGAGTAACTGACTCCTTATTCTGGTACATGCTAAACAATCTGGACAAATACTAGTCAGATCCAAGTTTGATATCATTAGATTGTCTATTGCACATTGCCAACCCACAGATGATTCTCTAAATTGAAGCCTTCTTACAGATCCATGAATAGATGAAAGTGGCAGTGATAGTGGTGGCAAAAAAGCTAGAAAACTCGAATCTAGAATTCATCCCGCACACCCAGACCAAGATGAACATATGTAAATTCATCCCAGTCCAGCAATACATCCCCTATGTCCTCATGATGTGATGGTAGTGAGAGTAATGGAGCTTTCTCACCCATACCATCCTTGCAATGCACCCAATTACAGTCAAGAGGCCTTCCACCAAATCAGAAATGTGATTGCTATGATGGGCAAACCTCTATTGACATAACTTCATAAAAGACTGGCATGCCATCATCAATCTCCAAAACATCTAAGGCCATTGCATGCTCAAATAAATAGAGGCTACACAAGAGGCTTAGTGCAAAAAAATAGCAATAGAATAATTTTGTTTTCTTCTTCCATACTTGGCTTCTAATAAAGATGTTCTTATATAGTGTACTCTACACTATATCCATAATTTGTCCAAGAGAAAATGTTTGGTCAAAAAGGGACTGGAATATGAACTAAAATTTGTTTACATTTGATATATCAATAACATCTATACCCTATTCAAGAAATGTTTGAAGTTGATTGTATTGGACTCTAACCTCTTGAGCCACTAGGATACCCTTGAATTTGTAAATGCAAACGATGGCCATGGGTGGGCCACCTTGACAAAACTAGCCATGTACATACATTGGATCCAAAGATCCTTGGCTCATGAGTACTTACCTTGGTTATTGAGAAAGGTTTTAAGCACATCACCCCTAAACCACTCCAAATAATGAAAATCATCTATGATGCTTAGGATAGCATTGCTAGTATCATCCTAGAAGTATACATCCAGAACTAGCAAAGCAATGAGATGGCTGTAAACAGCACATCAATCATTGGGTTCAACTGGCACTCCATGCTTGCCAACTAACCCCAATGATAGATGTGATCCCTGAGACATAACAATAGCTTAAATGGATACATAAACATCTATACATTAGTGGCACTAACATAGTAGGTAATACACCTACTTTCTTTTGTGAAGTGTTAGCATAGGGAGAAGCACTAAAGCAGAAGAATAGTGAGGGCTTCTCACTTGCAATATTAGACAATAATGTCCTAGAAACTCTCGAGACAATTGTGAAGCAGTTTCTTGGGGATCTACTTCCACAGGAATTCTCACAAACCTCCCATATCTTACAGGAATATATAAGGGGCACAAAAACAAGATGCACTAGCTCATGAATATGGATGAGTGTGTGTTTTCAGAAATCAGTATATGCCTAACAACTGTCCTTAAGGGAATATAGGATGAAATGTGGTAGATGATTTCTATGCATAAGTCAAGTTCTTTGGAGGAAAGATGAATGCATGTTGGAACCTTGAATCCATGCAGGAATTTGCCATTAACCTCCCCAATAGAATTATAACAATCTTTACTAGTGACATTACTAAATACTATAAAGTAATCCCCTTGGAGGGAGACCAAGGCTTCACCATAGCCACGACACACCTTATCAATCTGGCCTTCACACATCAGAACCACCTCCAAAATGATTTGTTCCTGAAATAGAAAAAGAATGATGATTTCAAGGAACCTCTATGCTATTCATTTGTTAAGGTTACCACAATGGAACCAATGAAGATCATTGAGTTAAACATCTTTATTATCTAGCATACATATCTTCACTTGGTTAAAAGAGTTTGGAGACAAGTCCATGGAATTTTAATGAGCTTCTCATATCCACCATTATAGTGCAATCTATATTGCTTTTACTTCGAATATAAATTTCTCATTTGGCTTGCATGAATAGACTGGTATGATTTATTTCACCTTTTTAAGCACACCTTCAGGTATATGGATAATCTAATCTCAATGAATAATTGTATGATCCTTCATTTTCTTGACCTGAACCAAACAAGTCAGAAGGGTAACCATTCTGGATCTATCCATTGCAGCAATGTAAAACAAAATGGATAATCTCTTTATTAATTTTGATGGCTCACTCATAAATCTGTCGGCTCATTTCCTAAGCCTTTCTAATCATAAGGGTTCATGGTACTTTCTTGACAATAAAGTATGACAAATGATGATCACTTCCATTCTAGATCTCAATGTCCATCCATCTAGACTCAAACCAACCTATGGTAAATGCCTCCAAGGTCATCCTTAGACAAGTCTTTGCTCTCTTCCACATGATAAACACTGCTAACAGTGTCATCCTTGAGATTGATAATCTCGTGGAATGCTTTGTAGCAAATCAATTCCATTGATATGCACTTAGATGACTCATCCTCCGTGGTCTCGACCAGATTATATTAATTGGCCTACTGACACTAATGTATACAGCTTTGATCTCTGGAGAGAGCCAATTAATCATTGACCATAGTTTGATGACTCGGAAATCTCACACCATGAGAGACATTTTTACATACCATTTCATGAATGTCTAATCCACTGTAAGCGACTAAATTTTCCATTCTACTTTAGTCACTTAACCACACCTCCGACCACTTGGAGGAGTCTCATTCACAACCTCCATCAGTCCAATTCAGGACTTGGGACTTGCTAGCCCCAAGAATGGCATCCATGCCACTCCACACTTGCACCTGGTCCAAGTGCTCCACGTGTCCGGTCCTGAGACCGACACCCAAAGGTACCACTAACATCTCGGCCCGTTACGCTAAGGCCATGGCCATTCACCTTTGCTGCACTAGTGGTTCAACACCACTTGCATCACCAACCCGTCTCTCCAAGACTGGGCCATGTGTCCACGAGTGGTCATCCTAGATCCACTCCTTAGCATCCTTAGGATGCCCACAGACCTGGGGAGTTGCCTTCCCCAAAGTCCCTTTGTCAGTTCCTACCAAGTCCCTTTCTGCCCCTGGCCGTGTTTGCCAACACTGCCACTGGATCGAGGCCCACATGCCCGACCACTAAGTCCCACGGTCCTCTGGGACTTCCTCACCACATGACTGTGTCCTTGGTCACTACCCCAGAGGACTGCTCCTCTTCCTTTCCACAGTCTGGGCCTTTGGGACAACATTTCGGAACACCGTGGCCTTACGCGAGCCACCTGGGTACTCTCCCCACCTATCGCCTTTAGGTGCTCTAGCCATGGGCTTAGAGCGAGGTTCCATTGAGCCACGCTTGGTATCCAAGTAGGTAGTGCCACCCACACTTGGACTGGGAGCATCGGCCAGTCGATCTCCCGGGGGAACTAGAGCCGGCTCTTGAACACTTCACCAAGCTACCCCGCTTGTCGGTCCGTGTTCACTCTAGTCTTGGACTTCCCAGTGGGCAGCTCATCACCCAACACTGGGTCCGGCCTTCCTGGGCCAAACTGGCCTTTTCTGGCCAAACTGGCTCCACTGCAGTCCTCCCCCCTACTATACTTTTGGGGCTCACCAAACCCCCCAGGGTCTGGGAGACGAACGCTTTGGGCTTTCACCCTCTCAGGCTCCGGACTCGGACTCAGACTCGGACTCGGACTCGGACTCGGATTCGGACTCGGACTCGGGCTCGGGCTCGGTCTCGGCCTCGGCCTCGGTCTCGGTCTCGGTCCCGATCTCGGTCTCGGTCTCGGTCTTGGTCCCGGTCTCGGTCCCGGTCTCGGTCTCGACTTCGGACTCCATCTCGGACTCCATCTCGGACTCCATCTCGGACTCCATCTCGGGTCCATCTCGGGTCCATCTCGGACTCCATCTCGGACTCCATCTCGGGTCCATCTCGGACTCCATCTCGGACTCCATCTCGGACTCCATCTCGGGTCCATCTCGGGTCCATCTCGGACTCCATCTCGGACTCCATCTCGGACTCCATCTCGGGTCCATCTCGGACTCCATCTCGGACTCCATTTCGGGTCCATCTCGGGTCCACCTCGGACTCCATCTCGGACTCCATCTCGGGTCCATCTCGGACTCCACTTCGGACTCCAACTCGGGTCCATCTCGGGTCCACCTCGGACTCCATCTCGGACTCCATCTCGGACTCCATCTCGGACTCCACTTCGGACTCCAACTCGGGTCCATCTCGAGTCCACCTCGGACTCCACTTCGGACTCCAACTCGGGTCCATCTCGGACACTCCCACGTGTCATGTGTTGGTCCTTTTGGGTCCCTTTTTGGAGCCTCGCCTTTTGCTCGCTTCGTGCTTGTTCCTCGAGCACTTCGTTGGGAGTTCCACTCCTGCTCTTGACTTTTCAAGTCGGAGCTTTTGGTCCAAACGTGTTACGCTCGTTTGGCTCTTGCTTCGGCCACTACCATGTGGCGCCCTTCCGGCTCCACTTTGGGGCCTAGGGATTTTGTGTCTCACAACTCCACCACCCATAGACAAAGTTCGATGTCCTCATCGAACGGTAAACCATTTTGTAAAGTAACACTCGTATGTGTTACCATTTCCATCCTTGGCACCTAGCCAATATTTGTCAATGGTTTGACATTGAAGGCTCACCATGCCTTTTGCATATGCCTCAATGGTTTGACACCAAAGGCTCACCATGCCTTGTCCATCCTTTAAGGAGCGTAGTCTCTCCAACTTAGAGACTGATTGGACCACATGTAATGGTTCTCTCCTTTTATTGGTTTAGTTCTCGCAAAACCTCTTAGAGACCCTTCTCTAAGTCAATCCCACTACTCCTTCTCGAGTAGTCTCAATTTCCATCTATTGAATGTTTGCACCTTGGAACTTTTACTCTTTTGACTTTTTGGGAGTCAATTTCCTAGGTGTCTCCAACACCTTGCATTGCACAGATTGTGCAACTCCACTTCCCTATCCTAGGAAGTTCATTACTTGAGGGCACCATCATCCTCTCTTCTATTTCGTGCCACCTTGGTCAAAGTTCCATTTATCATACTTTGTGCTAGGGCTGTCCATGGCCCTATCATTTGGCTACCTTACCGCTCCCTCACTTGGAGCCTTTACTTCGCCAAATTGGAGCACTTAGGAATCTGTCCTTGAAAGTCTGCTTCCTTTCCCACAAGCTGTTAGCATCAAACACATTAGTGTTCCTTGGCTAACTTTGCCATTTGGATCCCTTCCATTAAATTCCATGGCCCAAACTTTGGCCACTAGTCCTTTGCTCCTATCCTTGGTTGTTGCACCCAGCAACATCGGATCGCTACCTCCATTTTTGAGGTATCCTTTCGGTTCCATAGCAAAGACTCTTCTTTGCCAAGTCCGGAGGATGTTCACCCCTAGTATGTCTCTTTAGCATATTCTGCTATGGGCTCTATCCATGGCCCAACTTCGTGACCCTCCCATGGGTCTTTTATAGAGACTACTTTCCTCGGACTTACTATGCCATCGGACGGACATAGTTTATTTCCCTTAGGTGCTCTTCCCACTTGGTCATCACGACCAAGCCACACCATCTTAAACAGTTCAATTTCAACATTTTGAACCAGGAACTTCATTCCTTAGCCAACCAAGGACCTTGTCCTTATCTGGCCATAAGATCACCTAGTGATCTCACCTTGGCACCTCAACAGAGTTGCCAAGAGGTACTTGGTCTTCTAGACCTCCAAGTTGTTGACTATAACCCCGGGGGCATCCCCCACACTTGGCGGTGCACCCAAGCTAGCCCTTACGGCCAAGGGTTCATAACAACTGAGATTAGGTGTCCCCATCTCACTCACCACGACCTTGGTGCCACTTGCACCAAAGCGTTCAAGTTAGATATGCCGAGCTTTCACACTAAGCAATCTAACCGTGCATCACGACTCCGAGGCATCCCTCGCTTGGCGGTGTGCCCAAACCAGTCTCCCCACTGAGAGTCCATGACCACCGAAATATGAGTGTCCTCATATTCCAAACCATCACCACGCCCTAGTGATTTGGGACTCGAACCCAAGCACTAGAGGGTCGGGACTCGAACCCAACCTCCGTATATGCATCTACGGACGGCATCACACTAGATGCCTGGCGTGCACCAACCTATTTTTAAAGCGCGCTACAGATCACAGCTTAGGAACCTAGTTCCTCCACACTGCCAAGTCCTCTCACTTGACATGTCTGTGATCATGCATGGAATCCTCCATGCTCGGCCCCATGGCCCACCCTTTTTGAAGTTATCACCTTCAACTAGGGTCTTTGTTTCCCCGACGTGCCAATCTCACTTGGCAAGTCCTCCGACCATTGTAACATGGTTCCTGCATAAGTGTGAAAGTCCTTGACCATCGACTTTCGTTCAAAGCCCTCTCTTTGAACACTCGGGAACTACTTCCCTAACCTTGATAACCTTGCCTCATGGCAAGCTTCAAGACCACGCTTCTGCTGCGCCACTCTGATTTCGCGCGTTCCATGAACCATTTACACTTGGCCTTTCTAGGTACTATGCTACCTAGAATCGTCTTTGGGAACCTTGAAGGAACTCTGTCCCTCAGCTTGCTAAGGCCTCCCCTTTCGCAAGCTTTATAGTTGCCATATAGTCTAACATGGATAATTCCATATTTTAGACTCTCCATGGCATCACGGTTGCTAGCAACAACATCCTCGAGCACCCTCTTGATTCTCCACTCCCAACTTTCATAACCACTGTTGGATATGCCCTTTGATTTCTATGGTTCGATTCCATCCCAATACTACTTGCCTTTGGCTTCACACCTTTCCTTCGGTCATTCTCCTCCAGACCGGGAGGATAGCTTTGCACTTTCTATCATGCCTTAGCAAGTATTCTTAGGGATGAACCTACCCAATAGCCTAGGGAGTGGTTCCTCAATCCGGGTATGCTCACCTTATAATCCCACACACTGGGGTTACATTGTTGCTTATGGGCCTTTACATGCCCATCACTAGCCTTGCCAAAATTCCATTTTTGGCTTTGTCCAACTTGGGTAGACAGTCCTCTCCTATCTCCGCAACCTTGGACATTTGGATAGCACCTTCTATCCATCATTCGCTAGGGACTTAGTCCCTTGGGCTTTATCCATTGCCCTCGCGACATCAAACACCACCTTCTGGTGTTCTAGAGTGTTCGGGTGTCCCAATGATGGCTTTCTTGACAATGAGTATTTCCTTTTATGACATTGACTTACTATATCGCAACATAAGCAACTTATCCCCCGTAAGGGTATATCCGACTTCCCTATACTAGAAGTCTTGGGTAGCTACCTTCTACCCGTTTAACCAGTTATTTTGCACCTCTTGCTTAGTTGCCTCATAGTTGTCAAGTCCTACAACTCATTGCTTGGTGCTTTCACACCTCCATCATTATCTGGGTCACCACGCTCCAACTGCATGCTCTGCAGCTTAGGCTATGCCATTCCCATTTCCATTGGGATTCCTTTGGCAAGGGGTTCTCATGAACCCACCAACATAGCCTCAAGGTATCACACCTTGGCACATTTGGTGTCTCCACACCATCGGCTCCACGAGCCTACCTCTATGATATTTCCCTTCGTGTCTAAGTCTTTGCCAAGACCAACACCGCTCTTTCTCATGCCAACTATCTGTTAGCACTGCCCCATAGAGGTCACACACAACTTTATGTCAAAGTTGTTTTCTTCTGGGAACACCCTTCCCATAACTTTAGCATGGCACATTTTGCCATCGATAAGATACCCTCTGTTCTCATCCTTGGATCCTATGATCCCCCCCCATCCTTTGTGGGGTACAACACACCTCAGTCCAAATGCTTCCATCAGTCCTTTTAGGACCATCCCTTGACTCTACTTGAGTCATCTAGCAGTTTTGGACTTGGTTAATCCACAGACCCGTAAGGTCCTACTTGTGAGGCACTAGCTCACTGGAATACACTTCTTGCATTCCTGTCCTACTCAAAAGGACTATTTTCACAAGTGTTACTCCGACACTTGATTTTGTTCTCTGGGGGCAACCTTTGCCCCTTAGGACTACTTGTCCATGTGATGAGAATACCAACTCATCCACTTAATACACCCCCAACTCCTTGGGTTGTTCCAGCATTTATTAGAGGTAGCCCCGGCTACCATTTCAAGGACTTGAGTCCTCTTCCGTATTTGACCTTCCACGGTCATTACCTTTGGTCTCACATTCATGAGCACCAACCTCAACTATATGAGGATAATCTTGTGACTCCTTTATTGTTTTGGAGTCTCTATCTTTCCCGTGATCCCAACTTTAGTTGTTTACCACAACAACCTAAGCCAATTTGCTGAGACAAATGCTCATCCGGATCACATCCTCAACTCAATGAGGAAAACCTTGCACTGTTCCCAAGATCCCAAAGTCGTTCCATTATTGGCCCTTTTCTATCCACCACCTCGTCTACAAGTTCACACATGAACTGTAATGGAGAGCCATGTCTTCCAGACTTGCTACTCCTCAAGGATAGGCCCACTCCTCGGACCTTCCGATGCCAACACTAGTGGTGATATACTTGAGCACCAATAAAAGTCGGACTAAGGAACAGCTCCGATACCAAATTGTAAGCGACTAAATTTTCCATTCTACTTTAGTCACTTAACCACACCTCCGACCACTTGGAGGAGTCTCATTCACAACCTCCATCAGTCCAATTCAGGACTTGGGACTTGCTAGCCCCAAGAATGGCATCCATGCCACTCCACACTTGCACCTGGTCCAAGTGCTCCACGTGTCCGGTCCTGAGACCGACACCCAAAGGTACCACTAACATCTCGGCCCGTTACGCTAAGGCCATGGCCATTCACCTTTGCTGCACTAGTGGTTCAACACCACTTGCATCACCAACCCGTCTCTCCAAGACTGGGCCATGTGTCCACAAGTGGTCATCCTAGATCCACTCCTTAGCATCCTTAGGATGCCCACAGACCTGGGGAGTTGCCTTCCCCAAAGTCCCTTTGTCAGTTCCTACCAAGTCCCTTTCTGCCCCTGGCCGTGTTTGCCAACACTGCCACTGGATCGAGGCCCACATGCCCGACCACTAAGTCCCACGGTCCTCTGGGACTTCCTCACCACATGACTGTGTCCTTGGTCACTACCCCAGAGGACTGCTCCTCTTCCTTTCCACAGTCTGGGCCTTTGGGACAACATTTCGGAACACCGTGGCCTTACGCGAGCCACCTGGGTACTCTCCCCACCTATCGCCTTTAGGTGCTCTAGCCATGGGCTTAGAGCGAGGTTCCATTGAGCCACGCTTGGTATCCAAGTAGGTAGTGCCACCCACACTTGGACTGGGAGCATCGGCCAGTCGATCTCCCGGGGGAACTAGAGCCGGCTCTTGAACACTTCACCAAGCTACCCCGCTTGTCGGTCCGTGTTCACTCTAGTCTTGGACTTCCCAGTGGGCAGCTCATCACCCAACACTGGGTCCGGCCTTCCTGGGCCAAACTGGCCTTTTCTGGCCAAACTGGCTCCACTGCAGTCCTCCCCCCTACTATACTTTTGGGGCTCACCAAACCCCCCAGGGTCTGGGAGACGAACGCTTTGGGCTTTCACCCTCTCAGGCTCCGGACTCGGACTCGGACTCGGACTCGGACTCGGACTCGGATTCGGACTCGGACTCGGGCTCGGGCTCGGTCTCGGCCTCGGCCTCGGTCTCGGTCTCGGTCCCGATCTCGGTCTCGGTCTCGGTCTCGGTCCCGGTCTCGACTTCGAACTCCATCTCGGACTCCATCTCGGACTCCATCTCGGACTCCATCTCGGGTCCATCTCGGGTCCATCTCGGACTCCATCTCGGGTCCATCTCGGACTCCATCTCGGACTCCATCTCGGACTCCATCTCGGGTCCATCTCGGGTCCATCTCGGACTCCATCTCGGACTCCATCTCGGACTCCATCTCGGGTCCATCTCGGACTCCATCTCGGACTCCATTTCGGGTCCATCTCGGGTCCACCTCGGACTCCATCTCGGACTCCATCTCGAGTCCATCTCGGACTCCACTTCGGACTCCAACTCGGGTCCATCTCGGGTCCACCTCGGACTCCATCTCGGACTCCATCTTGGACTCCATCTCGGACTCCACTTCGGACTCCAACTCGGGTCCATCTCGGGTCCACCTCGGACTCCACTTCGGACTCCAACTCGGGTCCATCTCGGACACTCCCACGTGTCATGTGTTGGTCCTTTTGGGTCCCTTTTTGGAGCCTTGCCTTTTGCTCGCTTCGTGCTCGTTCCTCGAGCACTTCGTTGGGAGTTCCACTCCCGCTCTTGACTTTTCAAGTCGGAGCTTTTGGTCCAAACGTGTTACGCTCGTTTGGCTCTTGCTTCGGCCACTACCATGTGGCGCCCTTCCGGCTCCACTTTGGGGCCTAGGGATTTTGTGTCTCACATCCACACATGGGAATATCAAATACTATGTCCACTCAAACACAACCAAAGAAGTTTTAATGGTTTACCAAGTCTGTCACCTTTGCACATAAGACAAAGAACTAGGGCACCAAGCACTAACCACACTAGGCCACTTTTGTAATTCTTGCAAAACAAGATTTTGATAGAACAAAAAAACACAGAACAATCATAGCATTACATTCATGATAGAACATTATTTTTAGTCTCGATCATTGCTATTTGTGCATCAAAGATTACACCATCTCACTAATCAAATAAGATGAGAAAATGAGATACACAATGTATTATCTCATTCAATGTGGTAGAAATAACACTCTTGCACTTTGGATTCCTAAAAAATCCTACACTTGAAAGAATTGTTATACAGGTAAGCAAACCTAGACTAATAGATATGAAGTGATGGGACAAACCCTAAACTAGGGTTTCTTACCATTCTCCACCACCAACACATTCACCAAGAGCGCATCCACAAGCAAAGCAAAGTTGGGCAACAACAAGGCTGTGTTTTCACTAAACCCCACACCTTTATGCCCGACCAAGCCAAGATCAATAGCCACTTCATCATGCATTACAAAAATGAGTAGCACACACAAAGCATAGTTCTAGGTCTTGTCCAAAATGAGCTATCACCCAGGATCTCACAGCAAAAAAGCCGATACCCACAATAGTGACGTTTAAGCTAGCACTGATTTTGCACAAGTAAAGCTCCATGGTGCTTACTATTCTAGTGTTTAACTCCCCCACATTAAAAGCCAGGATACAATTGCACTAGACAACAAGATTCATGAAGCGACAAAAAGCAATCAAGTTGAGCACCTTCTTTAGAGTTGAAATACACAAGGTGCAATAAATGCCCAGTCATAGGATAAGTCTAGAGGTAATCCTAATCTAAAATAAACTTCTTGTGAGGGTAAAGTATTTGCCACATGCTCTAGGACACACAAAAAAATGCCTAAAAATGCCTTAACACTTCCTCTATACTTAACAAGTTATGGAAATGACTTCCTATTGACCAAATGTTGCTCAAACAAAGAAGAAATGAACAAGGGAAGAAATGAACTTTCTTGCAAGGGTACTCACTCATTAACACTTTTCTGAGCTCTAAGATAAGTTTATAAGAAGATACTTGTGGCAAAATCAATGAAAGAATAAAATCCTTCTTCACAACCCAAACAAGAAAAATGCATTAGCAGAAAATAAGCTTAAAATATGAAACTAGATGCAAATGAAGCCTAAAACTATGAAAAAACTTTTCCTAAAAGTAGCCTTCATAAAAAAAACTCGAAGAAATTTGCTCCATTCTCTCAATTATGGCAAGTACTTACCTCAAAAGAAAAACACAACAAATCTCATACTATAAATCTCATAAAATCACACTCTTGGGCTTGGGAGAAAGCTCTCCACCTCCTCTATAGCTCTAATATTGGAAATTTCCTGCTAGGAAACAATGAAAAACTCAAAAACCTTTCCTCATGTTTGAAATAAATAAGCATGAGAGAAAAATTGCTCCAAATCACTTTAAATTGACTCAAATCTTGCATTCAAACCTTCTAAAGAAATTTCATGAGTAAACCTATCAAAAGAGCCCAAAAAAAATTAAAATGGTGATATATCCAACTTGTGCCAAGCTTCTAAGTTATTGTTGTGTGCGCTGTGAAGAAGTGAAAGCTATATATGCTGATTCTTACATAAACTCTAGGAATTCTTGATGCTCAACCAACAAGATCTACAAGCCTATGATTGCTATTTCTTGAATTGATTCTCTAATAAGCCATAAAGAGAAGAAAAATTGATTTATTTTGTGCATAAGGAAAGGAAACTCAAAGAAATTTGAGCATGGTGCCTAGAATTTTTCAGTCAGGTACATCTTGTAAGCAATTAATTCTTCCATTCTACTTAATCACTTAACCACACCTCCAACCACTTAAAGAAGTCTCATTCACAGCCTCCATAAATCCAATTTAGGACTTGGGGCTTGCTAGCCCCGATAATAGCATCCAGGCTACTCAACCTTTGCACTTGGTCCAAATGCTTCATATGTTCAATCCTATGACCGACACCCCAAGGTACCATCGACATATCAGCCCGTTATGCTAAAGCCATACCCATTCCCCTTGGTCCCACCGATGGTTCATCACCACCTACATCACAGTTCTGTCTCTCAAAGACTAAGCCATCCATCCCTATGATGATCATCCTAGATCCACTCCTTAGGCCCACAAGGCCCATAAGCCCACAAACCTCACAAACCTGACCACTAAGTCCCACTTCCTCATCACATGACTGTATCCTTGGTCATTACACTAAAGGACAACTCCTCTTCCTTTTCATAGTCTAGGACTTTGGGATAACATTTCGGAACATCATGGCCCTATACAAGCCTTATTGGTACTCTTCCTACCTTCTGCTTTTGGGTGCTCTAGCCATGGGCTTAGAGTGAGGTTTTGTTGAGCCACACCAAATATCCAAGTAGGTAATGCCACCCACGCTTGGACTGAGAGTATCAACCATTTGATCTCCTAGAGGAACTAGAGCTAACTCTTGAACACTTTACCAAGCTACCCCATTTATAGGTTCGTACTCACTCTAGCCTTGGACTTCCTAGTGGCTATCTCATCACTCAACACCTAGGTACAACCTTCCTAGGCCAAAATAGCCTTTCCTAACCAAATTGGCTTCACTAGGGTCCAACCCCTACACTCTCTCTACTATACTTTTGGAACCCCCTATAGCCACCCCCAGGGGACGATTGCTTTGGGCTTTCATCTACAGCTCGTATTAGTATTCTAACTCGAACTTGGACTTAGTCTCCGTCTTGGTTCCATCTTGGACTCCTTCTCGGACTCCCACCTCAGAATCCCTCTCGGACTCCATCTCAAACTCCCTCTCAAACTCCATCTCAAACTCCATCTCGGACTCCATCTCGGGTCCATCTTGGATTCCATTGTAAACTCATGAATTTGGACTTCCTGGGAGGTCTGGAAAAAGCAAAGTCTTTGTTATGGAACCAAAAGGATACCTTGAGAATGGAGGTAGTGATCCGATATTGCTGGGTGCGACAATCAAGGATAGGAGCAAAAAACTAGTGGTTAAGAAAAGAGCTATAGGAATCATGGGAAAGAATCCAAAATGCAAAGTTAAGCCAAGAATACTAATGTGTTGGGTGCTAATGAATTGTGGGAAAGGCAATATGTTTCTAAGGATAGATTCCCAATTGCTCCAATTTGGCAAAAGTGGAAGCTCCAAGGCAGGGAGTGGTAAAGTAGCCAAATGATAAAGACGTGGACAACCCTAGCACGAATTAAGATAACTAGAACTTATTGCCAAAGGTCGCACAAAATGGAAAAGAGGATGATGGTGCCCTCAAATAGAGAATTTCAAAGATGGGGAAGTGGAGTTGCACAATATGTGCAATGCAAAGTGTTGGAGACACTTAGGAAATTGGCTCTGACAAGTCAAATTTAAAAGTTCCAGAGTGCAAGTTTATATCAATGGGAACTGAGGTTACTCAGGAGTGAGTAGTGGGATTGAGATAGAAGAGGTGCCTCTAATGGGTTTAGCAAAACTAAACCAATGAAAGGGAAAGAATCACCATAGGTGGTCGATCAAGTCTCTATGTCAGAGAGGCTATGCACCTTAGAGGATGGAGAAGGCATGGTGAGCCTTCAGTGTCATACCATTGACAAATATTGGCTAAGTGCTAAGGATGGAAATGGTAATATATGTTGGTGTTACTTTATAAAAATGGTTTACCGTTCGATGAGGACATCTAACTTAATCTATGGGTGGTGGAATTGTGAGACACAAATCCTTAAGCCCCAAAGTGGAGCCAAAAGGGCACCACATGGTAGTGGCTGAAGCGAAAGTCAAACGAGCATAACACGTTTGGACTAAAAGCTCCGACTTGAAAGGTCGAGAGTGGGAGTGGAACTCCCAACTGAGTGCTCAAGGAACAAGCATGAAGCGAGCCATAAGAGAGCCTCTAGAAAAGGGATCCGAGATAGAGTCCGAGATGGACCCGAGATGGAGTCCGAGATGGACCCGAGATGGAGTCCAAGATGGACCTGAGATGGAGTCCAAGATGGAGTCCGAAATGGACTCGAGATAGAGTCCGAGATGGACCTCAGATGGAGTTCAAGATGGACTGAGATGGAGTCCGAGATGGACCGAAATGGAATCCGAGATGGAGTTTGAGAAGGATCCGAGATGGAGTCCGAAGTCGAGATCGAGACCAAGACCGGGATCGAGACCAAGACTGAGACTAAGGCCGAGGCCGAGAATGAGCCCAAGCCCGAGTCCAAGTCTGAGTCTGAGTCCGAGTCCAAGTCTGAGTCTGAGTCTAAGTTCAAGTCTAAGAGGGTGAAAGCCCAAAGTGTTTGTCTCCCAATCCCAGACCCCGGGGGGTTTGGTGAGCTCCAAAAGTATAGTAGGGGGAGGACTCTAGTGGAGCTAGTTTGGCCAGGAAAGGCCAGTTTGGCCTAGGAAGGCTGCACCCAAGTGTTGGGTGAGGGGATAACCATTGGGAAGTCCAAGACTAGAGTGAATATGGACAAACAAGTAAGGTAACTTGGTGAAGTGTTCAAGAGCCGGCTCTAGTTCCTCTAGGAGATCAAATGGTCGATGCTCCCAATCCAAGTGTGGGTGGCACTACCTACTTGGATACCTGGCGTGGCTCAATGGAACCTTGCTCTAAGCCCATGGCTAGAGCACCCAAAGGCGGAAGGCGGGGAGAGTACCCACGAGGCTCGTGTAAGGCCACAGTGTTCTGAAATGTTGCCCCAAAGTCCCAGATTAGGAAAAGGAAGAGGAGCCGTCCTCTAGTGTAGAGACCAAGGATACAGTCATGTGAAGAGGAAGTCCCAGAGGACCGAGAGACTTAGTGGTCTGGCTTGTGGGCCTTGATTCAGTGGTAGTGTTGGCAAACACGGCCATGGACAGAAAGGGACTTGGTGGGGACTGGAAAAGGGATATTGGGGAAGGTTAATCCCTATGTCTGTGGGCATCCTAAGGATGCTAAGGAGTGGATTTGGGATGATCACTCATGGATGGATGGCCCAATCTTTGAGAGATGAGATTGTGATGCAGGTGGTGTTAGACCACCAGTATGACCAAGGTGAAGGGGCATGGCCTTAGCGTAACAGGCTGATATGTCGATAGTACCTTGGGGTGTCGGTCATGGGATCGGACACGTGGAGCACTTAGACCAAGTGCAAAAGTTAAGGGGCGGGGATGCCATTCTTGGGGCTAGCAAGCCCAAGTCCGAAATAGGGCTCATGAAGGTTGTGAGTGAAACTCCTCCAAGTAGTCGAAGGTGTGGTTAAGTGATGAAAGTAGAATGGAAAATTTAGTCAATTACACAAGAGTGCACCCCCTTTTCCAATCGGTTAAGGGTTTTGAGATATTTGGGGTTAAGCATCCTTGGATTTGAATAGTACTTGGCTGGATGACCTTCCAAGAAATCCAAATTCAGGAGTTTACATTTGGTATTAGAGCAGTCTTGGGTCCGACTCTGTTGGTTGGCTAGGGGAATCAAACCACATGTTGATTGACATTTGGTTGGTCCAGTTTGCTCCCACTAGGCTCGACCCGAGGGGTAGGGTGTCAAGAGAGCTGCGGCTCTCAGCTTCCATTCACGAGAGCGTGAACTTGCAGGGAAGCGTGGTGGATTATAAGCAACTAAAGGGAACGATTTAAAAGACAATCTATGGGGTTCAAATATAGAAGGAAAATGGCCCATGAACAAGAGTGCACCCCCTTTTTCAATCGGTTAAGGGTCTTGGGATATTTGGGGTTAAGCATCCTTGGGTTTGAATAATACTGAGTTGGGTGACCTCCCGGGAAGTCTAAATTCAGGAGCTTACATTTGGTATCAAAGGGGTCTCAGATCCAACTCTATTGGTTGGCTAGGGGAATCACACCACATGTTGATTGACATCTGCCTGGTCTAGTTTGCTCCCACTGGGCTCGACCCAAGGGGTAGGGAACGACTTGAGAGACGATCCATGGGGTTCAAATATAGAAGGAAAGGGCCCATGAACAATAGTGCACCCCCTTTTTCAATTGACTAAGGAAGGGTCTTGGGATATTTGGGGTTAAGCATCCTTGGGTTTGAATAGTACTGGGCTGGGTGACCTCCCGAGAAGTCCAAATTCAGGAGCTTACATTTGGTATCAGAGCGGTCTTGGGCCCAACTCTGCTAGTTGGCTAGGGGAATCACACCACATGTTAATTGACATTTGGCTGGTCCAATTTGCTCATGCTAGGCTCGACCCGAGGGGTAGGGTGTCAAGAGAGCGGGGCTCTCGAAAGAGCTGCAGCTCTTAGCTTCCGTTCACGAGGGTGTGAACTTACAGGGAAGCGTGGTGGATTGTAAGCAACTAAAGGGAACGACTTGAGAGACAGTTCATGAGGTTCAAATATAGAGGGAAAGGGCCCATGAACAAAAGTGCACGCCCTTTTTTAATTGGTTAAGGGTCTTGGGATTTTTAAGGTTAAGCGTCTTTGGGTTTGAATAGTACTGGGCTGGGTGACCTTTGGAGAAGTCCAAATTCATGATCTTACCTTTGGTATGTTGTATTCTTTTTGAAAAAATATTATATAGTTGTAGAATTGTGTTATGTAAACTAACACGATTTTGTGTGTTAGTATTTGTATTGCTATGTCATTTTCAACTTGATAAATTTAATTAATCTTCAACAAAGTCACTACTTGCCAACTTTGGGATTAAACAAGAGTGCATATTATGGCTACTCTTTTTATAAGTCGTTGTGTTAAATTTTTGAAAAGTGTTTGTAGCTTACGTTTAATTGTGTTGTGTTTAATCTTTTGCATCCTCATTATAAGTGTTTGTGCTTTCCAGTCGATAGTGATATTCAAAACATTTGAGTTGAGTAGTGATTGCATTTAAAGTGTTGTTGTCCTTGATATTGATGTCGAAAGAGGTTTTCAAATTTTTTATTCTTGTATTCTTCTATCTTTGATCATTGTTCATGCATTAAAATATGGGTTCCAGCAATTTACCTTGGCAAGGGTTTGTAAGTGTATCCATTATTCTTTACCTTAAGTTCCATTTCATATTTCTTCACTAGGTAACTCGTGTATGATTATACTTATAGGTGTGATGTATCCTTGAAAGAATTTTTATCCAATGATCTTTTTTATTTCTTGAAGTAGAAAAGTCAGTAGTCTCTCGTAAATTCGATTAACTTTATCTTATATATATTATTATGTTTCTTATTTTTGGCAAATGTATTCTTGATTTACGTAGATATGGGAGATCCCAGAAAGCTTGAGAATGAGTCTCTATATATAAAGTTTTGTCTTATTTTGTTTTTCTATAAATTTCTTATAAGGGATGATTTTTGAATATATTGATATATGGTTTTCTTGATTTTGATTGTTGTATACTAAATTGAAGAATTTTTTTTTGAATTTTGAGAGGCAAATTCTTAAGTGCCTTCACCATCTTAGACTTTATCGCAAGTATATCTCAGACTCCATCTTGGACACCATCTCAGACTCCATCTTAGATCCATCTCAAACTCCTCCATGTGTCATGTATTGGTCCTTTTGTGCCCCTTTTTTAGAGACTCACTTATTGCTCGCTTTGTGCTTGTTCCTTGAGCACTTCATTGAGAGTTCCACTCATACTCTCAACTTTTCGAGTCAAAGCTTTTAATCTATATGTATTACACTCATTTAGCTTTTGCCTCAACCACTACCATGTGGCACCCTTTTAGCTCCTCTTTGGAGCCTAGGGATTTTATGTCTCATACATCCCTCCTTGCTTCTAAGATCTTTTTAGCATTGGTGCCATCACTAGAACTTAGATTTCTCAAGAATTTGCTTCAAACCCTAAAAGAAAACTAAAGAACCAAGAGGAGGATTGACTAGAAAGCAATTTTCCTAGTGGTATCGCTAGATGTTAAGTGGGGAGCCTCTCAAGTGGCAAGAACACTCTTTCATACTTTGAAATTCTACTCAAAACATCTCTTTGTATGAACTCTTTGCCCCATTTTCTAGGGAAGGAGGGGAATATACCCCTGCACCTTAGCATCTCCTCAAGCCCCTAAAATATTTTGACAATAGAATATTTTAGGGAATCTCACTCAACTCTAAGCCATTGTAAGGAACCGACTCCCCAAGATGTCGTAGGCTAAAGGATCCCCAAAAGCTTGACCAAAATGACAAAGAGTTCATCGGATGGGACCAAGTCAAAGATCGAATCCAAGACCGACTTTGAGACCGAGTTCGAGATAGAGTCCGGGATCGAGCCGAGGCCGAATCAGAGGCCGAGATCAAGACCGAGTTCGAGACCGAGTTCGAGACGGAGTCCGAGATCCAAATCGGGTCCGAGACCGAGTCCGAGGTCGAGTCCGAAGTCGAGTCCGAGATCGGGTCCGAGATCGGGTCCGAGATCGAGATCGATTCTGAGACTAAGTCCACATACTAATACAGCTCAAGGGGTGGGGGGGGGGGGGGGGGGGCCGGGCTGCAGGGGGTTCCAAAAGTATAGTAGGGATAGTGAGGTCCAGAAACCAGTCTTGAAGGAACTCTCTAGTGGTGCTTCCAAACTGACTTGAGGTTGAGACTGGGGCCGAGGGGCCTTGGGTGGGAGTGAGCATGGGCCTGAGTGGTGCCAGAGGGGCCACCCAGGGAAGAAAATTCCTCATCACTCGAAATAACAATGCCACTTTTACTAACATAAGTGCTAACAATGTCAATGCCTCAACTACAACACCTTTTCCATCCAACAATCTACTCCAAGTGTTAACGAATCAACCAACAAACTATAGCAAATGAATGCTACAACCTTTTCCAACACTTTATGGGCAAACCCTCAAGGAAACAAGGTACCAACATAAGCTTAGTATATCATAGATCACTATTGAGAATTTAGTCAAAGCTACTATAATGCTACTATGTGTAAGTAGACTAGCTTCACTATCAACTACTTTGGAGTTGATCATCGTTTAACCAAGCAACTTTGTAAACACATTACTCACTATCACATGGATATGATATAAAAATCACAATAACTTGATCATCAATCGAGCAATACCACAAGTAATGCCCATATCACTACTACAAGGTTTACGTGAGTACCAAGTGCCAACTCAATTTAACAAAATGCAATATAAATGCACACTCCACCAATAAAGATTTTTAACACCTAATACCATTAACTTTTGTTCACAATACGGACAAGCTCATGCCACTCTCTTTCCGACAAAACTCAAAACTAATCCAACACTAAGCTACTCAAGGAGCAATAGCAAAGTTCCTCATAAAAGAATTGAGCATTGCAACCTAAGTCTTCAATACCAAGCCTAGAAAAAATGGTTTAGCGTTTCACCGCTATCCATCCCATGACTCACCACTTGTAAGACCATCACTTTCAACATGCATCAAGGTAGGAACTCTTGATTGCATAATATGAACACGGGCAATGAGTCACACCTCGTCATGAATCATCTCTCCAAGAAAAAAAGATGATTCACATGTTTGATCCTTTGTCCCTAATAACTCTTTTTTTGGTCTTAACCCTGACTAAACCTTAAGCTTGCTTTCGCATTGCCTTCAATCCAATCCAAGAAAAGTTTATGAGAGAGTATGGCAATGATTACTTGAACCAATGGACTAATCCCTATAATCTTGATTGGTTCACTTATAATCATGCCTAGAAAGGATCCACTAGTGTCGTGCTAAACCAGCCTATTTGCCACTCATAACAAACATAGGGAAGGTTTACTTTCACCCATAGTACAAGGAACAACTCATCGATAGACTAACATTCATTTTGCCAACTTAAAGTGTGATCTTAAATTGCTAATGTGCCTCACTCATGAGCCCAAATGCAAACTCGTGCAAATGGAACAAAAAGGTAATCAAATCCATACCCAAGAAACGAATGCGAAGCCTTTGCACCCAAACATGTACCCACTCGGATCATTGTTTTCATCTCTATGTATGCAACGAAACTAGTCTCATTGGATAGTACTCACCGAGACGTATCCTCTGATACCAAATGTAGCACATGTGGTTTTTACCTTTTATCCTATAGTGATTTACTATAGGATAACCACGAAGTAGAACTTAAACCCTCCATGTGCCACATGTCACATGCCACATATCCAAAGAATAGTGGTATGGAACCCGAGTTTCAGGGCCTTGGGCCATTGAACGAAGGAACGGTGCCAAACTCTTAAGCTAGAAGCCAAAGAGTGAAGGAACCGGACCACAGAGTAACTCTTGAGCATACAACCTAAGGAGTGAAGGGACAAGAGCATGGAGTGACTTGGAATAGTCCTAAAACATCTAACATCCCAATGCCAAGACCAGTATGCAAAACGGAGCCAAACAAAATCTAATGCTATTTTAGCATACTAGTGGCCTAATGTGAAGATATAAGTACTCTACCAACTAGCATGGTATGGAACTTGGGCTTAGACCCAAGTCGGACGCAGAATAAAGACAGATATGCAAGCGGGAGCTAGACTATGACTTAGGTTAGTCGGCCCACTATCCCTACTATCCCACTATCCCTACTAAACCTTGTGGCTCATTGGTCCTTGCCCTTCCTAGGGGCTTGGGCCTTCCCTTCGGGATGGAAGTGGGGGGGGTAGAGGTACCCATACTAGGCCGTTAGGCCACGGTGTTTCGCCCCGACGTCCCGAAGCAAGTGCTGCACCCAAGGCTTGGGATTTAGAGGGTCCCATGATCAAGTCTTGTGGTACCAAGGGGTGGTAGGAATCTGGAGGCTTGGTGTGCTTGGCTGCTTGTGCCTGCGGGGAGTGTAGCCGAACCTTAAGTCTAGTCTAACCTGGGGAGGGGGATTGGGAGAGATTTGGGAATCCGTAGATGGATGGCTAACACTTCGTTGCTCGTGCAGTGAGTAGCTGAAACTAAGTAGGACCAAGTAGGAGCTGGTACCATAGGCGAGAACTTTGGCGAGGGAACTTAGCACAAGCCAAGGCAGAGTTGGTCGGATAGACAAGGTAAGCTAGCAAATTAGAAAGGAAAACTTTGTGGCTTACAGCCATCTCTTAACAAGTGAGATAAGAGGCAGTGCAAGACAAAATAGATCACTGGTAAGAGATTTCAAGAAAAAAAAAGAAACAAAAATAGCAAGAAAAGTGAAGAAATCTTGAAAATCAAAAAGAATTTTGACAAAAAGAAAGCTATCCAATTCGATTAAAGATGTGAATGCTACTCTACATCTAAGGGACGAGCTGAGTAGGCTAAAGCAGACCGAAATCATTCAGGAGTATGTGAATGGGTTTATGGCAAAGAGGATACTTGTCACGGACATGGGGGATATGGATGCGTTCCATGCCTTCATATCAGGTTTGCAAACCTGGGCTCGTGGCGAAGTGATGCGGTGGAACCCGACCAACTATAAGGAAGCGTTGGATGTGGCCATCAAGGTGCATTTCAACGATAACCTGCGAAAAGGGAACACGACGGGGTCGGGATCCACGTTTAGCAAAGGGGCCAAACCAAGGGGAACGTTTAACAGAGGGAAATTCAAGAAGAGTTTCTCTAAGAATGAGTCCTCGGGGTTCCGGAAAGGCAGATCTGGTGGCCAGCGAGCGAGTACGTGGGGGAGTCAAGCGAAAAGAGACAAACCCACGGATAAGAAGGTCAAGTCATATAGCAGTGTGGGAAACAACGTATGCTACAACTGCGGTGAAGCGGGACACTTCTCGAGGGAATGTCCTTACCCGAAGAAGGCCAGAGCTAATATGGCCATCAAGTCGGGTGAAGTCCAAACTGAGGTATGTGATCCAGTCCCCAACTCAAAGTTACTCATTACACGAGCAACTTTGGTAGAGAGTCGTTCGTGACATCTACTAGCCCTCCGAGGGAAGCTCGGAGGTAGCTTTGTTAAGATCCTTATTGACACGGGTGCTTCGGATAATTTTGTGGCTACAGACATAGTCCGGCAAGCCGGACTAATGGTGCAGCGGCTAGGCGAACCAAGGACTATAGAGTTTGTTCAAGGTAGCCAAAGCACCGATGAGGTACTTTGACAAGCGAGAGTCAAAGTGGGGACTTGGAAGGTGGACATGGATTTCACTGTGTTGGACATGGCGGGATTTGACATGATCTTTGGAATGGACTGGTTCAATCGATTCGTGGTAGCCCTGCATGGACAAGGTAGAAACCTTGTGGTACTGGCGAATGCCCAAGGAAGAAGATCTAGGGTGGAGGCCCAAGATCTAAAGGTAGGGCAAAGCAAGGCTAAAGATTCATGCTTAAACCTAGTGTCCACGAGAGGACAACTCACTAAAGGAACTAAGGCAGCCTTTTTGTGCTTACTCTCGGTGAAGAGTGACAAAAAGACAGGAATGGAAGAAGTACCTTTAGTGATCCAGCGGGTGTTGGACCAATTCCAGGATACTATGCCGGAGGAGCTACCGACGGGGCTACCCCCAGCACGACTGATAGAACATAAGATTGAGCTGGTCGAGGGTGCTGAGGCGGTCGTCCCCCTTATCGTTTGAACGAAAAAGAACTCAAGGAGCTCAAGTGCCAACTAAAGGAGTTAGTGGACAAAAGGTATGTTAGGTTGAGCAAGTTGCCATATGGGGCGCCGGGGTTATTTGTGAAAAAGAAAGATGGATCTATACGCATGTGCATAGACTACCGGTTGCTCAACAAGTATACAAAGAAGAACAAGTACCCTTTGCCTAGGATTGAGGACCTGTTCGATAGGTTGGGAAAGGCAAAATACTTCTCGAGGATTGACCTAAGGTCAGGATACTACAAGATTAGGGTAGCCGAGGAAGATGTCGAGAAGACAACCTGTCGAACGAGGTATGGGAGCTTCAAGTTTCTGGTGATGCCCTTTGGGTTGTGCAATGCGCCAGCAACGTTTTCGGCGCTGATGAACCACATCTTTGTACCCTATTTATATCACTTCGTGGTCGTCTATATCGACGACATCCTGATATAGCGAGACGCTAGAGGAGCATGCCGAACAATTGGCGAAGGTGTTTGAGAAACTAAGGGAACACAAACTGTATGCTAAAGAGAGCAAATGTGACTTTGCTCAACAAGAGGTAAAGTTTCTCGGGCATGTGGTGGGCCAGGACGGGCTCAAGGTGGACTCGGAGAAGGTCCAAGCGATCCAGGAATGGGAGCGACCATCGAATGTACACGAGTTGAGGGAATTCCTGGGGTTATGCAACTACTATCAAAAGTTTATCAGACACTATTCGAGAGTAGCCCTGCCCTTAACGGACCAAACAGGAAAAGGGAAGATGGTATGGACAGCGGAATGCGAGGCGGCATTTGTCCACCTCAAAGGGAAGTTGAGGAAGGCTCCCGTATTGGCATTACCAGACTTTGGTAAGGACTTTGAGGTAGAAACGGATGCTTCGGACTTTGTGTTGGGCGCAGTTTTGAAGCAAGACAACCATCCGGTAGCGTTCTTCTCGAAGAAGTTGGACAAAGCTCAAAGGAAGTGGCCTGCCCACGAGAAGGAATTGTTTGCGGTGGTCAAGGCGCTCAAGGAGTGGCGACACTACCTTGGGAGACACTTCAAGGTTTATACAGACAATGTGGCAACAAAACACTTCTTGTCACAGCCCGACCTGAGAGGGAAACAAGGTCGGTGGGCCAATGCCTTGGCCGAGTTTGATTGCGAAATTTTGTACAAGCCTGGGAAGAGCAACATCGTGGCGGATGCGCTAAGTCGAAAAGCGAGCTTGAGGTTGGCAATATCCAGCGCAACAGCAACCTTCTGGGACGATGTGCGGACAGCATATGAGAACGATGGTCTAGCACAAGAAGTGTTGCTGAGGAATCTAGAGGCACAGGAAGCTCACCAGAGAGGTGAGCTGCCAACGGAAGAGAAAACGGGCTATACAAAACGCAACGGACTCATCTATTACAAGCAAATGAGGGTGTGTGTTTCAGAAGGGGAACTAAGGAAGGTAGCCTTAGAAGAGTGTCATGACGGACCTCTTGCGGGACACGGCGGAGTGCCCAAGACGATGGGCTTACTCAAGAGGAAGTACCATTGGCCAGATATGGCTAGAGACATCCAAGACTATGTAAAGACATGTCCAACATGTCAGCAGGTAAAAGCCGTGACTAAGGCTAGTGGGGGCTTGTTGCAAAGCATCCCAATTCCAGATCGTCCGTGGAAATGTCTTACGATGGACTTCATCACGGGACTCTCCCCAAGTGGGGGGTTTGATGTGATATTCGTGGTGGTGGACCGATTTTCGAAAATGGCACATTTCATACCCACCACAACGGAGGTGGATGCGGAAGGTGTGGCGAAGCTATTCTTCGAATAAGTGGTTTGAGTGCGGGGAAGACCGGAAGAGATCATCTCAGATCGAGATAAGATCTTCACTAGTAGGTTCTGGAGGACTCTCCTGGAACAGTATCACACCAAGTTGAAATTCAGCACAGCCTATCACCCACAGACAGGTATGGGGTATTAAGTCAAGTTGTTGGCACTAACACTTCTTGACAGACGGACAAACGGAAAGGGTGAATAGGCAGCTAGAGGATTATTTGCGATGCTATGTCTCGGGAGACCAGACCGATTGGGTAAGTCATTTGGGACTTGCGGAAATGTGTTATAAAAACTCACCACATTCGAGTATCGGGGTGAGTTCATGGGAAGTCATCAATGGGCGAGCTATTGAAGGTCCTGTGGAACTCTGCATGGCCGAGTATCATGGAGAGTTGCCCGCAGTGGAGGCATTCACGACGGAAAGACTCAGCATTTGGAATCTAGTGAGGGATTCCTTAGAACGGGCTCAACAAAGGCAAACCAAATACGCGAACTAGAAGCGTCGGGATGTAGAGTTCCAAGCTGGGGAGAAGGTGTGGCTGAACACCAAGAATCTCAGACTACCAAGTGGGATTAGCCGAAAGTTGACCCAAAGGTAAAGATGCATGTATTCCTGTAAATGAATTGATCTTGAGTTCCTTAAGCAGGTTCATGGGGCCTTACGAGATTGAGGCACGAATCGGTAAAGTGGCTTACTGTCTCCGACTTTCTCAAGAGATGGGGAAGATGCACCCAGTGTTCCACGTGAACTTACTCAAGCCGTACTTTGAGGATCCACTTCGCAAGGACCAAGTGAGACCTTTACCTGAGGTTATCCAAGGGGAAGAGGAATACGAAGTCGAGGCCATCCTCAATGCGCGCAAGAGCAAGCGACAAGGACGTGAGGTGAGAGAGTTCCATGTGAAGTGGAAAGGATTTCCACACTGCAAAGCAACATGGGAACCGGAGGAGAACCTAGCAAACGAGCGAGATCTAGTGGAGGAATTTCTGCAAGGCAGAACTCTATGTACTTATGCAAAGTTCAATTAAAAATATCAATTTGCAAAGTTGAGCAAGTGGCATATGTTGGGACCTGAAGGCACGCTGAAGGTAAGCTAATTAGCATGGATTGGATAGGTCGACCAGGCATAGGGCACTACGCCCGACTCCCCGCGGGCATGTCGAATCCGTAGACGTATTCTACGGAGGTTGGGTTCAAGTCCCAACCCCCTAGTAAAGCAAGGCTAGGTTCAAGTCTCGACCCCATACTAGGGTGTGGTGAGGTGAGGGGTATAGGGACACCTATATTCCGTTATCATGGGCTCTTGGCCGGGGAGGCTAACTTAGGCACACCGCTAAGTGGGGGGATGCCCCCGGAGACATGGTCAACAAGTCGTAGGATAAAAAGAGACGTTCGATGTGGGCATTGAACTTCTTCTATGGGTGGTGGAGTTGTAAGGAACCGACTCCCCGAGATGTCATAGGCTAAAGGATCCCCGAAAGCTTGACCGAAATGACAAAGAGTTCATCGGATGGGACCGAGTCAAAGATCGAGTCCAAGACTAACTCTGAGATCGAGTTTGAGATAGAGTCCGGGATCGAGCCAAGGCCGAATCGGAGGCCGAGATCGAGACCTAGGTCGAGTCCGAAGTCGAGTCCGAGATCGGGTCCGAGATCGAGTCCGAGACCGAATCCGAAGTCGGGTCCAAGATTGAGTCCGAGATCGATTCTGAGACTAAGTCCACATACTAATACAGCTTAAGGGGTGAAAGCCCAAAGCGTGTGTCTCCCGGGGGGGGCTGCAGGGGGTTCCAAAAGCATAGTAGGGATAGTGAGGTCTAGGAACTAGTCTTGAAGGAACTCTCTAGTGGTGCTTCCAAACTGACTTGAGGTTGAGACTGGGGCCGAGGGGCCTTGGGTGGGAGTGAGCATGGGCATGAGTGGTGCCGAAGGGGCCACCTAGGGAAGTGCTCAAGAGCAGCTCCCCCTCCCAAAAGTGAAACCAACTGCGGTGCTCCCGGCTCATGTGGAGTGGTGCCCCACTTGAGTACCTTGTGGCTCATTGGTCCGCCCTTCCTAGGGGCTTGGGCCTTCCCTTCGGGATGGAAGTGGGGGGGGTAGAGGTACCCATACCAGGCCGTTAGGCCACGGTGTTTTGCCCTGACGTCTCGAAGCAAGTGCTGCACCTAAGGCTTGGGATTTAAAGGGTCCCATGATCAAGTCTTATGCTACCAAGGGGTGGTAGGAATCTGGAGGCTTGGTATGCTTGGCTGCTTGTGCCTGCGGGGAGTGTAGCCGAACCTTAAGTCCAATCTAACCCAGGGAGGGGGATTGGGAGAAATTTGGGAATTCATAGATGGATGGCTAACACTCTGTTGCTCGTGCAGTGAGTAGCTGAAACCAAGTAGGACCAAGTAGGAGCTGATACCATAGGCGAGAACCTTGGCAAGGGAACTTCCCTTTAGCCAATTGGCTTAGGGTGTAAGGAATAGGATCCTAACATTGGTATCGAAGGCCAGTTTGATTTTGTGGCTGATGAGTGGGGCAGGAATATTCAAGTTCTTGTCCTTCACTATTCTTATCTGGAGGCCTCCTGTGCTTTCTCAGGCTGCTAGTGCTATCGCCTCTGGACCTCTACCAAAAGACTGAAGCTTGTTCTTCTCCATCTTGTTGTGTGCACAGTGGAGCTATGCAGCGATCAACCTAGTGGAATAGAGAAGGTCAGACGAAGATAGGAGGACCTGGCACTGCCTCTAGAAGCATCCATCAGGATAACTGGGAATCGATGCCACCCCAGGAAGTTTTTGAGTTCTTCCCATAATAAAGGTTTTTGGTGGTGTGGACGAGTGTCTCGCTTGGCTAGCCAATGTGAAGAAGTTCTTGGCTGCTAGAGGAACTCCAGATGCAAAGGCTTTAGTGGCTATTCCGATGGTTTTGCGTGATGCGGGTCTTCGATGGTGGAATTGGCTTGAGGAGTCCCGTGTTGCGGATAAGAAACCACCAGTGTCTACCATGGATGAATTTGAGGCTACTTTCCATTTACGTTTTGCCCCTCATTACGATGTGGAGAATGCTTGTACGGAACTTTGACATTTCCAGCAAGGGAAAATGACGCTCGGGGACTATATTGAGAAGCTTACTCGCTTGATTAGTTGTGTTCCAACGAAGGATCCAGATCAGAACAAGTCCTACTTCATTGATGGCCTACATAGTGAGAGCATGCAGCAACACTTGTGTCATTCTCAGCCTACAAAGAGTTTGGAGGAGCTCTTTGATGCAGCTCGTCGACTTGACAATGACAAGCACAAGTCTTGCAAGCATTCGCGGAGTCCTTCTGTCGAGAATCGTCGTGATGATCGCCGTGGACACAAGGATGGGAACAAGCATCACAAGTTGAAGTCAGTGGTGACTACTTCAGATGCAAAGGGGTCCAAGAAGCAAAAGTTCTTTGTGAAGAATTATAGACAGGGTTGTCATCATTGCGGCGAACTTGGACACTACAAGGCTGATTGTCCGCAGTTGAAGAACAAGCAGCAGGACAAGAAGAATGGCCAATCTTCTTCTCACGGTAAGTTAGATACTAAAAAGTTGCAAACTTTGCAGCGTGAGGATAAGGAGAACGACCATTCTGGTCGGAGGAAGCAACTTTCAATCGTTGCTCGTCAACTCAACTGTGTGTGGAACACAATGGAGCTCGAGGATACGCGTGAATTAGCTTTAATGCTGGAGGGCGTGTTCCATGGCGATCCAGTGCGGATTTTACTGGATAGTGGGAGCGATGACAACTTTGTTCCGGCAAAGTTTGTTGCGGAGCATGGCCTGAACACACGCGGAGTTCTTCCATACACAGTGGAAGGTGCAGCTACCTCTACTCAGCATTTCAATGCTTGTGTCGAGGGGCTGGAAGTGTTGGTTGGCAAAACCACACTTGTGGAGACTTTTTATCTCGCGGATATCCATCGTGTGGATCTCATCCTTGGGATGCCATGGTTGGTGAAGGTGGATCTCAGCGATAACGTGGAGTATTAAGCGTATCTTGCTGGAGTATGGTGGAGTTAAAGATGTGTGGTTTGGCGAGGGCGTTCAACCCCCAGTTGTTATGCTCTCTGCTACATCTTTGAAGTGGGCTTGTTGTAATGGAAAAGCACTTTCGAGTTACTTGTTGTTTATTCGTGACTTGGGGGACCAAGGCACGTGTGGGGGAGAAGCAACAGTACAGGATGTACTGGACGAGTTTTCTGATGTTTTTCCATCTGAACTTCCTCATGGATTGCCTCCGTTACGAGGCGTGGAGCATGGGATTACATTGGAGTTGGGGACGCGACCAATTTGCCGGCGTCCATTTCGGTTAAGTTATGCGGAGGAGCAAGAAGTTCAACGACAAGTCAAAGAGTTACTTGAGTTTGGATTTATTCAGCTAAGTAAGTCTCCATTTGGTGCTCCGATCTTGCTTGTGAAGAAGAAGGACGGTTCAATGCGAATGTGTATTGACTACCGTGCTTTGAACAAGAAGATAGTGAAGGATAAGATGCCAATGCCACGTGTGGATGATATCCTGGACAAGCTTGGTGAAGCACGAGTGTTTACCAAGATTGATCTGAGGAGTGGATATCATCAGATTGCAATGGATGATGCATCTATCTCCAAGACGGCATTCAACACAAGCTTCAGACATTTTGAGTTTACAATTATGCCGTTTGGTTTGATGAATGCACCGGCCACATTTACTCGGTTGATGACGGAGGTATTTGGGCGTTATCTTCATGAGTTTGTGGAGATTTTCTTGGACGATATTCTTGTTTTTAGCAAGAATATGGAGGAGCATAGGGTGCATTTGCGCAAGGTTCTTTTGTTACTTCGAGACAGCAAACTTTATGCAAAGAAGAGCAACTGTGAATTTGCAAAGTCAGAGGTGGAATATCTAGGCCATATTGTGACATCTCAGGGTGTCAAGACGGATCCAAGGAAGGTGGCTGTGGTGGAAAACTGGCCTACACCGACTACAGTGGCCGAGTTGCGTAATTTTCTTGGTATGGCTAGTTACTACCGATGTTTCCAGCATAAGTTTGCAGAGGTGGCTATTCCTTTGACACGGTTGTTACGCAAGAATGTGCCATTCGAATGGAAGAAGCCACAAGAGGAGAGTTTTGTGGCGCTAAAGCGATTGTTGAGCGAGACTCCAGTGCTTCGCATTGCTGATCCATTGAAACCTTACGAGGTGACATGCGATGCGAGTGGTTATGCACTGGGAGGAGTTCTCATGCAAGAGGGACAGCCTATTGCATATGAGAGTCAAACTTTGAATTCTGCGAAGCAACACTATTCCACATATGAGCAAGAGTTACTCTCTGTTGTTCATGCTTTGCGGACGTAGCGGCACTATCCTTATGGTGCAGTGTTTGTGGTGTTGACAGATCACAAACCACTTGTGTATCTTTTCACACAGAAGGAGTTGAACACTAGGCAAGCTCGTTGGATGGTCAAACTCATGGAGTTTGGGGAGTTTCCTATTGAGCATCGTCCGGGAAAATCAAATGTGGTGGCAGATGCTTTATCTCGTATTTGTCATGTGACAACGTTACGAACACGATTTTGTCATCATTTGAGTAAAGTGGTTAGCGAATTTGGGCAGTTGGTTGAGCATGCTCAAGCTCAGGATGCTGAAGTGGCCTCTTTGCGAGACCAGATGGAAGCCCCTTTCTCATTGGTGGATGGGATTCTCTACTATAATGGCCGTGTATATTTGCCACGGATGGATGCGTTAATTACTCAAGTTTTATTCCACTATCATGATCGTCCAGATGCCGGTCATTTTGGGGGGAAGAAGACGTATAAGTTGATTACGTGCAACTTTTATTGGAGGAATATGAAGGTTGATATCCTCAAGTATTGTAAATCATGCGAGCTTTGTCAGCGGGTTAAGGTGCCACGAGAGAAGCCGGGGGGATTTTTGCAACCTTTACCTATTCCTCAGAGCCGTTGGTGTAGTATCTCTATGGACTTCATCACTTGTTTGCCACGAACACAGAGGCAAAAGGAACAAGTATGGGTCATAGTGGATCGATTGACGAAGTATGTGTGGTTGTTGGCTCTTCGGAAGACTGTCACTGCCTCAGACTTGGCTGCGGTTTACTTGGAGAAGGTTTTTCCTGACTTTGGTTTGCCGGAGGACATCATTAGTGATCGAGATTCAAAGTTCACCAGTGGATTTTGGAAAAGCTTTGTAAAGGCTATGCAAGTGACTTTGAAACTCTCGAGTGGAGATCATCCTCAGACGGATGGGCAAACTGAGCGTGTGAATCAGGTGGTGGAGGATATGCTACATTGTAGCATTGGTCAAAGGCAAGGACAGTGGGATTTATATCTTCCGTTGGTGCAATTTTCTTACAACAATAGCCAACACAGTGGAACCAAGCTAAGTCCTTATTTTGCCATGTTTGGAAGGCATCCTCAAACAGCGGTGGAGTTGGGATTGCATTTGAGTAAGGACGTTCAAGATAAGCTTGATTCCGAGGTGACTGATTTGGCCACAGAACTTGATGAGATTTTGGTGGTGTGCAAACGGAATTTGCAAGCAGCTCAGGATAGAGCGGAGAAATTTGCCAATGAGCATCGCCAATTCCAGGAATATAAGGTGAGTGATCTCGTCTTTGTGCGAGTGATCTTTCCGTCAAGTGAGCGGTGGAACACCTTGGTGCCTTTATGGATAGGGAAGAGTGATAAACTTTCCCATCAATATGCTGGTCCATATGAAGTGCTGGAGCGCATTGGTAAAGCGGCTTATCGGGTGCGGCTGCCAGCTGGGGTGAAAATTCATCCGGTATTTTATGTCAGCCAATTGAAAGGTGTACTATCTCAGAGTGACAGGCCCAATGCCTCCTTGATGTATACGGCTGTGGAAGATGGACCAGGAGCTTAAGCAGGGTTCCCCAGAAAGGGTGATCACCAGTACAACTCATCCTTGGGACAAGGACTTTGTTGGGGAGGAATAATTAATCACCCCTAACTGTGACTACGTACATTACCTATAAC